>NC_136262.1:205891999-205909499 GCF_964187855.1 Myxine glutinosa | reverse complement strand
TTCCCCATTAAAATGCATTGAAATGCTATTAATCCGTTCCAGCCCGCCAAAAACCACACCAATTTTTTTTTAAATATACAGTATATATAAAAATATCTCGCGCTTTATATTTCACCTGTATGCAGCATACAAGTTGGCAGGATGGCCTGGACTGGAGGTACGCACACTTGACTCTAAAGTCTAAACTGTCCAGCCTGGGTTTGAATCCCGACCCAGCTATAACCGGTCATGGGTGAATCACAGGCAGGGTGATTCATCAATGTGTGTACCGCTAAACTGGGCGCCCCGTTTGCGTCCCATTAGTTGTTGGATGTTAAGGATCTCACCGTGTTTTCCACAAAGAGAAGGCGAGCTATCGCCGGCACTCTGAACAAGTTGTGGCCTGGCATGCTCTTCTCCTCTGCCGTTATATACGTCCTCCTCGGCATCTTTTTCCAGAAGAGCCCTGTCTCGTCACAGTTGAAGATTTGCTGGGGGATGTATCGTTCGGCTTCTATCAGTTCGGCAAAAGTTATAATAAAATCTTCAGCTGCCTTCACATCCGCCTCACCAAGTCGACAACACGCACACCTCGCTCATGTTTTTCGACGATTGCGTGTTTTATATCCAAGCACATCATCCTCTTCTTCTTCTCAGTTATAATAAAATCTTCAGCTGCCTTCACATCCGCCTCACCAAGTCGACAACACGCACACCTCGCTCATGTTTTTCGACGATTGCGTGTTTTATACCCAAGCACATCATCCTCTTCTTCTTCTCAGTTATAATAAAATCTTCAGCTGCCTTCACATCCGCCTCATCAAGTCGACAACACGCACACCTCGCTCATGTTGTTCGACGATTGCGTGTTTTATAGCCAAGCTCATCATCCTCTTCTTCTTCTCAGCACTGCACTTGGCACTCACTTTCTTAGGCCCCATGGTTAAAACTAAGAAATTTTCCAAAATAACCAAAATGCGAAAACAAAAATGCAGCGATATACGGCAGAGATACTGTACTTGCACGGCAAGATAACCACGTGACCGGAACCCACCTGGTGGCGGCTGGCGTAAACTCAAAATAACCAACATGCGAAAACAAAAAAGCAGCGATATACGGCAGAGATACTGTACTTGCACTGCAAGATAACCACGTGACCAGAACCCACCTGGTGGCGGCTGGCGTAAACTCAAAATAACCAACATGCGAAAACAAAAATGCAGCGATATACGGCAGAGATACTGTACTTGCACGGCAAGATAACCACGTGACCAGAACCCACCTGGTGGCGGCTGGCGTAAACTCAAAATAACCAACATGCGAAAACAAAAATGCAGCGATATACGGCAGAGATACTGTACTTGCACGGCAAGATAACCACGTGACCGGGTGGCGAAAGCTCGTAACTCAGATCTCGGCTCGCATCTCAAAGCAATAAACCGCCCGAGCGACGGCTCGTATCTCGAAAAACTCGTAAGTTGGGGCACTCGTAAGTCAAGGTTCCACTGTGTATATATATATATATATATATATATATGTATATATATATGTATGTATATATATATATATATATATATATATATATATATATATATATATATATATATATATATATATATATATATATATATATATATATATACAGTGATCCCTCGTTTATCGCGGGGGTTACGTTCCAGAACCCCCCGCGATAGACGAAAATCCGCGAAGTAGCGACCATATTTTTATTTTATTATTTATATATATTTTAAAGCTTTATGACCCTCCCCACACTCTTATTAACCTTTCCCATACTCTTATAAACACTTCCTATACTCTTAAACACTTTTTACACTCTTAAACATACGTAATTTTAACAACATATAAAATTCTAATGGGTACTCACCATTGAAGATACTGTAGCTACCCATGGGTCCCCCAAGCAAGACCAGCATCAGAATCTCCTTGCTCCAGCCGGTGACGTCACCGGCGGGGATCCCCGGCGCGAGAGTGGCTGGTCACGTGACCGCTAAAGCGTGCCGCGCTTTGTGGGTATAATCAGCTACACCTGTTGATCACGTGACCACCGAAGCACGCCACGCTTGAGAGGCGTGGCTTTCGGTTTCTGGTTGTGCTTTATAATTCAGCCCGATAAACGGGCTTTTCAGTGTTCCCGAGTTGGTTTTGAGAATAAATATCTTCTCGGACGAGTTTGTGTCTTGCCCGTCATTTCGTCCATATCAAGCAAGAGCCCCGGCTCTTCAATACTACAACTTGCGTGATGAAGATGATGATGAATTAGCTGTGCAGTACTGATGACGATGAAGGTGATGACGATGATGAATGAACTGCACAGCCAGAAAGAGCATTACAGTTACAGTTACCCATTACGTGGGTAACTAGCGCGCAAGTGGAAGCTGCCGCATCTGCGTTTTCCATACGCACGACTCTTTGTCTACCCTTCTACTGTACACTATGTACAGTATTTTATTTCTTGTAATATGTTTTAATTACTGTATTTTTCTTATTTCTTTACGTTTTTTAAATTTTTTAGGCTAGAAAATGCTTATTTTACCACAAAAATATTTAAAATAATAGTATATAAAAATACATTTATACCGCAAAATCCCGCGATATAGCGAAAAATCGGCGATATAATTTTACATATACTAGCGAGAAAAACCCGCGATGTACCGAAGCCGCGAAAAGTGAACCGCGATATAGCGAGGGATGACTGTATATATATATATATATATATATATATATATATATATATATATATATATATATATATATACACACAGACTTGGCATTTAATATGGAATATTTTTTTTTTCTTGACTTGGGTTTACTTTCTGAACTCAGTATATCAATCTGGTGAGTTTATTTTACGCTTCGGTGATTTCTTTGTTAAAAGAACCATGTCGCTGATTGTCTGTCGCAGCAAGAAGTCAATAACAGGATTATATCACAGGTGGCGTGACAAAATGTACGGACAGGTACATTTGACGATTCGCTTCACAATCGGGTATATAAGGGTTGTTGCGTTCTGTATTTGTGGAAAACAACTGCTGCACATCTACAAAAGTTATTGCCGCTTACTCTGGAGATGGTCCGTCAACTCGACAATGTTGTTTGTCATGGAGTGGTGGCTTTACGAAATTCCGGCATGAAACAGCGTGCTATTGCTCGGCAGTATGGCATCACTCAAGGTCAGGTGTCAAAGATCCTGAAACGAAATGCTCAGAGGGGTGTCCCTACTCCAATACCGAGGCCAGGAGGTCCCCGCAGAACCACAAGGAGGGATGATCGCCAGCTGCACCGGTTAGTCCACAATGGCCGTACCAAGTCAGCAAATCGGCTTAGGGCTGAGTGGCAGCAACTGACAAATGTGCCTGTATCCAGAAAGCTAGTCAACCAACGACTGGTTCAAGCAGGCTATCGTGCCAAGCGTCCCCTGAGAAAGCCACGCCTGACCAGACAACACCACCAGCGCCGATTGCAGTGGGCCAGAGAGCACCGTCAATGGCAGCCAGGACACTGGAATCATGTGATCTTCAGTGACGAGTCTAGATTTCTGGTCTATCGTCAAGATGGCCGCGTCCGAGTGCGCAGACAAGTGCATGAAGCCTACAACGAAGATTGTATAGTGCCAAGAGTCCAAGCTGGAGGTGGTGGGGTGACCGTTTGGGCTGCTTTTCATGCAGGGGGCAAAACTGACCTGGTTGTTCTGAATGGAAACCTGAACCAGTTCAAGTACAGGGCCATTCTGGAAGAAACATTGCTTCCATTTGCTCGTGCAGCCTTTCGAGGAAACTTTGTCTTCCAAGATGACAATGCACGGCCTCATCGTGCTAGCATGATCCAACACTTTCTTGCTGACCGTGGTGTGGAGCATATGGAGTGGCCTGCCATGTCCCCAGATATGAATCCGATAGAGAACTTGTAGGCATAATTAACGCGTCAAATCGACAACTTGGACCAGCAGGCTACCTCTGTGCGTGAATTGCCGCAGGCTATTGACACTGCTTGGCAAGCGATTCCTGTCCAAACCTTGGCAAATCTCGTGAACAGCATGCCTCAATGTGTACGTGCTCTCCTGAATGCTCGTGGGGGTTACACGAAGTACTGAACTGTAATTTTACTGTCCGTAATCCCAGTCGTAATTTAACTTTTGTTTTTGTTAAAAAAATTTTTGGCTAATGTGCAAAATAAAGAGATACTTCTGGAAAACGTACAGAAGTTTAACACAGTACTGTCTGTGAATTGAGTTCGATATCAGTTTACATCACTTTCAAGGATCAATTTATTTGCTTCGAAATGTTAAATGTGGTTGTTTTTTTTTTAAAGGTCACATTAACAAAATCTAGAATTATTTCAACATAATTCCAATGAACTTTTGGTTCTAAATCATCTTGAAAAGTAAGTTCATCCCCACAAAAAAAATATTCCATATTAAATGCCAAGTCTGTGTATATATATATATATTGTTACGGATCTCTTCGTCGGCCTTTTTAGCCGCGTCGCAGACGCTGCTCAAAGAATGCCCTCTGCTGTTGTTGTTGTTCTTCTTCTTGTTCTTGTTCTTGCAGAGAAGACAAAACCTCAAAGCTCCACCCATTCTGGGAACCATAGCTCCACCCATTCTGGGAGAGCCTTCATATAAACAAATATCCACCATTTTATTAACTCGCATAGCTTTGAGGCCTGTTTTGTAGGCCCGTGGTGTCTTCCTCTCTCACACAGTTTTATTTCAAATCAAATTCGATATATCATTTCATTTTTCACAGTCGCTAACATAGTTTTAGACTCGGTTGAAAAAAAACGGGAAGAAAATCCAATGAAAGTTGCCCTTTTAGAACGAAATGACTTCTCAAAGGCCTGTAACTTCAAGTACATTGAGATTTTTTTTTTTTTAATCGCGGCATGGTCAGTCATACACCGCCCGAAATAAGAGACGGGAAAATGCCGAGATATATATATTTTGTTTAAATCGCGGCATGGTCAGTCATACACCGCCCGAAATAACAGACGGGAAAATGCCGAGATATATTAAAAATTCGTCCATTTGATGACAATCGTCACGATGAAATATTTAATTTATACGTCGTCACAATAATGTGGAGAGAGCAGCATAGCTTCGTTCACGTGTCGCCACACATGGGAAATTGCCGAGATATATATTTTTTAAATCGCGGCATGGTCAGTCATACACCGCCTGAAATAACAGACGGGAAAATGCCGAGATATATTAAAAATTCGTCGCCACACACGGGAAATTGCCGAGATATATTTTCACTTTGCACAAAAATAACATCAAGTAATCGAATCAATAGGAATGTCCTGTGCCTATAACATCGACGTTATAGGCACAGCTGCATCTAGGCATTGTGTAACATCGACGCGGCTTTTGTTTTAATTAACTTTTTGTACTTGTTCCCCTTAAGAAGGGGGGATTAATCCCCTTGTGTATGACTGACCGACGTGAGTCCTGAAGTAGCCCAAGCTCCCTCCGGAGAGGCAGGTGAGCAACCCCGTTCGCGACCGCGGACAAGATGTTAATTGCCGAGCGGATTAGCAGCCGTGGCATGAACCATTAGCAAGTAACTGACCTGATTCTTAAACGTTGGCCAAATCACGCCACAGGTGTTCAATGTGGAAACCTCAAAGACGAACGGATGTGCAGAAGAAGAAGGCAAAAGTAGGAAGACCAAATATAATTTATTACTAACTATTATGTACAAGACCAAAAGAACCAAGGAGAAGGAAAGATACGAAAATAATTTACAGAAGGAAGGAAGGACCAGAAGGACACAGAGCAATATTAACTTACCTAAACAGTCTTACTTATACCCCAGGACAACACAGAAGACGGACGACAATCAGACTTACACAGGGAATGAAGGCAGGAACAAATGGCTGGAAGGAGAGGAAGGTTCAGTTGGAGCAGGAGAATGGTCGGGCCGGGAGTGAGCAGCCGCCACCCCTCCGCACTCGGGTCCACACGGCCGGGATGCTCGCAGCAACACGTCGGAGCTTGTCGTGGCAAGGCTGGTTGGAACAGCGTCTCCTTTCCCAGAGCTCTCTATTCGGGCTTCTTCACTCTCTAGCTCCCTCAATGACTTCGTTCTTCACCTCTTTCACCAAGCAGTCCCTCACTGAACTCTTGCGTGCATCTCTGTCCCTCAATCATCTCTGGTGGGGGCCTCGCGCGACGGGTTATATAGGCCACACCCTCGAATCTTCGCGAACCTCGCCGGTCGTTCTGTCTCCGCCCTCTCAAGCCAAACCCCTCATCCTTGGTTGGTTGATCGGGGCTGGCTCACTCCTCCCTCCGATGACGAGGGCGGAGACACGCCTTTCTTCTCCGAACCGACCGCGTGTTCAATGGAGGGCGAATGCAGTTGGCAATTGCGGACAAATGGGGAATTGAAAGGGAATCTACCTTATTTGAATTCCGTGCAATGTAGAGTCAACTAATGGGAAACACAACCTTAAACTAATACACATAATAAATAAATAACTATTTAGAAGGGTATATGGTGGCCTGCATGTATGCGATGGATTAACTAAGAGGACGACCTTTGACCTTTACACACCAAATGGAGATATTTACAAGAATTCATTGCACTTACAGAGGGTGATATTTACAACAATTACAAATGATTCTCAAATCCGCAACACTGCACCCTCATCCTCCAGGCACGTCCTCGGACCTATAAAACTTTAACTTAGTGTGACACATAGGTGTAGTTCCCTCTACATTTAACCTGACCCTGAGTGTGACAGTTTTAAAACACAAATAAGTATGTCCCCCTGCTGCATTGCACCCTGCCTAACAGATTTACGCCCACAGCTAACCGAATTGCGGAATTGTCTTCAAACTAAACATGAACGGTGGGGAGCATTATTTACAAATGACGCTAATTGTATTTACACAACGCAACCCAGGACCTACGATTGTTCCTTTTTTGGGGGGGGGGGGGGGGGGGAGGAGACAGCCTGCGCTGCATCGACGCACCAGCACCAATTATCATCAAAGCACCATAAAGCACCAAAACGCACCGGAGTGCACAGTCACCAAAGTTCACACAAAAATAAACAAACCCCTGGTGCTGGTCTTGCTCTTCGGCTCCCTCTGCTGGCCATTGTTCTTCCTGATTTGTCTTTCTTCGTCTTTTGCTGCCTATTTGGTGGAAATAAAAAATGCACAAACGTGTCCGTTTTTTATTTATGGCCCACAGGGGCCGACTATGAGTGGTTCACCTGTGGGCTTGGTACCACCTCACCGGGTCCGCAAGCAAGATCTTGGGCCATCGTGGCCGGTTCCAGCAGAGGGGCCATGCCCCAACCCGTGGGGTCCATGAGTGGTGCTCAGCCACAGACATGTGGTCCATAAGTGGTGCATCGATGCAGACAGCTGGTTGCGGGGGTTCCGGCACACAATGGCGGACTCCCGCACGCTCCCCTCGGTGCCCAGAGAGCCCGATCCATGGGTCGGGGAAGGAAGACAGAGAGGGCAGGTTAGCGAGGGGTCAGGTCACAAGGGTACACATCAATAAAGGCAATGCAAGGTGAGGTGCGTCTGGAGACCGAGCGGAGAAAAGCTCGTCCCTACCGTACGTCACCCCACCCGTCATCTGTTCTACCCTTGCCCCCTACCCCCGTATGTACAAAAATCTACACATTACCAATTCGTCGCTACTGTCACGTCTTCCCAATATTTCCCCTAATACCAAATTCGTCACCACAATCCCATTGTCTAAAATTTGCCATCACCAATTCATCATCAATCCTCACAAGGAGGGAGAGATGGAAAATCAACAAAATGTCACACCCACGTCATGATGCATCTCACAATCCAAATATTTGCACAAAAAAATAATAAAAACATGGCATGGTGTGGAGTTTTGTCACCTCAGGTGAGTGGATGTAGATGGTGCGAGGAGATTTCCATCCTATCTACCTTCTAAATGACATTAACACACTTTGCACTACCCGGGGTCTTTCCCTGCCAATCCATTGCCCATCTTACACTCTATGCGGTTTCAAGAACCAAATTCCCATTGACCAAACTGTGGTGCTTCATCAATTGGGGGTCTCACTCACCCGATTCAACTCCCTGTGCCTTTGCACAATTTCAGGACTGGGTCGTGTGGCTCTCCCAGCAGGTCTACCCACCTGCACACCTCCACCACTGCAGTTGCATCCGAGCTTACCTGCTCCTCACCCT
The DNA here is from genome assembly GCF_964187855.1 of Myxine glutinosa. Lineage (NCBI taxonomy): Eukaryota > Metazoa > Chordata > Myxini > Myxiniformes > Myxinidae > Myxine > Myxine glutinosa. The sequence continues at coordinate 205,901,308 of NC_136262.1, read as the reverse complement.
AACCTATCTAACTGGGGAAGGCCCTCTGGCGCTCTCCCCACTCGGTGCCTTCTCTGGCACTGGGCTACCCGGGTCCGTCCTTTGGATCCTCGGGCCCCATCCACAACAACTCTACCGGCTCCCAGAGCCCACCTGCGGCCTCACCTGGCCGACATCCTAACAGTGGCGGAGTGCCCATTTAACTACACACACTAACAGGCCACACGCCCAGCCATTTCCACGTCACTAATGCACCCATCCAAACACCATTCTTCCACACACACCACAGATGCCAATATCCAACCACAATTTACCTACTCCCTCTACCTAACTCTTAAACTACCCTCCCGGGTATTCGTGATAGGGGTCCACTTTACCCCCATTCACACCGTCGCACCATCCACTCCACTCCACAGTTTCCACCATACTCACTCCACACCATCCATTCCATACTCCATATATTCCATACTCCATGTATTCCACACAACCATTCTCCATGCACCTGTATTTGCACACCTGTGCCATCACACCTGGTGCTTCCTGCACCCTCCTTCCTCCAGGACCATTCGGTCAACACAACACACAATCACCATTACTCACTCATACACTGCTCCATACACCTGTTCACTTGCACACCTGTGGAATCACACCTGGTGCCACCTACCCCCCTCCTTCCTCCCAGGCCATTCAATCATTCCATACAATGCACAACCACAATTATTCCTTATGCACTGCTCCATACACTTCCACGCTCAATACAACTCACAACTACAATTGTTCCTCATGCACTTTCAACACAAACACACGGCATCATCTGATCTACCTGGTTTCCCTCTAACTTGGTGCTCCCCGTCTTCCCTTTAAACTAAGCACATACCACGTCGTTATCAACCATTCTAACCTCTCTATGTCCCCACTACAGGTGTAATGTCGCTACTTAATGCTACCGTTACCTATGGTCATCTCTTCTCTAGATCCCCATCATTTTATCCAAACCCTCCCTCGGCGAGCTTACGCTGCCAAAAACCCCATAGCTATTGCTCATGTGCCCCGTGTGTGAGAGATGGCAGAGTTGCCATCCCACCACATCGGGCATCTTTCATTATAAATTTTGCTCATCAAATTCCAACCAATCAAAAATTTTCCAATCGCAAATTCCCTATCCCTACCAAATGTCCTTTAACTTGAGCCTCGGTGCGTCGTTACATTTTCAAAGCCTGGCTTCGCGAAGCCGAGCAATGAATGCGGGTGGTCTGTTGCCGGCGGTTGGGTCCGTCCAGCAGTCGGTGCAGCAAAGGAGGTTTACTCGGGCCGGGATCGCACGCACCATCTCGGCACGGAACCGTCCGATGCCCCCATCTCGGCCGGCCGGAGCGCGGCAACCACAAGGGGTCGCGGTGTCGACCCTTCCTAGGTGTCCTCGAACCGGGCCGCCTGCTCCGCTTAGCGGAGCTCGGACGCGACCGTTTAGAGCTAGGCCCGGCGTGGATCGCGTACGGCGGTTCTTTCGAAACCGCCGTGGTTACGATCCCCGCTAATTTCCCGTTGCACACAAAGCCCGGCACGAACCGAGGGCTCGCTTCGGCTACAAGTCGATCTAACCGCTGCTCCGTTTAACGTCGATGCTACACTTGCATGCTCACACCCCACGTTCCGTTCCTTGCTCACACATCCAGCTGTCTCCATACTCTCCGTCATTGCACCTTCTCTTACACACCCCCCAGGTACACTCATAGACTTCGTCACACACCTGACCACCGCACGCCTTGGCACACACTCGTCGGTCGTACACCTCACCAACACACCTCTTCGCGCCCACTCCTCGGTCACATCCTCTGTGACAACCACGGGTGTGCACTCACCTGCACACAAAATCACGTGCTTCACTACCAACTCAAGTGTGCATTCCCACACGCGCTCGACCATTCCAGGTGTGCATCCTTCCATTCCAGGTGTGCATCCTCTCTCACCTGCTACAACCAACTCGTGCTCCGTGTCACTCTCACTACTCTCACCACCACACTCGGTCGCGCATTCATCCTTACTCTCGACAGCGCACTCAGTTATCATGCACCCGTCCGTTACACACTTTTCTCGTGCATCCTCTTGTGCACACTCTCCCGTTACGTCCTCCGTAACACTCACCACAGGTGTGCACTCTTCCGTTACATCCCCTGTAACACCCCCCATCACGCGCTTTCATGTGCCCCCCCCCCCCCCCGCACCTGCGCCACGACCAACTCACTCTCGACAGCACACTCACTCCTCGGCGCGCACTTTTTCCTCACACACACCCATAGTCGGACATCCTCGCACACCTCCTCCTTCACACTCTGTACCTGTCGCACACCTTACCAGCAGTCTCACGAACACCCGGGTCTACACCAACACCCAAGCCGACTGAATCTCCCCTCACACCATAAACATTCCCGAGTATATCGCCACTCACCTCGGCACCTCGTCTCCGCTCCTCCTCCGCCACCTGCAAACTCTTTATTTGGTCAGTAAGCACATATTCATGATTTGAGCACAGACCTTGTACATATTCCATCACTTCCTCCTTTATCTCCCTCTTAGTTTCCCTCAGTCTCTTCTTAATTTCACTCACCCCCTCTTCCACATTCTCTAATTTTTGCTTCACCTCTTTCATTTCCCGGTGCGCCCCCTCAATTTCGTCCTCTAAAGTCACCTTGATCGTTTATATGTGCGTCCTTACCTCCCGTTCTTTCGTCTCCATTGCTTCTGTCACCTCGTCCAACCTCTTTGTCAACCCCTCATGTACCATCTGACATTCCCGCTTCGTCGCTATAAGTCCCTCTTTTATCCCCTTCTGAGTCGCCTTTAACCCCCCGATTACCGCAGTGTTCTTTTCCACCTGCTCCACTAATTCCTTTTGTCCCACCGTCAGCTGTTCTACTCCCCTCGTTAGATCTTCTATTCCCCCCTGTAACCTAGCCGTCCTATTTCTCACCTCTTTCTCCATACGCTCCTCACCTCGCTTTACCTCCTCGCGTACCCCCGAGACCTCCTCGCCCACACCTCGTCTGATCTCCTCTCCCATTTCTCCCATATCCTTGGTAGAGGCTGCCCTCATCTGCTCCAAATCATTCCTCTGGGCATCCAATTTAGTTTCCAACCCGATTTTCACTTCCTCTATCTGATCTCCCATTTGTTTAATTTCCCGGGCAGATTGCTCCCCTATTTCCCTCAATTTGCCTTCCATAGTGTTTTCTAACCCCCCTAACCCATTTTTCACCCCTTCCATCTGATTCTCCTGGGCAGCCATTCTATTTTCCAACCCCGTTAACCCCTCCTTCATTTCCCAAATTTGATTACCCATGTCCTCTAGTTGGCCCCCCAATTTACCTTCGAGCCCCCCGATTTGGCTTCCCATATCATTCCTCAATTCCCCTATTTGATTTTCTAATCCCCCAAGTTTACTGTCCAACTTCCCAATTTGGGCGCTGGTACCCCGCGCTTCGTCCCTCATTGCCCCCATTTGGCCTCCCAGTTTCTCACTCAATTTATCGCTCCGAGCATCCATTTTATTTTCCATTTGCTCCCCCATCTTGGCCATAAGGGCCTCCATTTGCAGCATGAAAAGGCCCCAGTCCATTGGCGGTGCTGCTACGGTCACGGGCGCGGCGACATTTGGTGCCGCTGCAACATCGTGCGCGAGGGCGCCATCTTGTGCGCCTGAACCCTCTGCAACCACATCCTCATTGCTTTCCTCCTCCATTATTCCCACTTCTTCCCTGGGGTCCTGGGTCACTTCTACCCCTTCTAACTCTACTCCCACCGGCACCCGATCGCCTTGACTATCCATGGCCCGATTTTAAATTTGGATGTTAAATAAAAAAATTTATACCACTCGTAATTTTTGAGTGCGTTAAGAGCACTTCAGGTCCGAATCTCGCTCCTGACACCAATTGTTACGGATCTCTACGTCAGCCTTTTCCCCTTTAAGAAGGGGGGATTAATCCCCTTGTGTATGACTGACCGACGTGAGTCCTGAAGTTGCCCAAGCTCCCTCCGGAGAGGCAGGTGAGCAACTCCGTTCGCGACCGCGGACAAGATGTTAATTGCCGAGCGGATTAGCAGCCGCGGCACGAACCATTAGCAAGTAACTGACCCGATTCTTAAACGTTGGCCAAATCGCGCCACAGGTGTTCAATGTGGAAACCTCAAAGACGAACGGATGTGCAGAAGAAGAAGGCAAAAGTAGGAAGAACAAATATAATTTATTACTAACTATTATGTACAAGACCAAAAGAACCAAGGCGAAGGAAAGATACGAAAATAATTTACAGAAGGATGGAAGGACCAGAAGGACACAGAGCAATATTAACTTACCTAAACAGTCTTACTTATACCCCAGGACAACACAGAAGACGGACGACAATCAGACTTACACAGGGAATGAAGGCAGGAACGAATGGCTGGAAGGAGAGGAAGGTTCAGTTGGAGCAGGAGAATGGTCGGGCCGGGAGTGAGCAGCCGCCGCCCCTCCGCACTCGGGTCCACATGGCCGGGATGCTCGCAGCAACACGTCGGAGCTTGTCGTGGCAAGGCTGGTTGGAACAGCGTCTCCTTTCCCAGAGCTCTCTATTCGGGCTCCTTCACTCTCTGGCTCCCTCAATGACTTCGTTCTTCACCTCTTTCACAAAGCAGTCCCTCACTGAACTCTTGCGCGCATCTCTCTCCCTCAATCATCTCTGGTGGGGGCGTCGCGCGACGGGTTATATAGGCCACACCCTCGAATCTTGGCGAACCTCCCCGGTCGTTCTGTCTCCGCCCTCTCAAGCCAAACCCCTCATCCTTGGTTGGTTGATCGGGGCTGGCTCACTCCTCCCTCCGATGACGAGGGCGGAGACACGCCTTTCTTCTCCGAACCGACCGCGTGTTCAATGGAGGGCGAATGCAGTTGGCAATTGCGGACAAATGGGGAATTGAAAGGGAATCTACCTTATTTAAATTCGGTGCAATGTAGAGTCAACTAATGGGAAACACAACCTCAAACTAGTACACATAATAAAGAAATAACTATTTAGAAGGGTATATGGTGGCCTGCGTGTATGCGATGGATTAACTAAGAGGACGACCTTTGACCTTTACACACCAAACGGAGATATTTACAAGAATTCATTACACTTACAGGGGGTGATATTTACAACAATTACACATGATTCTCAAATCCGCAACAATATATATATATATATATATATATATATATATATATATATATATATATATATATATATATATATATATATATATATATATACATACATATATATACAGACTTGGCATTTAATATGGCATTTTTTTTTTTCTTGACTTGGGTTTACTTTCTTCACTCAGTATATCAATCTGGTGAGTTTCTTTTACACTTTGGTGATTTATTTGTTAAAAGAACCATGTCACCGATTGTCTGTCGCAGCAAGAAGTCAACAACAGGATTATATCACAGGTGGCGCGGCAAAATGTACAGACAGGTGCATTTGATGATTGGCTTCACAGTCGAGTATACAAGGGTTGTTGCGTTCTGTATTCGTGGAAAACAACTGCTGCACGTCTCCAAAAGTTATTGCCGCTTCCTCTGGAGATGGTCCGTCAACTCGACAATGCTGTTTGTCATGGAGTGGTGGCTTTACGAAATTACGGCATGAAACAGCGTGCTATTGCTCGGCAGTATGGCATCACTCAAGGTCAGGTGTCAAAGATCCTGAAACGAAATGCTCAGAGGGGTGTCCCTACTCCAATACCGAAGTCAGGACGTCCCCGCAGAACTACAAGGAGGGATGATCGCCAGCTGCACCGGTTAGTCCGCAATGGCCGTACCAAGTCAGCTAATCGGCTTAGGGCTGAGGGGCAGCAACTGACAAATGTGCCTGCATCCAGAAGGCGAGTCAACCAACGACTGGTTCAAGCAGGCTATCGTGCCAGCCGTCCCCTGAGAAAGCCACGCCTGACCAGACAACACCGCCACCGCCGATTGCAGAGGGCCAGAGAGCACCGTCAATGGCAGCCAGGACACTGGAATCACGTGATCTTCAGTGACGAGTCTAGATTTCTGGTCTATCGTCAAGATGGCCGCATCCGAGTGCGCAGACAAGTGCATGAAGCCTACAACAAAGATTGTATAGTGCCAAGAGTCCAAGCTGGAGGTGGTGGGGTGACAGTTTGGGCTGCTTTTCATGCAGGGGGCAAAACTGACCTGGTTGTTCCGAATGGAAACCTGAACCAGTTCATGTACAGGGCCATTCAGGAAGAAACATTGCTTCCATTTGCTCGTGCAGCCTTTCGAGGAAACTTTGTCTTCCAAGATGACAATGCACGGCCTCATCGTGCTCGCATGATCCAACACTTTATTGCTGACCGTGATGTAGAGCATATGGAGTGGCCTGCCATGTCCCCGGATATGAATCCGATAGAGAACTTGTGGGCAGAATTAACGCGTCAAATCGACCACTTGGACCAGCAGCCGACCTCTGTGCGTGAATTGCAGCAGGCTATTGTCACTGCATGGCAAGCGATTCCTGTCCAAACCTTGGCAAATCTCGTGAACAGCATGCCTCAACGTGTACGTGCTCTCCTGAATGCTCGTGGGGGTTACACGAAGTACTGAACTGTAATTTTACTGTCCGTAATCCCAGTCGTAATTTAACTTTTGTTTTTGTTAAAAAAAATTTGGGCTAATGTGCAAAATAAAGAGATACTTCTGGAAAACGTACAGAAGTTTAACACAGTACTGTCCGTGAATTGAGTTCGATATCAGTTTCCATCACTTTCAAGGATCAATTTATTTGATTCGAAATGTCAAATGTGGTTTTTGTTTCTTTTAAAGGTCACATTAACAAAATCTAGAATAATTTCAACATAATTCCAACGAACTTTTGGTTCTAAGACATCTTGAAAAGTAAGTTCACCCCCACAAAAAAAATATTCCATATTAAATGCCAAGTCTGTATATATATATATATATATATATATATATATATATATATATATATATATATATATATATATATATGTGTGTGTGTGTGTGTATATATATATATATATCTTCTCTATTCTCTTCTCTTCTCTCTATATTATAAAAGAAAGTTTTTGTTTGTTTGTCTGCGCAAGCTAATCTCCTGAACGGTGAAAGATAGGAGCAAACCTCTAATACAAAAAATGTCGGGACGGGCCCCGGGAAGGTTTTAGGCTAGTATAGGTGGCGAGGCCGGTTGTGGCCGCTTCGGCCGGGCCGGGCCCATTTCACAATTAAAAGCTGAGCTGAATTATAGTAGTCAATCTTCTAAGGCCGTGGGTAAAAGCTGAATTATGGTAGTAAATTCATTCAAAAAGAACCAAAAATGTCGGGACGGGCCCCAGGAAGGTTATAGGCTCGGTGGCGAGGCCGGTCGTGGCCGCATCGGCCGGGCTGGGCCCATTTCGCAATTAAAAGCTGAGCTGAATTATAGTAGTCAATCTTCTACGGCCGCGAGTAAAAGCTGAATTTTAGTAGTAAATTCATTCAAAAATAACCCGGGCAACGCCGGGTGCTTTCAGCTCGTATACTATATCAGAGAGATGTCTGTCTGTGTGTGTGTCGCCAATTTTCTCAGAGATGGCTGAACAAATCTTCGTCAAACTTTCAGAGGTTCATAAGTGAGTGCCTGGGAGTGTTTTATGCAAAGAAAAAAAAAAAGAAGAAAAAGAGCGTTTTTATGTAGCTAAAAAAAATTTGATACAAAAACAAAAAACAAACAAACAAAAAAAACACTCGATAGTGCCGAAGCCTTTTAAAATTAGACAGTTATATACAAGTACACATTCGCATAAATAAATACAAAACAATCACCAGACATTTGAATACAAATAAATCAAACAATACCGGAGGTGTACGAAGTTGGTAGTACGGCTTCTTCTTCTTCCTGATCGGCATCACACTTACCTCAGAAACGTGATGAACTTCACATTCACCCCATTCACCCACCAGCATATATATGAACCTCTTTCCTCTCCTGCCTCCCCCTCATTCCCCCCTCCCCTCCCCCACCTCCCCCCTCCGCTCCCCTTCCCCACCTCCCCCATTCCTGCCATCCCTCCCCCTTACCCCCTCCCAAATCATGTTCAATCAATTGAATTTACCACAGGTGGACTCCAATCAAGGTGTAGAAACATCTCAAAGATGATCAAGAGAATTGGGAGGCACCTGAGCAAAATTTCAAGTGTCATAGCATAGGGTCTGAATACTTATGTCAATGTGATATTTCAGTTTTTTCTTTTTTATAAATTTGCAAAATTTCTAAAATCCTGTTTTCTCTTTGTCATTATGGGGTATTGAGTGCAGATTGATGAGGGAAAAAATGAATTTAAACGATTTCAGCATAAGGCTGCAACATAACAAAATGTGAAAAAATTGACGGGGTCTGAATACTTTCTGAATGCACTGTATGTACTAGCAGGAGTACCCGGCATTGTTGGTAAATGGAGAGTCGTTCCAAGATGGGAATATTAAGAGAGGGGGGAAGAGAGAGGAGGGGATGAGGAGGGGGAGGGAGAGGAGAGGGAAAGGGGGGGGACAAGTGGTGAGAGAGAGGAAGGAAGGGAGGAGGGTGGGGGGAAGGTGAGGGGAGGGAGGAGATGGAGGAGGGGGGGTAGAGAAAGGGAGAGTGGAGGAGATAGGGGAGGGGGGGAAGGGAGGGGTTGAGGAAGGGGAGGGAGGAGGTGACTGAGATGAAGGTTGGGGGAGGGCAGAAGGGGGAGGGAAGGTGAAGGTTGGGGGACGGCAGGAAGGGAGGGCAGTGAGAGAAGGGGAGGAAGGGAGTGGAGTAAGGGAGTGGAGCAAGGGAGTGGAGTAAGGGAGTGAAGTAGGGGAGGGGAAAGCGAGGTTGTGATGAGGGGAAGGGAATGGGAGGGTCGGGGGGGGGGGGGGGGGAGGCGGAGGGTTGGGAGAGAGAGGGGAAGGGAGGAAATAAATGTAAAAGGTGAAGTCTATGCAACAGTTTAGCCAGAAGAGGTGTGTGTGTGTGTGTGTGTGTGTGTGTGTGTGTGTGTGTGTGTGTGTGTGTGTGTGTGTGTGTGTGTGTGTGTGTGTGTGTGTGTGTGTGTGTGTGTGTGTGTGTGTGTGCTCGCATATTGAAGCTGATAGAAGAACAGAATGACAAGAGCAATGGATCATTGAATCAAATAAATATACAAAATGGAGCAAAAATAAAACAGCAGGAGGAATGTTAATCAAGATATTTCTTTGTAGGATGTTACTGCCCACCTCAAGCACAGGAGAGACAAGGGCTTGTAAGATTTACCCATTATATCCTTTCATTGCCATTGCATCCG
>NC_136262.1:205462528-205891799 GCF_964187855.1 Myxine glutinosa | reverse complement strand
ATGCTGCACCTGCGCATGCAGTTTCACAATAACACACACACACACACACACACACACACACACACACACACACACACACACACACACACACACACACACACACACACACACACACACCTCGTTTTTTCATTTCTGTATCTCACAATTCGGTCTCTCTCTTATTCACACACCCACACAAACACACACACACACACACGTACACCGACACACATACACATATACACACATATACACATACACACACACATATATACACACACACGCAAACACACAAACGCATCCACACACACACACACACACACACACACATGCACGCACACGTACACACACATGTACACCGACACATGCATATGGGTCATTCCATGTCAAATCATCAAAGAATCTGCCGTCATCTCTCAGATTTTTGTAAAACGTTGGGAACCAATTGGGGACCCATGAAAAACAGCTAGAACTCAAATATTTTTGCTAACAGCCTCTTAATTAGTGAGATACAGGTTAACGAACTTTGGACTAATTAGCGCGATGTCGCGAATTCAAATGGCCATATCTCTAAAAGTATAACACCTAGAGAGCTGGTTTTGGTGTCATTTTAAAGGTATTTTCATGCCCTATAAATTTGACTGGGCAACATTTTCCTACCTCCAATCACAAAAAAGTTATCACAAAATATAAACTTCAATCGTGAATCCAAAAACAATGTATCCTTCAAATTTCCTCAAATTCATCCCAGATGTACCTTATGATGTCAAGAAGCTTCCACATAAGTTTTGTGATGGGCACTCCAATCGTTTCTGAGATATGAGCAATAATGTACATGTACGTATGGCATATAGGTTCGAAAATCAGCATTTGTAATGTATTATACAATCATTCTAACCTAGCCATGACAGGGAACACAGGGAACAACCATCAATTGCTTTGAAGTATCATATACTTTCATTTTCAACTGGGCCTGAGGGAATTCTCATCTGGGGAATTCCAACTGGGATTTCCCATGTGGGTAATTCGAGGTGATGCAACCTTCACAGTCTAAGATCCCCAGGGAAAGTCCAAGTTGGCTTAGTGTAATGCTTAGGCCTGCCACCAACAGAAATTGGCAGTTCACTTCTGAAGGAGCTGCAGAAAAATGACGACTGCCAAGGAAAAGTTCATCTTGAAGCAGAAATCCTGCTGCAATCCCTTTGGAGCTCATGAAAAACCAAAGTCGTCTGGCTTGAGAGCTGTTAGCCAAAAAGCCATAGCCGCTCATCCAAGCCTCAAACTGCAAAGTGCACAGAAAATCTGTACCCAGTGTCGTAAGAAACTGGCAAAAAGACAACCAGGTGTGGTAGAGACTCAGAGTGAAATACCATTACCAGTGACCAGCAGCGCTATTAGCAGTAGTGAGGACAATGATGGTGGAGGTGAATCACCAATACCAGGCAGTTCAGGGGAGTTTGAATTTCATTCTCCTGAAATGGAACTGAATACCCTGAATGAGTCTTTGGGATTGATTGGAGAATCACCTATTCCAAAAAAGAGACTTGCTGCAGATAAATATGTGAAATCCAAAACCAAGAAAATCGGTGACACTGGTTAGTGAACCTAAGTCAGGTTAGTGAACACTGTGTACTTGAACTCACTTATTGATTGTATAATACATTACAAATGCTGATTTTCGAACCTATATGCCATACGTACATGTACATTATTGCTCATATCTCAGAAACTATTGGAGTGCCCATCACAAAATGTATGTGGAAGCTTCTTGACATCATAAGGTACCTCTGGGATGAATTTGAGGAAATTTGAAGGATACATATTTTGGGGATTCACAATTGACGTTTATATTTTGTGATAACTTTTTTGTGGTTGGAGGTAGGAAAATGTTGCCCAGACAAATTCATAGGGCATGAAAATACCTTTAAAATGACACCAAAACCAGCTCTCTAGGTGTTATACTTTTAGAGATATGGCCATTTGAATTCGCGACGTCGCGCTAATTAGTCCAAAGTTCGTTAGTCTGTATCTCACTAATTAAGAGGCTGTTAGCAAAAATATTTGAGTTCTTGCCGTTTTTCATGGGTCCCAATTGGTTCCCAAAGTTTTACAAAAATCTGAGAGATGACGGCAGATTCTTTGATGATTTGACATGGAATGGCTGATATACACATACACACATATACACATACACATATGTATACACACACATGCGCACACATACACATATACACACACAGACACATACACATACACACACACAGACACACACACACACATGCATACACATACACACATATACATACATACACACACACACACACGTACACACACATGTACACCCACACACATGCACACTTACAGACACACATATATACACATACAGACACACACATATATACACATACACACATATATACACACACATACACACGTGTACACACACATGTACACCGACACACATGCACACACATACACACATATACACACACATATATATACACATACACACATGTACACCCACACACACACATACATACACACACACACACACATACACACACACACACACACATACACACACACAAACACACACACACATATACACACACACACATATACACATACAGACACACACATATATACACATGCACAAAAACACACACACACATATATACACACACATACACGCACACACACACATACAGACAAATGTACATCGACACACATGCACGCACATACACACATATGCACACACACATATATATATATATACACATACACACACACATACACACACACACACACACAGACATATATATACACACATACACATATATGCACACACACACACACACACACATATGCACGCGCGCGCGCACACACACACACACACACACACGTCCCACATGTATATATCCCACATCCCACATGTATATACATGTTTAAAGTGTACGTGCCCTTCCCCCCTCCCCCGCCCGGCAACGCTGAGTACTTCTGCTAGTAACTAATGAAATAAAAACGAAGAAATATCTCTGGGTAATTTCCTGAAACTCGGTGAAATTCGCTGAAATTCGCTCGGTGTATCGATGAAATATTTTATTTGGGCGGTGTATAATTGCTTCGAACGAAATATCTCTAAGCAATTTCCCGTCTGTGTTTCATGTCCATGCACACGTGAAATGGAGTTTGTTTTTGCACACGTGAAATGAACATGTGAACCTTTACTTCCGGATAATAATGTTGAATGAAATAAAAACGAAGAAATATAGTGGGGTCACCCGTGGGAATCCCACGTGCATGGACGTGTGTGACATTTCGACATATTGAGTTAGATGCACATTCATTTTTACAAAATGGTTACTGGCAAGTCATCAGATCCAGAAATTGTGTAATGAACACAATTTATTTATTTCACATAATATGTGACCCCTCACTCCTCTCCACCTGACACTCTCCTCTCTCCACCTCACACTCTCCTCTCTCCACCTGACACTCTCCTCTCTCCACCTAGCACTCCTCTCCTCTCCAATCCCTCACATTCCTCTCCTCTCCAATCCCTCACCTCTCCAATCCCTCACACTCCTCTCCTCTGCAATCCCTCACTCTCCTCTCCAATCGCTCCTCACTCGCCTCTCCAATCGCTCCTCACTCGCCTCTCCAATCGCTCCTCACTCGCCTCTCCAATCGCTCCACACTCGCCTCTCCAATCGCTCCTCACTCTCCTCTCCAATCGCTCCTCACTCGCCTCTCCAATCGCTCCTCACTCGCCTCTCCAATCGCTCCTCACTCGCCTCTCCAATCACTCCTCACTCGCCTCTCCAATCGGCTTTCCCCGTCTCGTTTCTCTCGTTTTTCTCCCCGTCTCGTTCTTTTTGTTGCTCCAAATCCGCCCGTCGGAATCGGAAATCGGCTCGTCTTGCTTTCTTGCTTACGCGTAAATAAATTGTGTTCTTTACACCATTTCTGGATCTGATGACTTGCCAGTAACCATTTTGTAAAAATGAATGTGCAGCATCTAACTCAACTCAATATGTCAAAATGTCACACACATCCATGCCCGTGGGATTCCCACGGGTGACCCCGCAAGTTTGCATTGACGTTCGTCGATGGACTCGTTCGCCCCGTCTCATTCGTTTTATTGCTACATCCTGTTCAAGTCTGCGTTCTTCATCGATCGTCTCATTCATTTTGGAAATATAAGTTTCCACGCAGTGCATGAATTGTCACGATCCTCAAGAGGAAGTGTCTCGTAATCATCAAATGATAAATGTCAAGTAAATTATATTGTGGAAAATTAAAGATTTCAAATAAACCTATTTAAAGTGTATGCGCACATAACTAATAAAAAAAACGAAGAAATATCTCTCGGTAATTTCCTGAAACATATTTTACTTCCGGCTAATAATGTTGAATGAAATAAAAACGAAGAAATATATGTCGGCATCATTGTTGACGTTTTTTGTGACGACTGTCATCAAACGAAAAAGTAATATATCTTAACGGAAAAGCAAAAGCGAATTTTTAATATGTATCGACACGTTGCCGTCGGTGTCATGTTGGGCGGTGTATGATACACCATGACGCGATTTAAAAAAATATATCTCTGCATTTTCCCGCGTGTGTGGAATGTTCTCAATTATTGCTGACACCGAGTCTAAAACCATCGATAAAAATGAAATCATATGGTGACTTAGATTGGAGATAAAGGCATGAGGTTGGTTGACTTGGTTTGTCCGCACAATGTGGGCGCTGTCAGGATGAACTTTAGCCGGGGAGCGTTTGGGTGCGTGGCGCCTTTGGGCGCCCCGGTCTGATACTGCCGCCCACGTGCAGAACACCATGTGAGTGCACGTGGGTCCCGGCGGTCCCACTGGCCTAGCGCTACCATGTTTAGACAGCGAGATCCGTCCCCGGGCACCGGCAAGCCAGGCACGGTAGGACACCCGCGGAGCCCCGGCGGACCAGGGGCGCGCGAGCCTACGCGTTAGCGTGCTACGGCGGAATCAACGGCTTCGGCCACGGCCGGGCCGATACTCGGCCCGGTCGCACCGGAAATGAACTGGTTCGACGCCCGCGCTAGAGAGGTCACGGGCGACTGAGATGTTTTAACAAATAATTAATTAATTTGAGACGTCCGATTTCTAGTGTTTGGAAATTTGGAAGAGCTTGACCCTAGCCTTTCCCTTGCGAGGGCAAGGAGGAACTTAACACTTGACACTTAAGCTTAGTTTGAAGTACACCCTGCCAGCGCTCCCGGTGGGACGGCAGGGCAACCAGAAGGGACGAGGTTCTCCTGACCACGTGGCCCTCGATCTGGGAAGCGAGAGGCGTTCCATTAGTGGACGCGCCCCTCACGCCCGACTTTTGGGCGGCCCCGGCAGGCCGTTTGTTTTGACGTTCCGTGACAGGCCCCGCACCCCCACCTCAGGGCCGACCGGGCGACCGGAATGAATCCCGGTGTCCCGATCCGAACCTTCAGAGCGGGCCGGCTGGGGAGTGCCAAGCACCCCGTACCTGCACTTTCCGTCCCTGCGGTCCCAAATACCGGAACCACCCGAATACCACTTTATTTGACAAAATGAGGTGCGGCCTACAGCCTTAGAAAACTAATCCTATATCAGTCAATACCTCCAACGAGAGGGTGGTGGGAGGGTGATGGCAGGGTGATGGGAGGGTGATGGCAGGGTGATGGGAGGGAGATGGGGGAGGGTGATGGGGGAGGGTGATGGGGCAGGGTGATGGGGCAGGGTGATGGCAGGGTGATGGCAGGGTGATGGCAGAGGGTGATGGCAGAGGGTGATGGCAGAGGGTGACGGGGGAGGGTGATGGCAGGGTGATGGGGGAGGGTGATGGCAGGGTGATGGGAGGGTGATGGCAGGGTGATGGGGGAGGGTGATGGGGGAGGGTGATGGGGGAGGGTGATGGGGGAGGGTGATGGGGCCTCCCTATATAAGTCAGTATCTCCCACGACACAGGCGCGCATTCGTGCCGCGTGACGTGGTGACGTCATCACACTTTCCCCTCAAAAGACCCATTTGATATAAGTTAATATTCTGATATTAGCTTTAGAAAACCAACCCTATATAAGTCAATACCTCCAACGATACAGGTGCGCAAAATACAAAATCACAAAAGATTTATTTGATATAAGTTAATATTTTGAATAACTCGGTCAATATCAGTCCGAATTTCGCCAAATAAAGGTTCCCGTTATCCACAGATACCCCTGTATCCTCCTAGAGGCGAAGTCAGGATGAATTTCGCAAAAAATAAAGTCCTTCGGCAACGAAAATTTAGCATGGGGTTTTCCTATGTAAATTTACCCTGAAGTAATTTTACCAAAGATCATCGACATTTCGCGGGGCCAGTTCTATCGAGTGTTAAGCTAATCTAGCGACTGCGAAATCTGGAAACAGAATTAAAATCCGACCTATCGTTGGCCCTGGAAGGATTCAAAAAGAACTAGGATTATTTTTCTTCTGCAAGAATGTACGGAGCTCTTAAATCTCCATCCCTTAACATCCATTGACAATCCATCATGTTCCCCATAGCTATCTATGCCATGCATCTAACGGTGAGCATAAGAACCATCAAAAAATATTCTGTGACCACTTTATTCAACAAAATGAGGCGCGGCCTAGCATCCAGCCGAAACCAAGTCATCCCGGCCTACCACCCACTCCGACCCCAAATTCCCCATCGACGACAACCAAACAATATATTATATGAATCGCACCGTACATACCTCCTTCTAGATCTTGATCTTGTCTTGATATACTTAATCAGGCTCACTCTATCGCGACTGAGTCCTCTCAGCTCTTCCAAATGGCGTCCGTTCCGCCTCGTTTCAACCGAGTCTAAAACTATGTTAGCGACTGTGAAAAATGAAATGATATATCGAATTTGATTTGAAATAAAACTGGGAGAGAGAGCAAGACACCACGGGCCTACAAAACAGGCCTCAAAGCTATGCGAGTTAATAAAATGGTGGATATTTGTTTATAATTATATGAAGCCTCTCCCAGAATGGGTGGAGCTATGGGTGGAGCTACTCTGCAAACCGAGTAAGCCACACCCCGGACATACACCCAACAGATAGACAGACAGACAAACAGACGGAATCATCTACGGCTATTATAATATAGATAATAATAATAATAATAATAATAAAGGAGTCTTATATAGCCCCATCAAGCAGAGTAAACTACCCTCATGGCGCTTTACATTATCATGCGAACGCACACACACCGCACACACACACACACACACACACACACAAACATACACTCACACAGACACACCTTCACTCTTGCCCTATTCCTCTCCCTCCCCATTCAAAACCCACAGATGTGTACTCCCCCTCCTCCTCCCCTCCCTCCCCTACACATGTACACAGACATACTCTCGATCTCTGTCCCACCTCAAACCAAAGGGAAAACAGGACTTAGACTTTTAAAGACTTGTGAAAGAGATAGGTTTTGAGGGAGGTTTTAAAGGCAGGAAGAGAGTCAACATGTCGAACAGAGGAAGGCAAGTCATTCCAGAGCAGAGGTGCAGCAAAGGAAAAGGATTTCTCGCCAAACGACTTGGTGCTGGTGCGCGGCGGCTCTAAGGTCATAGAGTCGTCGCTTGAACGAAGCCGTCGCCGAGGTTCATAGAGAGTGAGCAAATCGGAGAGATAGTGAGGTCCCGCTCCACACAATGATTTATAACATAGTGTGCAAATTTTGTATTGCACACGAGCAGAGACAGGCAGCCAGTGTAAAGATTCAAGAAGCAGAGTAACATGGTCAGACTTCTTCGCCTTACAGACAAGACGAGCGGCAGAGTTTTGAACCTTTTGTAACTTATCCAAGAGAAACTGAGGGCAGCCAGCATACAAAGAATTACAATAGTCTACCCTTGAGAGGACAAGGGCACAGACCAGAGTTAGAGCAGCTTGAGGAGTAAGAAAGTGGCGAATGGATGCGATCTTTCACAGCTGAAAGTATGCTTATTTGCAAGTTTGAAGTACTTGCTTGGAAAATGTCATGTTACAGTCGAAAACCACACCACGGTTCTTGGCCGACGAAACAAAGTTTACATCGCTTTCACCAACATGAATAATGGTAGGAAGTGAACATTGTAGAGGACATCTGTGCGATCTTACAATCATAGACTCTGTTTTAGCATCGTTCAGCTGAAGTTTGTTTTGGGTCATCCACGCCTTCACGTCGGCAATACAGCCTTCTAACACTTCAACAGTCGGCACGATTTGTTGAATCGTGCTTCCTTTGTACAGCTGATTGTCGTCCGCAAAGGCGTGGTGATCAACTGAATGTCTGGCAACAAGATCAAATAGAGGCTGAGTGTACAAAAGAAAGAGGATAGGTCCCAGGACTGAGTCCTGGGGAACGCCAAAGGAAAGCGGAGAAGGGGCTGATTTCTGGCCATTGACAACGACTGTTTGCACTCTATCAGTAAGATAGGACATCAGCCAAGAAAGGGGAGTACCAGTTATACCAAATGTGATTTCAAGACGACGAATTAAGACACTATGGTCAATCGTGTCAAAGGCGGCAGACAAGTCGAAAAGAGCAAGAACGGAAACCTTACCACAGTCAAGAGAGGTCAGAAGATCATTGGTTATTCTTAGGAGAGCGGTCTCGGTGCTATGGCCTGGTCTATATGCCGACTGGCGAGAATTTAAAAGATTATTTGAAACTAGATGGTCATTCATCTGTGATAGCACAATTCTTTCTGTGATCTTTGACAGGAAAGACAGGTTGGAGATAGGATGGTAATTTTTCATGTCGTTAAGGTCAAGTGTGGGCTTTTTAAGAAGTGGTTTAACAAGAGCTTGTTTAAAGAGAAGCGGAAATGAACCCGTAGTCAGAGAATCATTGATAACTGCAGTAATAAATGGGAGGAGGGTGTCCAAACACTCAATAAACAAATCGGTGGGAAGGGGGTCGAGATCACATGTTTTGTGTTTGACTTGAGGATTGTACATTTGACAATTTCCTCAGTAACAGGAGTAAACGAACTAAGAGGTTGTCCGTGAAAGCAGTGTTCAGCATCATCGAAGGAAAGGAGTGACTGCTTGTCAGGATTGTTTCTTATTGACTGAATTTTATTGTGAAAGAAATGCAGGAAGCGTTGGGGTAGTTCGTTTTGAGGAAACACAGTGGGAAGAACGGATTTATTTTTGGTGGCAAACAGGCGGTTGGTAATGCTGAACAGTTGCTTGCAGGAGGAGCTCCTAGTAATCCGATCAGAAATATATGACGTTTTTGCTTTCAGAATGATTTTTATGACGAGTCTTTTAGCTATGTTATACAACTGTTTATTGACTGTGAGGCCAGTCTTCAGCCACTGTCTCTCGGCACGTCGTCGTTCCTTTTTGGCAGCCCTGACTTCGTTGCTGACTGCGCTGAACCACGGAGTACTCCTGCGTCTGGGAACGGCGCGCCGTGTCGCTGGAGCATGACAGTCCAACGCTGTGCGGAGGCAACAGTCGAGGTCTTCTGCAGTGACATAGGAATATATATATATATATATATATATATATATATATATATATATATCTATATCTATATCGATAAAACACAGTTTGTGTGTGTGTGTGTGTGTGTAATGTTACCGATAGACTCCTAAACAGAGAGGCTCACGTACTTGATATTTGGCATAGACATAGCCATTGAGCCTGGGACGAACATGGCCGAGACCATATTTGACGAGATCCATATTTTTTATTCATATTTACCTCAGCGCATTTCAGCGAAGTACCCGCTAATCTCAGCCGGTTCCAGAGCAGCTCGCTGATTCGCTCAGAGCGATCACGTGATGTTCCATTCCCGCCGCCAGACTGATTCGCTCAGAGCGATCACGTGATGTTCCATCCCGTCACACGTCACACGTTTTTTCACCTTTTATGCGATCGTGCTTTGTATCGATTTTGTGCGATATGAATTAAATGTCTTTGAAACAGCTGTGAAACGTCTTTCCACAACCCTTCCGTAACCGATTGGAGCAGTTTATTGCCGCACAAAACGAGATCCGTGAAGTGAGTTGGTCGAGTCATGCTGACCAAGATGGCGACACGGCGGCTTCACTTTTCACGGAGTATGAGCGTTCTATATATTTTCAATTCAGTGCGCCCGTGATTTGTGGCATAGACATGACCATTGGGCCTTCATGGTGTAATTTGTGCGAGGCTTTTGTCCGAGTGAGCTTGAGTCGAGAGGGCGAATGTACGGGTTGGGAATGCGTACAAGTCTCCCTTCCCCCGCCCGGCAACGCCGGTACTGGAGGACGTCACAGGATCGGTGAGTCTCCAAAATCCGCTTCGTGCTGTTGCGAATATGCAGGACTATGTCCGATTGTTGTGCTGCTCTCCGACCATGAGAACTGCAACGTCATTGTTGACTGGCCATCCTCTTCCCTCCCCCTTCCCCCTCCCCCCCGTCCCCCCTCCCCTTCTCCCCTCCCCCTCCCCTTCTCCCCTCCCATACATTTCCCCCTCCCCCCTCCCCCTCCCTTTTCCCCCTCCCCCCTCCCCCTCCCTTTTCCCCCTCCCCCCTCCCCTTCCCTTTCCCCCTCCCCCTCCCCCTCCATTTCCCCCTCCCCTCCCCCCTCCCCCATCCCACCCCCTCCCCCCCTCCCACCCCCTCCCCCTCCCATCCCTCCCTCTTCCCTCTCCCCTCCCCCCTCCCCCCTTCCCCTCCCCCCTCCCCCCTCCCCCTCCCCCCTCCCCCCTCCCCCCTTTCCCTCCCCCCTCCCCCTTCCCCCTCCCCTCCCCCCTTCCCTCCCCTCTCCCCCCCTCCCCCCTTCCCCCCTCCCCTCCCCCCTCCGGCCCCTCCCCTCTCCCCTCCCCTCCCCCATTCCCCCCTCCCCTCCCCCCTCACTCCTCCCTCCCCTCCCCCCCTCACTCCTCCCCGCCCCCCTCCCCCCTCCCCCCCTCCCACCCCCCTCCCATCCCTCACCCTCCCCATTCCCCCCTCTACTCCCCTCTCCCGCTCCCCCTCCACTCTTCTCCCCTCCCCCCCGTTCCCCTCCCCTCCCCTCCCGCCTCCCCTCCCCTCCCCCGCCGGGCAATGCCGGGTACTTCTGCTAGTATATATATATATATAGATATATATATAGATATATATATAGATATATATATATATATATATATATATATATATATATATATATATATATATATATATATATATATATATATATATATATATATATGTATATATATATATATGTATATATATATATATATATATATATATATATATATATATATATATATATATATATATATATATAATATATGTACAAGTGAATAAAAAAATTTATGCTAAATTAAAAAGGCAATATCGGGATGACAAAAGCAAAAAAAAAAAAGGCAATATATGTTACGGATTCGTCACTTCCGTTGTTGTGGTTTTCATCCACTGTAAACATTTTTTATTCCATGTACTATTATTGTTGTCGTTTGAGGGAAATAGAGATTACTATTTTCAAAAGGTAAAAAAGTTAATGTTTTAAATGAAACCGGAACCGGGCGACGACGAAGAGGGAGAGGAGGAAGAGAAGGCGGAGTGAGTGAGTCGGACAAGAAGCCGAGCTGCTTCGAGGTCTGGAGCGAACGATTGGCGTACGAGTGTCACGAGTGAACTTTGGGTTTCCCGGGAAAGGGATTCCTGCGACAGAGTTGTCATCGCTGTGACAGATAAACCTGCGTGACAGGTTTTGTGGTTGATTCCGGAGAGAATCATCAGAGTGCCGTTACGCCACGAGAATGGGCCGTCGGCCACATTTTTACCTCATGCAGGATTTACGCATCACTCAAGGTTTTTCACTTCGCTTCAACCATTTTCACCACATTCAGATGTTAATCTGGTGTGTGTGTGTAACGTGGCTTTTGAGTGGGAAATCTGCGGTTCACCGATTTGGAGACGTGGAATGTCCATACCCGAGGGTGTGATTTCCCAGTCGCCTTGAGGGCGCCTTTGCGCAGCTTTGGCCACGTGACTGCGACTGTCATCGGAACGGGATTCTGGTCTCGATTAGACATCGTTCTGACGATTACTGGAGCGAATCGACTTTGGCTTGATGCCGGAATAGAGACATTGGGAATGTTTTTCTTTTCACTCACTTGGAGCACAGTGAGTTATATTGTACGAACCTGATGGTACCATCATAGGAAATATATATTGGTTGTACAATTGATTACTATTGTTGTTGTACTGTTATTCTTGTGTGATCTTAATACAATACTTGTTTGTTGCTAACAATTGGTGTCGTTTCACCATTGATCTTTGACATTCAGAATAACACATATTTCTGCCGTGACCCCTCTCGGGGCTCGGAGGTACACTGTGACTGGGGTTTGGGGAGGAGCACGTAACAGAAATTGGGGGCTCGTCTTTGCTGACAAAATTCCCAAAGCCCATCTGGGATTAAATTCCCCAACATCCTCGTCCGGGATCAAATTCCCTAACATTCGTCCAGGATAGAATTCCCTAACATTCCCCAAATTCCCAAATTTGGAATTTTTCTAACATTCCATAATTTTTCAAAAAAAAATTTGAAATTTTCTGTGTGAAGGTTAACAGGTGTTAACTGATAGTCACCATGGTGTTTGACGCAGAAAGGTTTGCGGCGTCCCCTGATGAGGCACAGTTGCAAGCGTTAAAAAGATCGGAACTCTTGATATTGGCCAAATATTTTAACTTGGAGGTCCGAGTTAATATGAAGAAAGCAGAGATGCAGACATTTGTGGTAGAATCTCTGGTGGGACAAGGAACATGGAAAGAGGTAGCCTTGGATTGGTTACCCGAGGAAAAAGAAAATGTGGAGCTCCGGAAAATGGAGATGCAACTGCAGAGCCAGGAAAGGTTAAAAGCAGAGGAAAGGAGAGCTGAAAAAGAACTCGAGGAGAGAAGAGCAGAGGAAAGAAGAGCTGAAAAGGAACTCGAGGAAAGAAGAGCAGAAGAAAGGAGAGCTGAAGAAGAAAGAAGAGCAGAGGAAAGAAGAGCCGAAAGGGAGTTAAAGGAACGTGACAGGGAGTATCAGAAGGAACTTAAACTCAAGGAGCTGGAATTAATGGGAGAACGGAGAGAATTAGTATCCATGCCGGCTAATTCGACAACTAGTCAGAACACTTGGGATGTTGGTAGGCATGTGAGGCTGGTTCCACCCTTCAATGAAAAGGAGGTAGCCAAGTTTTTTTTACACTTTGAGAAAGTGGCTCAAATGCTAAAATGGCCTGTGGGGTCCTGGACTATGTTAGTGCAAAGTGTTCTGGGAGGTAAAGCTCAAGATATATTTTCGGCTTTACCGATTGACCAATGTGCAGATTATGAGAAAGTGAAGAAAGCCATTCTCAAAGCCTATGAATTGGTCCCTGAAGCTTACCGACAAAAATTCAGGAATGCCAGGAAGAGGGAGAGTGAGACCCATGTGGAGTTTGCCAGAATGAAGGAAACCACGTTTGATCGGTGGTGTGACTCGAAGGGGATTGGGAAAGACTTCAACCTGTTGCGAAAATTGATCTTGGTGGAGGAATTCAAACAGTGTGTCCACGCGGACATGAAAGTACATCTGGATGAAAAGAAAGTACCAGAGTTGTATGAGGCAGCAACTGTGGCAGATGACTATGCCTTGACACACAGGATGGGGTTCCACAAACCTAACTTCCCACCTAGAGTTAGCCAGGGGAGTTATGGTAAATCAGGGGTGGAGAACAAATATCCATGGAGGCGGCCTCGAGATGACTATGGGGACAAATCTGATACCGCGACATTTAGGGATCAGAAGACTACAGTTCCAAGACAGACTTATCTTCCGGGGGGCCCGAGGCAGACCACGAGTTTTTCCTCCGGGCCTACTTGCGCTTTTTGCAAGAAACCTGGGCATTTGATGTCCCAATGTTACGCCCTGAAAAGGAAAAATCAGGAGCGGAGTCAAACTAGTGCAACTCCGAATGCATTGGCAAATGCGAGAAATCGTCCTTGGAGGACAGTGCCTTGTGAAGGTTCCCATGCCAAAGTTAGGGATCACAGAACGACCTTGTTCAAGAGGGTTACAAACCTTTTATTTCAGAGGGGTTTGTGTCACTGGATGGAGACTTAATGAACCAGAGACCTGTTAGTGTATTGAGGGACACAGGAGCACATCAATCTTTGATGCTTGAAGGCATTTTGCCATTGTCAGAGAAGACGGCAACTGGTGTTAGTGTTCTTTTACAGGGGGTTGGTGGCTATGTTAAAGCTCCTCTTCGTGTCATCCATTTGAAGTCAGATTTCGTGTCAGGACCGGTCACCGTAGGTTTACAAGCCACTCTTCCTGTAAAGGGAATCTCTTTTGTTATCGGGAATGATTTGGCCGGTGGTCGAGTTTCTGGTAATCCGATGTTGGTTGAAAAGCCTTGTATGGAAAATAACACCGCACAGTTAGAGCAGGAAATTCCGGGTATCTTTCCATCCTTTCCGGGTATCTATCTTTCCTTTCCACTCGTGCTATGGGTAGGAAGCGCTCTGAAGAGAAGGAGAAGGTACTGACGTCACGCTTTGCACAGGCACTTCTTGTCGAGTACCCTGAAACTAAGTGTCAGCACACGAAAGTCATGGATGGAGGCAATGTTGGCAAGCTCTTTGTAGGTGGACTGAACTTTGACACAAGTGAAGATGTTCTGGACTCTATCTTTGGCAAATATGGACCACTCTTGAAAGTGCTGCTGATAAAAGACAGGGAGACGCAAAAGTCAAGACGGTTTGGCTTTGTCACATTTGAAAACACAAAGGACGCCAAAGATGCAGAACAGGATTTGAATGGCAAGGATTTGGATGGTCGGACCATAACAGTAGAGAAGGCAGGCCATGGGTGTCGAGGGGGCTACAGAGGAGGAAAACGTGGAGGTAGTTTCAGGGGTGGCTATGGCTCCTGGGGTGGGAGTAGTAGTTTTGGTGGCGGCCACAGTCGTGATTACTACGGAGGCTCCCAGCAGCAGCAGCGCAGTTTTGGCAACTCGACGGGATGACTATTATGGTGGTAGCCGAGATGGGGACCGCTACTCACGTGACTACAGCACCCGACTCTACAACCGTGATTACGATTTTTATGATCAAGAGAAGAGTTGGAAGCACTGAGTGCTCAGGAGCAGCCGAGCCAAGATTCCTACATGGATTAACCCGTGAACTCCACGTTCCTAAATGTGTCCCTGCAGTGAATACTTCCAGGCCTCACCACCCAACCACCATGAAACCTGGCTCTCAGCTCGGCCTCCTTCAAAAAGTGCTCTAGATTTGCTTTGCTTTGGATTTCTAATCACAACCCTTAACCTTCATTCAAAAAATGGAAAATAAAAACCAGAGGTTGATGAGATGGAGTTTGGCTTTGCAGGAGTTCAACTTGGAAATTGAGCATGTAAAGGGCAGGAACAATGTCGTTGCCGATGCTTTATCCAGAGTGAACTAACTTTGGAAATTTCTGTGGGTTGTTTGAAAGTTTTGTTGCTTTATTTTGGGGAATATTAATTATTGTGGCTCACGTGAATTGATCATTTTGGTGTGAGTTTTACTTTTGTTTGTTAAAAAAGTTTTTGCCTGCAAAGAAAGTTTTCACTATGTTCAAACTTTCTTTCTTGAGGGAGGGGGGGGGGGTGGAAGTGTTACGGATTTGTCACTTCCGTTGTTGTGGTTTTCATCCACTGTAAACATTTTTGATTCCATGTACTATTATTGTTGTCGTTTGAGGGAAATAGAGACTGCTATTTTCAAAAGGTAAAAAAGTTAATGTTTTAAATAAAACCGGAACCGGACGACGATGAAGAGGGAGAGGAGGTAGAGAAGGCGGAGCGAGTGAGTCGGACAAGAAGCCGAGCTGCTTCGAGGTCTGGAGCGAACGATTGGCGAACGAGGGTCACGAGTGAACTTTGGGTTTCCTGGGAAAGGGATTCCTGCGACAGAGTTGTCATCGCTGTGACAGATAAACCTGCGTGACAGGTTTTGTGGTTGATTCCAGAGAGAATCATCAGAGTGCCGTTACGCCACGAGAACGGGCCGTCGGCCACATTTTTACCTCGCGCAGGATTGTCGCATCGCTCAAGGTTTTTCACTTCGCTTCAACCATTTTCACCACATTCAGACGTTAATCTGGTGTGTGTGTGTAACGTGGCTTTTGAGTGGGAAATCTGCGGTTCGCCGATTTGGAGCCGTGGAACGTCCATACCCGAGGGTGTGATTTCCCAGTCGCCTTGAGGGCGCCTTTGCGCAGCTTTGGCCGCGTGACTGTGACTGTCATCCGAAAGGGATTCTGGTCTCGATTAGACATCGTTCTGACGATTACTGGAGCGGATAGACTTTGGCTTGATGCCAGAATAGAGACATTGGGAATGTTCTTCTTTTCGCTCACTTGGAGCACAGTGAGTTATATTGTACGAACCTAATGGTACCATCGTAGGAAATATACATTGGTTGTACAATTGATTACTATTGTTGTTGTACTGTTATTCTTGTGTGATCTTAATACAATACTTGTTTGTTGGTAACAATTGGTGGTTTCACCATTGACCTTTGACATACAGAATAACACATCTTTCTACCGTGACTCCTCTCGGGGCTCGGAGGTACACCGTGACCGGGGTTTGGGGAGGAGCACGTAACAATATATATATATATATATATATATATATATATATATATATATATATATATATATATATATATATATATATATATATATATATGTACAAGTGAATAAAATAATTTATGCTAAATTAAAAAGGCAATATAGGGATGACAAACTACAGTCTTAAAAAGGTCCTAAACAAGATCGGGATGAAGTTGGTTTAGAGAGTAGCTAACAGTAATGCCATCACATAACAATCTCTACATCACTGCCTCCAGACTATTGACTCGGGCTAGGCCTAGCCAAAAGTTTTAGAAGCTCCTATATTTCATTTCTGCATAAGTATAAGAAGCTCCTATATAATTTCAGGGACTTCTTGCAGCTTCAGTTGTCTTTCCTAGTTATATTTTTTTATCAAGTTAGAGTAACCAATCACAAATGGAGATAATTATAGAATGGTATTATTAAAGATGTTCATGCAGTTTGTAAGAAGTTAATGATCATGTACTGATATTATAACATTGTACTAGGGCTGCTAATTTGTAGAGTCTCAGTATGTGGCAACACTACAGGAGTAATCAAGTACTGTAGTAACCAGTGGAGTGTTTGTAGAAGGTTGAAGCAATATCTGATGAAGTGTAAATGAGGCAGTGTTGCAGGGATTGTTATGTGATGGCAATACTGTTCGCTACTCTCTAAACCAACATCATCCCTATCTTGTTTAGGATCTTTTTTAGACTGTAGTTTGTCATCCCTACATTGCCTTTTTCATTTAGCATAATTTTTTTTTCATTCACTTGTTTCTGTAATTTTTTACAATGTGGAATAACACGATGGTATATGGTACTCAGAGGATACCCAATCTTGGAGCAAAAGTGTCAAGATATCTTAGTCAGAAATGTCAAATACTGCACATGTGTTCCTATATTGTCTTACGTAACCCTGACTGTATCTTGTAGCTCTGTCTTATTGCTCGTTTCTCAAAGAGTAATGTCTTCATCCGGCCTCATGCCACACAATGAACTGCACTTAGAAACGGCCAAAATAGTTCGTTGATTTACAGTCGAGAGAACAACATCAAAGTGATCATGCTGCAGCCTGATGTACATGCAGTCATGTGAAAAAGTAAGTACACCCCATGTAAAGTTTGGACTTTTTCAACATATTTCAACATACAGCTATTTGATCTTCATTTCAACAATATTGATAGATAAAGATGATATAATATAACAAATATCATGAAACATTTACATTTTGTAGTCCATTGTATAATTTAAATAAACATAAATGCAAATTTCGCATGTGGATAAAGTAAGTACACCCTTGACTCTAATAGGTGGTATTGCCCCCTTTGGCAGAAACAACCTCAAGTAGGCGTTTCTTATAACTGTCTACCAGTCTCTGACATCGACTGGAAGAAATTTTTGCCCACTCCTCCATGCAAAATTCTTTCAGCTGTGCGATGTTTGAGGGGTTTCCTGCATGCACAGCTCGTTTCAAATCCCCCACAACATCTCGATGGGATTTAGATCCGGGCTTTGACTTGGCCATTCCAGAACCCTCCATTTCTTTCTTTTCGGCCATTCCTTGGTGGATTTACTGGTATGTTTAGGGTCATTGTCATGTTGCAAGGTCCACCTTCGGTTGAGCTTCAACTTCTCCGACAGATGGCCTCACATTATCTTCAAGCACCCTCTGGTACAATGAAGAAGTCATAGTGGATTATATGATGGTGAGCTGCCCAGGCCCTGATGCAGCCAAGCTGCCCCAAACCATAATATTTCCACCACCATGCTTTACAGTTGGTATCAGGTTCTTGTGGTCAAATGCTGTCTTTGGTTTTCGCCAAACATGTCTTCTGGTACTGTGGCCAAATAGCTCTACCTTTGACTCATCTGTCCAGAGCACATTGTTCCAGAATTGTTCATTGGCAAACTTTAGTCTTGCCCTGATGTTCTTTCTAGACAGCAAAGCTTTCCTCCTCGCACACCTCCCATGTAGATCAAATTTGTGCAGCCTTTTTCTAATGGTAGATTCGTGCATTTTGACATCAACAGTGGCAAGAGCTACCTGTCGGTCCCGTGATGACATTCTGGGGTTCTTCGAGACTTCTTTCAGCATCTTGCGGTCTGCTCTCGGGCTGAACTTGCTGGGGCGGCCTGACCTGAACAAGTTTGCAGTTGTTTGGAATCTTCTCCACTTGTAGATGATCTTCCGGACAGTCGATAGATTGATTTCAAATTGTTTGGAGATCTTTTTAAATCCCTTCCCAGACTCGTAGGCATCTATAACCTTCTTTCTGAAGGCCTCGGAGAGCTCTTTTGATCTAGGCATGGTGACGCCCTACACTTCAACAGCAAAGAGCAAACCAAACGAAATGTCTGAGGTTTAAATAAGACAGGTTCCTCCAAGATCCTCTCTAACAATGTTCTAATCATTTGCACATGAGCTGGTGCACCTGATTCTAATTTTAGGTATTTGAAGTAGTGATAAATGTAGGGGTGTACTTACTTTTTCCACATGCGAAATTTGCATTTATGTTTATTTAAATTATACAATGGACGACAAAATGTAAATGTTTCATGATATTTGTTATATTATATCACCTTTACCTATCAATATTGTTGAAATGAAGATCAAATAGCTGTATGTTGAAATATGTTGAAAAAGTCAAAACTTTACATGGGGTGTACTTACTTTTTCACATGACTGTATTAGTGGGGCGGCTTAGCCCAAATATTCAAAAGAATTGTGCATTTTGTGAAACAAGCACCAAATTTGGCACAAATGTACATTAATATGTTGCGAACATTTTCAGATATTGGGCCACTTGAAATTCCGTAATTTTTTTTTCAAATTTTTTCAAATTTCGTAATTTCAAATTTTTCGGGTGACACCGTCACAATTTCGGTCTTCGAGGCCGGCCGATAGGCAAAGTGTGACCGGAAGGGACGAGGTTCTCCTGACCACGTGGCCCTCGATCTGGGAAGCGAGAGGCGTTCCATTAGTGGACGCGCCCCTCACGCCCGACTTTTGGGCGGCCCCGGCAGGCCGTTTGTTTTGACGTTCCGTGACAGGCCCCGCACCCCCACCTCCGGGCCGACCGGAAGCTTGTGCTGAGTACATCATACCTGAACAACTCAGTGAGGCAGAACACAGCAGTGCACACCAGGGTGACCCCTTCAGTGCATAAACCAATTAACCTGTCCACTGCAGGGCATATAGAAATGAAGTTATTTTCTGCATATAATAATAATATAAGTTCAGTTCTATATAACAATTTCTGTTATCACCACTACCACTACAACTACCACTACTACAAGCTTTGTCTGGAATTTTGTGGACTAACAGACAAACAGACATACAGACAAGCTGGGATCAAAACATTACCTCCTTCCACCATTGAGTGTAGAGGTAAACATCATGGAAATTATATCATGCCCTAGATTTAATTCATGCTTACCCGTGTATTTGCTTCACTGGTTCACAAGGTCTTTTGCATACATGTAATTCAGACTCTCGTCTTCATTGCTGACCACACAATGTTCGCAACATATTAATGTACATTTGTGCCAAATTTGGTGCTTGTATCACAAAATGCACAATTCTTTTGAATATTTGGGCTAAGCCGCCCCACTATATCGGCCGGCCTCGAAGACCGAAATTGTGACGGTGTCACCCGAAAAATTTGAAATTACGAAATTTGAAAAAATTTGAAAAAAAAAATTACGGAATTTCAAGTGGCCCAATATCTGAAAATGTTCGCAACATATTAATGTACATTTGTGCCAAATTTGGTGCTTGTATCACAAAATGCACAACAGGTTTGCTATGCTGCTACACTAATATGACATGATGAGAGGGAAGAATTAAATTGATGATGCACATAACTCATGCCAAGAAACGATGTGACATAATAGGGTGCATGGATGATATGGGTATATGGGCCATAATAGTAGTGGTCCATAATAGTAGCGTGTTCAGTTTAGATGGTATTTTTGTTCAGAATGAACACTCGAGGCGAGACTATGTGCTCTACGAGTGCCGTTCTAGTTCCTCTTGTGTGATTGGAATGGTGAGCACATCCAATTTACACTTCACTGACGGCATTCCATTGGACCCCAATGTCAATGTATGTATGGGTGTTCACAAGGTCCACAAGGGTCTGAAAAAAATGATTAACCCTTCAATCCCATGAGCTACTCAACCGAATCTCAATATCAAGATATTATTTTGATTGGAATATTGAGCACTCCAAATTCACACTTCACTAGTGGCAATTCATTGGACCTCGAGGTCTCTCAGGGTCTTCACAGGGTCCACGAGTGTCTGTAAAATTCCCTGTCTGCTCTGGAGTTCGGGCAGGAATTCGGCCATGGTGCCGGCGATAGCTGAACTCTTCGAGAAGGACACCGTGGGGATCTTTAACGTCCACCAACTAATGTGGATCTTCATCTATGATCTTTACATTCCTCCACTGTCTGCAGCAATTTCATCAAGTCCTCTTTACTTACTACCAACAGAATAGTATCCTCAGCATACCTTAGCTTGCTGATGTTGAACAAACAGTTTCAAATGGAGCACCTCGCTACCATTAGAACATTTAAAGTGTATCCGATTTGGCAAAAAATGTGAATTATTGCTCCCAGCTTGCTGGCTCGATGACTGAAGACGCCATTTGCATTTTTGCCGTCTCCATCCCTAACCAGTTTAGAAGTTACTATAGTTAAGACAACTTGCTATAGTAACCACAAATTCATCGGTCAATTCCGTCCGATGATAATGGCGTATTGATAATATTAATAATACCAATACTGTAATATTAACATGGGGCTGGCAGGATGGTCTATAGGTACACACATACACCTCTGAGCCAATGAGCCATGTTGCCTGGGTTTGAATCCTGACCCAGCTATAAACTGTCATCTTGATGTTTCACAAACTGGGTGATTAAATCAATGTGTGTGCCATCCCACGTTAATGTGTCAGTGGGTGGACCTCAAGATCCCACAGTGCCCTTCAAAAAAAAGTAGGCGAACTACTGTTGAATAAACTACAAATTCCTGCCATAACCTTAGTCAAGCGTCAGTCCTGGCCAGCCGGTTCGTGAAAGACTTGGGGCAACCTTCCCCCGGCCAACCCCACAAGAACGTGGGAATAATTGTGGCCGTTAAAGAACATAAGAATATTACCACACAGCCATCCACATGGCGTGCACATACACATTACACATTAGACATATACATGCCCCCATCTCTGCGTCCCCCCTGGCCACTCCCACAGGGAGTGGGTATTTCTGGTATTCCAAAGAATGGGGAAGCATACACGTAATCAAAAGGTTTCATTGACTATATCTTCACATGAAAAGTTTGAATGCTGTTTGAAAACCTTTTGCACATTTGATTTATCGTCAGCAGATGGCAGCAAAGATTTATCGAAACAAAAATCAAGAAAAAACAAAACGGATAGTCTGGCAACGGCATAGCAGGATTGTTTGATACTGGTACTTTAGTTGAAGAGGATAATACGTCCTGGGTGGGATACCAGTTAGCAATTAGCAAATAACGTAAGTATTAAAAAAAATTCACAATAATGTGCCAATTTCGATCGAACGCCAGGCATTGACAGCAGGTTCGTGAAGGACTGGGACAAAAAACATACCCAGTCTGAATGTTGCTCTATCCAGTCAATGGTGAAACTGCAAATGGGGAATCTGTGAATGTCATGGATGGAAACCCTGACGTCATTTCCTCATTCTGCTTTAAACTCAATATCTCTAGTCTATGGTTATCAAACACGTCCCCATGTCATGTGACCAGATCCTCAGCTCTGAATGGTGGACGTTTGTGAGGAACATACATACTATTGCGGTTTTGGGAAACCACGAAAAAGTAATGACAACCACCATACAGGTCCCTTCGAATAGTTATTTCATAGCAGACCATTATCTTAGCCCCCTTCCCCTTATTTCGGGTTAGTATGTCTTTATGGGTTGGGGAGGGAAACACAGGTCCTCCACTCATAAGGGATATTTGCCAGGCAGTGCATGCAGGCTCAAAGGCACACCATCCAAGCACCATGTAAAAGTTCCTTTGAGAGAGAGTTTGTCGGGTCGGGGGAAGCGACACTCCACCAATCAGGGCCAGAGGAACTTTGGAGGAGCTTTTGCGGTGGAGTAACGGGCTCTACCAATCTGGAGCCAGGACACCCTCCAACACTACCCCCCCCCCCGGCACCGCGGCACGTTTTTGCACTCTCTTGGCTTTTGGACTCTGTTGGCACAGCACGTGTACAATGTCCATCCGCTCTTCGCCGGATCCTCTCACAGCCTTCTACACATGTTTTTCTCTCTTCGCCTTCGATTTTGTGGGATGCACACGTGTTTGGATCCACACTCTCTTTGTTAGCTCTGCACGTGACTGGCTCTTTTCACATTGGACCGTTTTGGGAGCTCACGTGGTTGGATTCCTTCTTTTGGTTGGAGTTGGACCCTCTCACAAGCCTCAGCATGTGCCCACATTACTCTCTTTTACACTGGACCTTGTGGCTGAACACGTTTTATTGGCACTCCTCTTCGCTTCGGACTTTGCTCACCTGCATTTTGCCGACCTTCACCGACCCAAGTCCGTGCTGACAATCGACACTCACCTACCCAAGTCCGTGCTGACGATCGGGCTCACCTGCCAAAGTCCGTGCTGACGATCGATCTTGCCTACTCCTGTTCGTGCTGTGACGACTGCTCGTATT
The DNA here is from genome assembly GCF_964187855.1 of Myxine glutinosa. Taxonomy (NCBI): domain Eukaryota; kingdom Metazoa; phylum Chordata; class Myxini; order Myxiniformes; family Myxinidae; genus Myxine; species Myxine glutinosa. The sequence goes on along the minus strand of NC_136262.1, from coordinate 205,868,462 downwards.
TTTTTTTCCTTTTTAATATACAAAATCGAGGCTCGTGTAAGAGCGAACATGAATCAAATAAAAAATAAACTGACACATAAAGCATATAATAAAGGGAGCGGGAGACAATATGGGGAGAGAGAGGGAAGCACACAAGTACAACAGTAGAGAACAGGGACATCGGGAGATCTGTGGGAGGGAGAGGGCTTGGGGGGAGGGTGCATGGGAAGGGGGGGGAGAGGTAAAAAAAAAAACGGGGGGGTGGGAGAGGTCAAAAAAAAAACACAAGGACACTGCTACGACTTCCAGGAAAGAAGTTGGTATTTCAAAAAAGTGAATCTGGGGTGAATTAACGGGGGTAGAAAAGATCAAGGTTTTGGATGGGGGAAGATAAAAGATGGTGGTGAACAACTGTTTTAAAGACCTGGAGGGAGGAGTGGGATTGAAGAGAGTGAGGGAGTTTGTTCCAGAGGCAGGAGAAAAGAGGAATGAAGAGTGAAGGTGAGCAGAGAGTCTTGATTTTGGCTGTTTCATCATAAGAGGGTTGCTGGCAGATCTTGTGCGACCTGTAAGAATATTTGGAGGACAGAGCACAGACATAGGGGGGGGGGGGGGAGGGTTAGGCCTGAGAGGAGTCGGTAGAAGACAAAGACCACCAACCTGCCTGCGGTGAGTGAGTGAAAGGCCCTCGGAGTTAGCTTCATCGCGGGAGATTCCAATGATTCTGAAAGCTTTGGTTTCAACAGCGTGAAGCCGAGCTAGGTGTGAGGCAGGAGCACCGGCCCAGAGGGGGGAACAGTATTCCATTGAGCTGCAGATGAAAGCCTTGCATGTGGTGAGGAGCTCAAGTGTGCCAAGGAAGGACTTCGCATGATGGAGGATGCCCAGTCGGCGACTGGCTTTGGAGGCCAGCTTGGAAATGTGGCTTTACCAGGAAAGATCATGGCAGATAGTGTAACCCAAAAGCTTGAGTGACAGAACTTCTTGGAGAGGATTGTTCAGAAAGTAGATGGGAGGGTTGTCCAGTCGGTCTTTTCGGATAGACATAGTGAGAGTGTGAGATTTGTCAGGATTGAAAGACATGTTCCACTTGTTTGCCCAGTCTGTGATTTTTGTCCAGGTCTGCAGAGAGTGAGGAGGCTGCAGACTGCCAATCTGAGGGATGAGGAATGGAGCGGCAGAGAGTGGAGTCATCAGCAAAGAGATAGAAAGGGTTTTCCAGAGAGTCGGAGAGATCATTGATGAAGACCAGAAAAAGCACAGGGCCCAGAACAACACTGCCTTGGGGAACTTCAGCCTGAACAGGAAGAGGAGATGAGAGAAACCCATTCAGGACCACACGTTGACTACGACCAGAGAGGAAACCCGCAAGCAAGCCATGTGTGGAGATTTCCATGGATACCATAGGAGGAGAGTTTGGTGAGCAGAGCGGGGTGACAGACCGTATCGAAGGCACGTGATATGTCAAGGGAGACAGCTCTAATTTCCTGTTTGGAATTGAAGACATCCATCCATTGTTGAGACCTCAGAAGCAGCATGTCCAGAGTAGAGTGACCTGGTCTGAAACCAAATTGATGATCAGAGATCAAGCCATTGGAGAAGAGGAAGGATTTGATATCCGAAGCAATGATGGATTCCATGACTTTGCTGATAATTGGGAGCAGGCTGATTGGTCTGTAGTTGCAAGGATCTGTTTTTGCACCTTTTTTGTGTAAAGCCGTAATGTTGGCTGATTTCCAAGTTGATGGCAGATGACCTTGAGCAAAAGAGAGGGTGAAGACGACAGAGAGAGGGTGTGAAAGAGCGGCAGAGCAGGATTTTAGGACCCGTGGGCTGATGCCGTCTGGTCCAGTTGCAGAATCAGAGTCGAGGATTGAAAGAAACCTCTCCACCTTGTCAGGAGAGAAGGACACAGAGTACAGGAGCAGTAGTTGGGTACGGTGGGTACAGAGAGAGACAGGTTTGGGACACAAGATTTTGAGGCAAACACAGAGTTGAGGCATTCAGCTTTTTCATGTGTGGAGTCAGCTGTTTAGCCATTTGAGGTAAGGGAGGGGATGGAGGGGGAACAAACACCAGAAACAGATTTGACCAGACGCCACCAGGATTTTGAAGAGGTAGACAGGTTTGAGAGTTCAGTCTTGAGAGTAGAGAGATATTGTTACCTGGCTTTCCTGAGGGTGGACACACACTTGTTCCGGGTTTTGTGAAAGGAAATGAGATTGCCTTCCGTTGGATTTGCCTTCCAGGAGGCAAAGGCAAGTTGTTTCTGGGCAACTGCCTCACCACAAGATTCAGTGTACCATGGACGGGAGGAAAGGTAGGACAACTGAAGACGAGATGGGATAAATCTGTGCATTAGAGAGAGCAATTTACTTTGGAAGAATTCCCAGGATGAGTTGATGTCAGAGGCGGTAGAGATGGGAGACCAGTCCAGATGATTGATGGCTGCTTGAAGACCGTGCCAGTTGGCCTGAGTGAAATTCCAGACTCGTCGACGCTGAGAAGGCTCTGTGAGAATGGACATAGAGATGTCCACTTTAACAAGCATATGGTCAGATGATCCGATTGGAGCAGAAGAAGAGCAGCAGACATTTGCAGGGAAGTTTGTCCTAACCAAATCTAGAAGAGAAGATGGTCCGTGGACTGAGATCCGGGTCGGGAAATTGACACATTGTGTCAGTCCCATTTGGTTGCAGAAGTACTTCACTGAGGAGCCATGGCTGGTGACAGAGGTACCCACACCCAGCCAGCTGGCATTATGACAGTTGAAATCACCGCATATGAGGAAGAGAGAGTTGGGATGTGTAGATAGAAGTTGGTCCATGTTATCAGACAGCGAGATGTAGATGGAGTTATCACTCTTTGGTGGACAGCACAACACACATGAACAAAAGGTGGGAGCGAAGGGGAAGCCGTAACCAGAGGTACTCCTGGGGGTGAGGTGGAGAGAGGACAGTGCAGGGAGAGTGAGGACGAGAGTTTTTGATAAAGATAGCAAACCCACCTCCAGGAGGAGGCTCAGGTCTATCATACCGGTGGGGAGGGAGTAACCTGGAAGAGATATTAAGGAATCAGAACATCTTGATGGAGGAATGTGTCTGTTAAGCAGATTAAGTCTGGTTTGCAAGAAGGAACCTGTATGGAGAGATCAACCAGGTTTGAGCGAAGGCCCCGGATGTTTGAGGTCCATACCGTTAAAGAAGAGGAAGGGGGAGCATCGGATACAGGACAGGGGAGGGGAGGCCTGGGGTAAGATGACGAAGAGGAGGAGGAGGTAGGGAGAGCTGTTTATAGTGTGTCAGAGATTTCAGAAGATCGAGGAGAAAGGGAAGGATGAGGGGGACAAAAGGTTTGATGTTGATTGGGTGAGGCACAGTGATGTGTTGTTTTATGGGGGACAGAGTGCGGAAGAAGGTTGGAGGAGGTGGAGGTGAGAGTTGGAAGGGTGAGCAAACGGGGAGGACGCTTTGAGGAGGGGTGAGAGCGGAGAATTGGAGAAAAAAGTTTTGAAGGGGAGGGGGGAATTTAGGAGGGGACGGGTGAGGGGGAAGTTTAGGAAGGTAGGGGCGAGGGCGAGTTTAGGAGGGGAGGGGGGAGTTTAGGAGGGGAGGGGTGAGTTTGGATTTTAGAAAGTGTTGGACGATTTTTGGAAAACAAACATTTATTGCAAAATGAGTTACTTGTGATTTTCGAGTCTGTTTGAAAACGTTGGAGGAGGGGTGGAATGGAATGCAGGTGAGTTTAGGGAATGTAGGAAGGAAGAACTGCAACAGATTGAATTTTTTTTTAAATTAAGAGATTTGGTGAGCAAATCGAAGGCAACATTTTAAAGAAGAAGAAGAAAAGTGTGTTATAACATACAACAGAATACAACACTTCAGGGGAAAGTTTAAACATTTTTAAACGAAACCGTGAAAGCTATCTGGGGAAATTCCCTAAATGAGGACATGAAGTGTTTCTAAGGGAGATTTATTATTCCAGCACAGGTTTAAAGCAGGAACAGAAGAATAGGATATTGACAGCCAGGAGAGCAGAGAACGAAGGAACAGGGAGGTGTATCAACAAATGTGTTAGTATGGGAGGAGAGGCCTACTTATGAAATCTTCATTAATGTTTTTTTGAAGGTTAGGTGAAAGTGGATCAGAGGAAGGATAAAGTTGAAGGAGTATGGTGAAAAATAGAATTGGAAAGGTATCTTTTGGCTGGAGAGGATTGAGTTATGAAGGAAGGAGAGGGAAAAAAACGGTTGGGGTGAAACACGTGGTCGAAGAACGAACGAAAACGAACTAGGAAGGGGAAAAAATATTATTATTATTATTTTATTTTTTTGGGAATTACGATTTTAAACAAAGGGTAAGATGTTCAAGGAAGTATGGGGTGAAAAGAAAGACTGGAAAAAACAGTGAGAGAACGAAAGTAAATGGATCACAAACGACCGCTAAGAGGAGACAACAAAGCCTCAACTCAAGGGACCAGGCCTGGAAAATGCGGCAACGCCACGGTTGGGGGGTGTTCTTTTTGGGAATCACCTTTACTTGCTTGTGTTCATGCTGGGCTCACCATTACCTGCTTGTGCTGCTCGGTGGCGACACTAGGGCCAAGGTCGTCATGAGGAGAGGCATCTGGAACATCGTGGTCTTTGTGCTAGCAGGTTTGCAACGTTCATTTTTCCCTCCCCCTCCCCTTTGAATGAGTGCTGGGCCCATGTAGTGTTTATTTGTTGTAATCATAATAAGGCGTAGAATAAGCTAAGTTTCTGCTTCTTGTCCCTTTTTCTTTCCAATTGAATAGTTTCATTGTAAATATTTGTAAATAAATCAAATCGTTAAACGTTTCCTTTTCTTTCTGTCTGTGAATGTCTTTTCCTCCATTGATCTGCCATTGCTCGCACACAGATTAAAGATCGGCCATCACAAAATAAGCATTACTCTGGCGGTTACCAACTGTTTCCCTCGGCCGTCTAAAGTGGTGTACCGCTGGAGGGAAGGTACGTTCCCCGATTGAAAAGTCACGTGGTACAGGTATCGCACGACGGTCCAATTGGCGTTCCTAGTTGCTGGTTCGCAATCTGCTGAAGTCCGAAGTTATTCTTGTGTGGCAGCCGCAGGTTCGGTAAGTTCGGACAGAGGCTAACCCCCTCGTAGTAGACCCGAACTCCAGGCCGTAACAATACATACTGATAAATGTACTATATAATGTAAATTCAATGTACTATATAATGCATATAAAATACTACGATATAACTATATAATGTCTATAAAATGTACTATATAATGTATATAAATGTAAATGTACTATATCATGTATTTAAAATGTAATGTATAAATGTACTGATAAATGATAAATGTACAATACATACTATACAGTGCATTCAGAAGTATTCAGACCCCTTCACTTTTTTCACATTTTGTTATGTTGTAGCCTGATGCTGAAATCGTTTATATTCATTTTTTCCCTCATCAATCTACACTCAATACCCAATAATGACAAAGAGAAAACAGGATTTTAGAAAGTTTTGCAAATTTATTAAAAATAAAAAACTGAAATATTGTGGCGTACACGAAAGCCCACTGGCGTGGTGACATCATTCCGCGCACCAAGTGGGCGGCGGCCACGCCAGAGGGGTAGGCGTGGCCTCAGGATATACACCGGGCACGCAGCCTGGAGCGCGCCAGTGCTACAGTGACCTCTTTGGAATAAAGAACTATAAACTTACCGCGTTGTCCACTTCCTCCTTGGTAGCAAGTCGCGCACGGAGCACTGCATGCTACATTGGTGACCTCCGACATTCGAGTCAGCCGTCGCTGACTACCCGAAACCGCCGCAACAATGGCTACCAACGCGGTCTCCATCAAGCTCCCCGAATTCTGGGAGTCACAAGCCGAAGTTTGGTTCCTGCAGGCGGAAGCCCAGTTCCGACTTCGAGGCATCACGGTGGACGAGACCATGTACTGCCACGTGGTCGCCGCCCTCGGGCACGGCACGGCCACCCGCGTCGTATCGGTCCTAAGGGATCCACCTGCCGACGGCAAGTACGAGGCGGTCAAGCGTCTCCTCCTCGCCACGTTCGGCCTTACGGTGGACGCATGGGCCGATCGCCTCTTGGACCTCCCCGAGATCGGGGACACGCGACCGTCGGTCCGTATGGACCATATGCTGGCGCTCATGGGCGACGAAACCCCGAACGCTCTATTCCGGGCGTTGTTTCGACGCCAGCTGCCAGCACGAGTCCGCCTCGCTTTGGCTGGTTCCGCGTTAATGGAACCCCGTGGGCTCGCTGCTGAGGCCGACAAACACTACGCGGCTTTGGACGCGCAGGCGAGTCTTGGCGCGGTTGCTGCTCCCGAGGCTTTCCCCGATGCACCGCACCTCGTGTCCGCCGTCACGCCCCGCCCACCACCACCACCGCCGCCACGAAGAAAACCGCGGCCTCTGACGCCGCAGCTACCCGCCTGGTGTTTCTTCCACGCCAAGTTCGGCCACGAGGCTCAGCAGTGTCGCCCGCCGTGCTCATTCGGCAGGTCGGGAAACGGGCGAGCCGGCGCTCGGTGGCAACGGTGAGCGTCGGCAATTCAAACAGCCTTTTGTACATAACGGACACCTTGTCCGGGCACCGTTACCTGTGCGATACGGGAGCGCAGGTGAGTGTAGTTCCTGCCGGTACGTCCGACAAGGACACCGCGGGCCGAGGTCCCGCACTGCTTGCGGCCAATGGTACGTCTATACGCACGTACGGAAAACGCTGTCTCTCCCTGCGGTTCGGAGGTCAGGTTTTCCGTTGGTCGTTCGTTACGGCCGACGTGCCCATGGCACTGCTCGGCGCGGACTTCTTATGTGCTAATGGATTACTGGTCGATGTAAAGCGCAGAAGGCTTGTCCAGGCTGAGACGTTCAGCTCGCTCGCGTGTGCGGGGCCCGCCTCGTTGAGCAGCTCACAGAGCGGCTCACCGAGCGGCTTGCTGAGCGGTTCCGTTCCGGCCAGGTTCATCTGTACGCTTCCGGCAGCGGACGAATTCGCCCGCCTCCTCACGGGTTTCCCGGCCCTCACGCGGCCCACTTTCTCGGCGGGGGCCGTCAAACACGGGGTGGAACACCACATCCCCACCGCCGGGCCACCGGTCTACGCCCGGGCACGCCGCCTCGAGCCGAAGAAGCTCGCCGTAGCTAAAGCGGAGTTCGCTACGCTGGAGCGGCTCGGCATCGTGCGGCGCTCCGAGAGTGCGTGGGCGTCCCTGCTCCACATCGTGCCCAAGCCCGGCGGGGGATGGCGACCGTGCGGGGACTACTGGCGCCTCAACGACGCCACCACCCCCGACCGCTACCCCGTCCCCCACATCCGGGACTTCTCCGCCCGGTTGGCGGGGATGTCCTTCTTTTCAAAGGTGGAACTCGTACGCGGCTACCATCAGGTCCCTGCCAGGCCGGAGGACATCCCGAAGACGGCTGTCATCACGCCGTTCGGGCTTTTCGAATTTCTTCGGATGACCTTCGGTTTGAAAAATGCGGCTCAGGCGTTCCAGCGCCTCATGGACAGCGTCTTGCGCGGCTTGGATTTTTTGTATGTCTACCTGGACGACATCCTCGTCACCAGCGCGTCCCGCGAAGAGCACCTTCGTCACCTCCGCAAGCTCTTCGAACGTCTGGGCCAGCACGGCCTGATCGTGAACCCCGCCAAGTGCTGGTTCGGTGTCGCTGAAATCGACTTTTTGGGGCACCGCATCACCAGGCACGAGGCCGTCCCCCTACCGGCCAAGGTGGGGGGCGGTGAAGGGGTTTCCGCGCCCCCGCACGATCAAGGGGCTCCAGGAGTTCCTGGGCATGGTAAACTTTTACCATCGGTTCCTGCTCCGCATCGCCCAGCTCCTGCGGCCCTTACACGAGGCCCTTCGAGGGAAGCCGGGCAAAGGTGACGTTACCTGGACCGAGCAGATGGACACGGCGTTCTCGGGCGCGAAGCTCACCTTGGCCAATGCCACCATGCTCGCGCACCCGGCGCCCGATGCACCGATCGCCCTCACCACCGACGCCTCGGACTACGCGGTGGGTGCGGTGCACGAGCAATGGGTGCGTGGTGCTTGGCAACCGCTGGCGTTCTTCAGCCGGCAGCTTCGCCCGCCCGAACGCCGTTACAGTACCTTCGACCGCGAGTTGCTTGGGCTTCACCTGGCGGTCAGGCACTTCCGCCATCTGCTCGAGGGCCGTGCGTTCACGGCCTTCGTCGACCACAAGCCGCTGGTTTTCGCGATGGGCAAGGTCGCCAAGCCGTGGTCGGCCCGGCAACAGCGTCACCTCGCGGCCGTGTCCGAGTACACGACGGACATCCGACATGTCGCGGGAAAGGACAACCCGGTGGCCGACTGCCTTTCCCGGGCCGTCGCCCACGCAGTCCACCTTGGCATCGACTATGCCCGGATGGCGGCGGACCAGGCCGCCGACCCTGGGGTCCAAGCCCTGCGGACCACCATCACGGGCCTCCGCGTCACCGATGTGCCCTTCGACGGCGAGGGCACGGCCCTCGTTTGCGACGTCTCCCTCGGGCGGCCTCACCCCATCGTGCCCGCAGGCTGGCAGCGCCAGGTTTTTGACGCCATCCACGGCCTGTCCCACCCGGGCACGAAGGCCTCCCAGAGGTTGGTCGCCGACAAGTTTGTCTGGCATGGCCTCCGGAAGGCCGTCCGCGGCTGGACCAGGACGTGCCTCGCGTGCCACCGCGCGAAGGTGCACCGGCACACCCAGGCCCCCTTGGCCCCGTTTACGGTGCCGGAACGTCGGTTCGACCATGTGCACGTGGACCTAGTGGGACCTCTGCCCCCCTCGCGGGGTTTCACCCATGTCCTTACCATGGTGGACCGCACCACCCGGTGGCCGGAGGCCGTGCCTTTGGCGGCGACGACGGCGGCAGATGTCGCGCAGGCGTTCATCGCCACCTGGGTCGCCCGGTTCAGCGCCCCCTTGGACATCTCGTCCGACCACGGCCCCCAGTTCACCTCGGAGTTCTGGGCCGCGGTCGCGCGGGGGCTTGGGGTCCAGCTGCACCGAACCACGGCCTACCACCCCCAGGCCAACGGCCTGTGCGAGCGATTCCACCGCTCGTTGAAGGCCGCGCTCCGGGCCACCCTCCGCGACGGCGGCTGGGTCGACAGGCTCCCCTGGGTCCTGCTGGGCTTCCGGATGGTGCCCAAGGAGGACCTGCGTGCATCCGCGGCGGAGTTGGTCTTTGGACAACTGCTGCGGGTGCCGGGCGAGTTCCTCCCCGACCCCACGGTACCTTGGTCCGCGGCGCAGGAGCATTCTGCGCTGCAGGAGACCGCCCGGAGGTTCGCCCCGGTGCCGACGGCGCACCACGGGCACCCTCCTACACATGTCGCCCCGGAGCTTCGCACCGCGGAGTACGTCTTCGTCCAGCGCGACGCCCACCGGACATCACTGCGGCCCCCGTATGACGGGCCTTTCCGCGTGCTGGAGACCGGGGTGAAACATTTCACCCTGGACATCGGCGGCACTCCTGACCGGGTCTCCATAGACCGCCTCAAGGCGGCCCACCTCGACGTGGACCACCCACCGCCGGTGGCTCGGCCCCCGCGTCGAGGCCGCCCCCCTGCAGACGGACCCCCGGCACCGCCCAGCACCGCAGGCACGCCGCCCCTCGGTCCGGCACCCATCCCGGGTACAGCCGGGGGCATCCCACCTGGCATCCCTGCACCCCGGACGCCGCCGGTCGCCAGAGGGCGCTTCAGCCGGGTCATCCGTTTGCCCCGCAAACTGGCCCTCCAGGTGCGCGGGAATTCTGGGGGGGCGCGTGTGGCGTACACGAAAGCCCACTGGCGTGGTGACATCATTCCGCGCACCAAGTGGGCGGCGGCCACGCCCGAGGGGTAGGCGTGGCCTCAGGATATACACCGAGCGCGCAGCCCGGAGCGCGCCAGTGCTACAGTGACCTCTTTGGAATAAAGAACTATAAACTTACCGCGTTGTCCGCTTCCTCCTTGGTAGCAAGTCGCGCGCGTAGCACCGCGTGCTACAATATCACATTTACATAAGTATTCAGACCCTTTGCTAAGACACTTGAAATTTAGCTGAGGTGCCGCCCATTTCTCTTGATCATCTTTGCGATGTTTCTTCACCTTGATGGGAGTCCACCTGTGGTAAATTCAATTGATTGGACATGATTTGGAAAGGCACACACCTGTCTATATAAGGTCTCACAGCTGACAATGCATATCAGATCAAAAACCAAGCCATGAGGTCGAAGGAACTGCCTGTAAAACTCAGAGACAGGATTGTGTCGAGGCACAGATCTGGGGAAGCCTACCAAAACATTTCTGCTGCATTGAAGGTTCCCAAGAGCACAGTGGCCTCCATAATTCTTAAATGAAAGAAGTTTGGAACAACCAGGACTCTTCCTAGAGCTGGCCCCCCGGCCAAACTGAGCAATCTGGGGAGAAGGGCCTTGGTAATAGAGGTGACCAATAACCCGATGGTCACTCTGGATGAGCTCCAGGGATCCTGTGTGGAGATGGGACAAACTTCCAGAAGGACAACCATCACTGCAACACTCCACCGATCTGGGCTTTATGGCAGAGTGGCCAGACGGAAGCCTCTCCTCAGTGAAAGACACATAAAAGCCCACAGAATCTTGTTTCTCACAGTCTGAGAGTCCGTTAAGTGCTTTTTTGCAAACTCCAAGCGGGCTTTCATGTGTCGATCATTGGAAACACGATCGATGATATTATCATTACACAATTGAAGCATATCATCAAAATCTGGATTCGGAGATGAGGAATGGATGCTGTCGACTAAATAATGTCCAAATCTGGAATGAAATCTGACAACATTTACCATATCTTGCAATTTTATAACTAAGTGTATATATGCATTTATTTAAGCGTGTCTGGGATTCTCGTTCTGGTGTTAGTTTTTATTTATTTAACTTTGTCAGGTAAAATGCATCTCACTATATGAGATCTGTGCCAGTGATAGATATACGGTGGTATATATATAAACTACATAACCAAAAGTATGTGGACACCCGAACATCACACATCTCGTTCCAAAATCATTGGCATTGATATGGAGTTGGTCCCCCCCTTTGCTGCTATAACAACCTCCACTCTTCTGAGAAGGCTTTCCACTATATGTTGAAACATTGCTGCGGGGATTTGCTTCCTTTCAGCCACAAGAGCATTAGTGAGGTCGGGCACTGATGTGAGATCGGGCACTGATGTTGGGCGATTAGTCCTGGCACGCAGTCGGTGTTCCAATTCATCCCAAAGGTGTTCAATGGGGTTGAGGTCAGGGCTTTGTGCAGGCCAGTCAAGTTTTTCCACATCGATCTCGACAAACCATTTCTGTATGGACCTCGCTTTGTGCATGGGGGCGTTGTCCTGCTGAAACAGGAAAGGTCCTTCCCCAAAATCTTGCCACAAAGTTGGAAGCACACAATCATCTAGAATGTCATTGTATGCTATAGCGTTAAGATTTACCTTCACTAGACCAAAAGGGCCTAGCCAAAACCACGAAAAACAACCTCAGACCATTATTCCTCCTCCACCAAACTTTGCAGTTGGCACTATGCATTCGGGCAGGTAGCGTTCGCCTGGCATCCCCCAAACCCAGATTATTCTGTCGGACTGCGAGATGGTGAAGCGTGATTCATCACTCCAGAGAACGCGTTTCCACTGCTCCAAAGTCCAATGGCGGCGAGCTTTACACCACTCCAGCCAATGCTTGGCATTGCTCATGGTGAACTTCGACTTGTGTTCGGCTGCTTGGCCATGGAAGCCCATTTCATGACGCTCCTGACGAACAGTTGTTGTGCTGACGTTACTTCCAGAGGCAGTTTGGAACTCGGTAGTGAGTGTTGCAACCGAGGACAGACGATTTTTATGCGCTATGTGCTTCAACACTCAGCAGTCCCGTTCTGTGAACTTGTGTGGCCTACCACTTCGCAGCTGAGCTGTTGTTCCTCCAAGACGTTTCCATTTCACAATAACAGCACTTACAGTTGACTTTGGTAGCTCTAGCAGGGCAGAAATTTGACAAACTGACTTGTTGGAAAGGTGGCATCCAATGACGGTGCCACGTTGAAAGTCACTGAGCTCTTCAGTTCGGCCCATTCTACTGCCAATGTATGTCTATGGAGATTGCATGGCTGTGTGCTTGATTATATATACTTGTCAGCAATAGGTGTGGCTGAAATAGCCTAATCCACTAATTAGACAGGGGGGTCCACATACTTTTGGTCATGTAGTGTGTATTTATATATATATATTTATAGAGTGTTGGGTGTGAGAAAACGATCCCGTAAACTGTGTCGGTCGCCGAAATGGACTTGTGATGGTTACCTACGTGGTTCGGTTAAGATTTTGTATTTTTTATTTTAACTTTGTCAGGTAAAACACATCTCGCTATACGAGATCGGTGCCGGTGTGTGTGTGTGTGTGTGTGTGTGTGTTAGTGTGTTACTGTGTGTGTGTGTGTGTTACTGTGTTTGTGCATGTGTTACTGTGTGTGTGTGTGTGTGTGTGTGTTACTGTGTGTGTGTGTGTGTGTGTGTTACTCTGTGTGTGTGTGTGTGTGTGTGTGTGTGTGTGTGTGTGTGCGTGTGTGTATGTTACTGTGTGTGTGTATGTTACTGTGTGTGTGTATGTTACTGTGTGTGTGTGTGTGTGTTACTGTGTGTGTGTGTGTGTGTGTTGCTATGTGTGTGTGTTGCTATGTGTGTGTGTGTGTGTGTGTGTGTGTGTGTGTGTGTGTGTGTGTGTGTGTGTGTGTGTTACTATGTGTGTATATGTGTTACTGTACTATAAGTATAAGGCAAATTGCCGTCGTGTGCTGCCAATGGGTGCATAAATCGTGACAAAGGCAGAAGTGACTTTCCATCGGTAGTGCTTCAAACACTGCTACTATGTTTGTGTGTGTGTTACTATGTGTGTGTGTATGTTACTGTGTGTGTGTTTGTGTTGCTGTATGTGGTGTGGGTGTGTGTGTGTGTTACTGTATGTGTGTTACTATGTGTGTGTGTGTGTGTGTGTGTGTGTTACTGTGTGGGTTACTGTGTGGGTTACTGTGTGTGTGTGTTACTATGTGTGTGTGTGTGTTACTGTGTGTGTGTGTTGCTGTGTGTGTGTGTGTGTGTGTGTGTGTGTGTGTGTGTGTGTGTGTGTGTGTGTGTGTGTGGGTTACTGTGTGGGTTACTGTGTGTGTGTTACTATGTGTGTGTGTGTGTTACTGTGTGTGTGTGTTGCTGTGTGTGTGTGTGTGTGTGTGTGTGTGTGTGTGTGTTACTGTGTGTGTGTGTGTGCGTATGTTACTGTGTGTGCGTATGTTACTGTGTGTGTGTGTGTGTGTGTGTGTGTGTGTGTGTGTGTGTGTGTGTGTGTGTGTGTGTGTGTGTGTGTGTGTGTGTGTTAATGAAACTGAACGAAACTGTCAGCTGAAGGAGCAAAAGAATGTCATTGTCTTACACGAATGGTTTATTAAATTGCGGAAGCATAGCCTGGGACTTCGTGAGCAGTTTGTGAGTGTAACTTCCACGGGATAGGGTGTCATTCCACAGCATCAGTGTCCACTGTACCTGCGATCTATTTTATAAATTCCCCCGAAATGATGGACCCAGATTGCGTACATATTGCCGTCAGGAAGTGACTCATTGTTACCCGGCAATGCCGGGTACTTTTGCTAATATATATGTATATCTATCTATAATTCCAGTAATCTCTGTGTGTATGTTTGTATGTTTGTATGTTTGTATGTTTGTATGTTTGTCTGTGACCGCTGTTTCTCGACAACCACGGGTCCGATATACTTTAAACTTGCCAGGTATATTGCTGGGGACCTGAGGATGTGCCTTTTCAAGGTTTCATATTAATCGGACAAGTAGTTACCGAGCTATGGCGATTTCTTTACCAAACTCCGCAAGCCGTTCGCTTTGGACCAAACCATTTCATGTAAATAGAGGGGGGGGGATTGTCACCGTACTCGCAAGCCGTTCGCTTTGGACCAAACCATTTCATGTAAATAGAGGGGGGGGGATTGTCACCGTACTCGCAAGCCGTTCGCTTTGGACCAAACCATTTCATGTAAATAGAGGGGGGGGGGATTGTCACCGTACTCGCAAGCCGTTCGCTTTGGACCAAACCATTTCATGTAAATAGAGGGGGGGGATATAATTTTAGATATATATATAGTACGGGCATGCCCTAGTATATATAACTTGCAGAAGTACCCGGCGTTGCCGGATGGGGGAGCGGGGAGGTTTGGGGGGGTAGGGGGTGGGAGAATGGGGAGGAGAGGGGAAGTGGAGGAACACACACACACACACACACACATTCATCACCTTTTCGTTGAATATATGTTGGTGAATGTGGCGTTCATCACGTTTCTGAGTTAAGTGTGATGCCGTTCTGGAAGAAGAAGACGCCGTACTACCAACTTTGTACACTTCCGGAATTGTTTGATTTATTTGTGTTCAAATGTCCAGTGATTGTTTTGTATTTATTTTTGCGAATGTGTACTTGTATATAACTGTCATTAATTAAAAAAGGCTTAGGCACTATCGAGCGATTTAGGCACTATCGAGCGATTTAGGCACTATCGAGCGATTTAGGCACTATCGAGCGATTTAGGCACTATCGAGCGATTTAGGCACTATCGAGCGATATCAAGTGAAATCCCAAAAAACGAATTTTTTTTTTAATACCTTTTTTATGCCTAAAACACTTCCAGGCACTCACTGATGAACCTCTGAAAGTTTGACGAAGATCCATTCAGCCATCTCTGAGAAAAATGGCGACACAGACACATAGACCAACATCTCTCATATATCATAGATCTGCTATATAAGAGAGCCGTTGGTCTGTCGCCATTCAACGAAAAGGTAAAATGATGATTTGACATTTGTGATGAATTTTGATTTGGATGTAATTGTTTTGCCATTATATTTGCCCTAATTTCAAATATGTTAATGTTTCTTTTTCGCTTGAGCAACGCCGGGTACTCCAGCTATAAACACTTACAGTCACATGAAAAAGTAAGTACACCCCATGTAAAGTTTTGACTTTTTCAACATACAGCTATTTGATCTTCATTTCAACAATATTGAGAGATAAAGGTGATATAATATAACAAATATCAAGAAACATTTACATTTTGTAGTCCATTGTATAATTTAAATAAACATAAATGCAAATTTCGCATGTGGAAAAAGTAAGTACACCCTTGGCTCCAATAGGTGGTATTGCCCCCTTTGGCAGAAACAACCTGAAGGAGGCATTTCTTATAACTGTCAACCAGTCTCTGACATCGACTAGGAGAAATGTTTGCCCACTCCATACAGAATTCTTTCAGCTGTGCGATGTTTGAGGGGATTCTTGCATGCACAGCTCGTTTCAAATCCCCCCACAACATCTCGATGGGATTTAGATCTGGGCTTTGACTTGGCCATTCCAGAACCCTCTATTTCTTTCTTTTCAGCCATTCCTTGGTGGATTTACTGGTATGTTTAGGGTCATTGTCATGTTGCAAGGTCCACCTTCGGTTGAGTTTCAACTCTCCGACAGATGGCCTCACATTATCCTCAAGCACCCTCTGGTACAATGAAGAATTCATAGTGGATTATATGATGGTGAGCTGCCCAGGCCCTGATGCAGCAAAGCTGCCCCAAACCATAATATTTCCACCACCATGCTTTACAGTTGGTATCAGGTGCTTGTGGTCAAATGCTGTCTTTGGTTTTCGCCAAACATGTCTTCTGGTACAGTGGCCAAATAGCTCTACCTTTGACTCGTCTGTCCAGAACACATTGTTCCAGAAGTGCTGGTCTTTGCCTGGGTGTTCATTGGCAAACTTTAGTCTTGCCCTGATGTTCTTTCTGGACAGCAAAGGTTTCCTCCTGGCACACCTCCCATGCAGATCAAATTTGTGCAGCCTCATTCTAATGGTAGACTCGTGCACTTTGACATCAACAATGGCAAGAGCTACCTGTAGGTCCCTTGATGACATTCTGGGGTTCTTAGAGACTTCTTTCAGCATCTTGCGGTCTGCTCTCCGGCTGAATTTGCTGGGGCGGCCTGGCCTGAACAAGTTGGCAGTTGTTTGGAATCTTCTCCACTTGTCTGATCTTCCAGACAGTTGAATGATTGATTTCAAATTGTTTGGAGATCTTTTTAAATCCCTTCCCAGACTCGTAGGCATCTATAACCTTCTTTATGAAGGTGCCAGAGAGCTCTTTTGATCTAGGCATGGTGACGCCGCACACTTCAACAACAAAGAGCAAACCAAACTAAATGTCTGAGGTTTAAATAAGACAGGTTCCTCCAAGATCCTCTCTAACGATGTTCTAATCATTTCCACCTGAGCTGGTGCACCTGATTCTAATTTTAGGTATTTGAAGTAGTGATAAATGTGGGGGTGTACTTACTTTTTCCACATGCGAAATTTGCATTTATGTTTATTTAAATTATACAATGGACTACAAAATGTAAATGTTTCATGATATTTGTTATATTATATCACCTTTATCTATCAATATTGTTGAAATGAAGATTTCACACCTAGCTCGGCTTCACGCTGTTGAAACCAAAGCTTTCAGAATCATTGGAATCTCCTGTGATGAAGCTAACTCCGAGGGCCTTTCACTCATTCACCGCAGGCAGGTTGGTGGTCTTTCTGTCCTCCACCGACTCCTCTCCGGCCTTGCTCCCCCAGCTCTCTCTCTGTGCTCTGTCCCCCCAATATTCCTTCAGGTCGCACAAGATCTGCCTGCAACCCTCTTATGGTTAAACTGCCAAAATCTAGGCTCCTCTTTCCCCTTTCACTCTTTCATTCCCCTTTTCTCCCGCCTCTGGAACAAACGCCCCCACTCCCTTCAATCCCACTTCTCCCTCCAGGTCTTTAAAACAGCTGTTCACCACCATCTCTTATCTTTCCCCATCCAAAACCTTGATCTTTTCTACCCCCGCTAATTCACCCCAGATACACTTTTTTTGGAAATTCCAACTTCTTTCCTGGAAGAAGGAAAGGAGGAAACCTTCTTTCCTGGAAGTTGGAAGAAATTCCAACTTTTCCTTCTGTCCTTGCAGTGTTCATGTGTTTTATACCTCTCCCACCTACCCCCAAACCCTCCCCCTCCCACATTTCTCCCAATGTTCCTGCTCTCAAATGTTGTGCTTGTGTCCGTCCTTCCCCCTCTCTCCCCAACTTGTCTACCACTCCCCTTATTTTTGTGTTTTATGTGTCGGTTTGACTTTTTGTGTGATTAATGTTAGCTCTTTCACGAGCTTCGATGTTGTATACAAAAAACAAACAAAAAAAATCTGTATGTTGAAATATGTTGAAAAAGTCAAAACTTTACATGGGGTGTATTTACTTTTTCACGTGACTGTATATACTTTACTCGGTATACAAATACAACTTTGTCTGGGGTGTAACATAGGCTATGTGGCCTCGGCCTCATTCGGAAATGTGGGGGACCAGGAGAGGGGCGTACATTTTCTTTGTAAATGTGTACCGTGTAGCGCCACTTGGTGATGGTGGCAGAGGGTATTACAATTTCCTATATTACCTGTGCAACACTGAGGTTATGAAGCACTCTTTGCATGGGAAAAATTTTCCTCCTTCCCCCCCCCCCTCCCCCAAAACAGAGGGGGCCTGTTACAATCTACCCCAACCTCCAAAATATGTATATGTAGTATATCTTTCCCATCCCCCTCCCCCAAAACAGAGGGGGCCTGTTACAATCTACCCCAACCTCCAAAATATGTATATGTAGTATATCTTTCCCCTCCCTCTCCCCTCCCCCTTCCACTCCGCCTACTCGCTTCATCACCCCTCCCTCTCCTGTTAGCACACTGAGCAGTAAAATAATAAAAAATTCTTTATTATAAATAGCCTGACGTTTCAAGAACAAATTAGTTCTCTTCCTCAGAGACGTTGAGTGTGGTGTTAACCGTTAAGTTCCGTTCGGGACGGTTCACGTGATGCATTGGTCCAAGTCCTTGCCAATCACAGGGCTTCCCTGCATTCAAATGACGGTGCCGTTTTTGACGTTGTAATTGATTGCGTAGTGCTATGTTTGTGGGGTGTAAGTCGATGTGTCGGTTGATGGAGTTTTTATCAGAGTACCAGGCCTCGACAATCTCATGGTTCACTCTCAAACATCCTGTGCCAAGGATCGTGGTCTGATTCCATGAGAATGTGTGTTGGTGTGTGTGTGTATGTGTATCGCAACCAATGACAGCCTGTCTTGTCGTCTTACAGCACGTTGGTGTTCAGTTACCCTTGTGGTTAAGCGTTTGGATGTTTGGCCCACATAATTGGCTTCACAATCTTCACATTGTATATTGTCGATGACATTCTTTCTGTCAAATTTGTTCACGTGGTCTTTTGGCTTTGACAGCTGTGCTCGTAAGGATGTTTGTGGTTTGTGGGTGCTGTTGATGTTGTACTCACGTAGGATGCGGCTTGTAGTTTTGGAAGCGTGTTGTTTGTATGGAAGTGCCACCGTGTGTGGAGGTGTGGTTGGATGGTTGTTGCTGTAGTTGGATTTCCAGCGACAATATTTGATAAATGCATTTTGGTTGTGGTTTTCTCGTAGTAGTGAAGTGCAGCATTTCCATCCGGCATTGTTCATGGTCATTGCAGTGTGTTTTTGCCCGATCTACTAAGCTGTGAACACAACTTATTTGTGGTAGGTGGGATGGCCACCTGCCACAGGTGGGATCACATGTGAATTGTATTGTTGAATTAATAAAGAATTTTTAATTCTGTTACTGCTCAGTGTGCTATCATTTACAATATACAGTATATATATATATATATATATATATATATATATATATATATATATATATATATATATATATATATATATATATATATATATATATATATATATATATATATATTGTTGCGGAGATGAGGACTGTATTTTTTTGATTGTGTGCTGTATGATTATTATTATTGTTTATTCTGCGCCCCCCTACCTCCGGAGCTGTGTAAAGGTGAAAGGGCATCCCATAATTAGTCCACAAGCATACACGTCAGCCAAGTAATAGAATACCCCTGTTGATAGTTATCTCTTATTCTGTGTTTTAGGGTAAGGCTGTGTCTCCCATTAATTGAAGTACTCCATTGCACCAGTGAAAGAGAATAGATCCCTTTCATTCCCATCCCCAAAATCCCCATTTCCTTCACATCCCCCTCTCGTCATTGCTGAGCCCTCGATTCCCAATCACCTCCCCTCCAATAACCGCCATTGACCACGAGGCAGGGTCGGAGAAGAAAGGCGTGTCTCCACCTCGTCATAGAGGGGAGGAGGGGCGTACCCACCCGTCGTCATCGAGGGCGGAGCCCGAGAGTCGCGCGACCAACCAGGGCCGAGGTGAGCACCCCGATGGGCGTGTCCAAAACGCCGGCGGCTTAATCGCTGGAGGCGCTATAAAAGGCGCGCACGGAAGTGAGTCGTGAGTTGGTCTGAGTTGGTTGAGAGTCGGTTGCCAGAGGAGTTGGTCGTCAGAGGAGGGTCAGTGGTTGCGTTGATTGCGGTGGTAAGAAGTCGGTGGTGAGAAGTGGTGGCGTCGAGTGGTCAGTGGTTGCGTTGGTTGCGTTGAGTTGTCGATGGTGAGGAGACACCAGGGCCAAGAGAGAGAAGGTGCCAAGGGCCATTACCAGCAGTTGCGCCAGAGACGGCAGACGCGCCCTGAGCTGAGCCAGAGAAGCAGCTTTGGCTCCACAAGCAGCGTTGACTCCACCAGGCAGCTTCAACCCATTACCCCACGGGGACCAAATAGCGGTGGCATCGGTGGCCGTCGAGGTCCAGCCGACGTCCCGTGCGGGATCAAGCCCGAACCATCTGCCCCAGCTGAACCTTCCCATTCCTCCTTCCAACATTCATTCCATTCCATCCTTCTTGTATACGTGAGTTTGTTTTGTTTGTTCTGTCCCTGGGTATTTAATTAAGTCTGTAGGTAAGCTAATAATTGCACTGTGTCTCTGATCCTTCTGTATATTATTTTATTATCTTTCCTTCTCCTTGGTTACTTTGAGCATGTAAATAGTAGGAATAAATTTAGTAGTATTTCCAAACCTTTCCTTGCCTTCGTTTTCCTCTTTGCATTCGTCGTTTTAGTCTTTTCCCCTCATTGAGCAGCTGCGGTGCGATACGGCCAAAGTTCTGGGTGAATCGGGTGAGTCAGGGATCCTGTAACGGTCGCGGCAATACCACCGCTCGGTAAATAACATCTTAATCCGCGATCAGTAACAATATATACACACATCAAGGGAGAGGGGGAGACAGATCATATATATCACCGGAACCATGAACAAATTGCAAATTCCTACCCCAATAACTTAGTGGAGTGTCAGACCTGCCCAGCTGTTTGTGAAAGACTTTGGTCAAAACCTTCCCCATCGGTCACGTGGTTCAGCCGCCATATTTGTTTCAACACAAAAGCCTTAAAAACCACTGAAAATACATCCTGGCGATGGTTTGCAATCTCCGATTGCTCTTTCTTGTTTATTTCTATTTTTTGTGGGGGTGAAAACACTTCCCTGCACCCACTAAGTAATGTGGTCGGTATCATGTAATATTACCTTTCACATAGCTACAAAAGGCTTAGGCAATATTGAGCGCTGAAAAAAAAAAAAAAATTCAAATTTTTATTTTCGGGAAAAATTTCAAACATTTTTTGCCTAAAACACCCCACGACACTCATTGTTGAACCTCTGAAAGTTTGACGGAAATCGGCCATCTCAGAGAAAATGGTGACACACACATAGACACACGGACCAACATATCTCTCTTATAGTACAGATGCTGGAGATAACTCCATTCGACTACTTTTCATAAAAGACACCGGAGGATCTTTAACGACCACCAACCTGCTGGTAGACATGTCCTCCGGCTTGATATCCATCCCCGAGGGACGTAGCACTTTGTGATGAAAACCCCTACCTGCAAAGCCAGCTCAAAGGTGAGTACACCATGACCTCTGCCCCCATCCTGTCGGACTGGGTTTCCTTATTGCATAATCGATGAATCATCAAATCCAACATGGGGGAAGATGAAGCAATATGATAATTGTTCCACATAACGTTGATTCAATTTGCGCATTTTATTGCCGTTCGTTATAAATGCAACACGGGGCTTCAGTGTTTTACCTACAAGTGGATCATTATTTATCTCTTGTGCAAAAGATAAATTGCATGTCTTCAAAAGGCGATGCAGTTATGGAGGGGAGTGTTTGTTCAAAGCAATTCATTTCATGCTGTGAATTTAATCAGCAATATTATATTAGAACATTGAGATTAGAAATCCCATCTGTAAATGCTCTGGCTGCAGGCCGCGCGTTTCCAATTGACCTTAAAGTTCTTGTTACATCTGCTTGCGACAAAGTAAATATCGTGCAGATTGAACACTGTTTGCTTTTTAACTGCTAACAGATACCCTCAATTTACACTTACCCAATCTTCACCGCTTTGTCTTGTATTATTTATTTATAATTCAGGTCAACATGTGTGTATATATATATATATATATATATATATATATATATATAAAACAATTCCACTTTGACATTGTGGAGTATTATGTGTAGGTCAGTGACAAAAAAATCTCAATTTAACCCATTTAAAATTCAGGCTGTAACACAACAAATTGTGAAAAATGTCAATGGGTGTGAATACTTTCTGAAGGCACTGTATGTATAGCGTCATGCCCTTGAAGATTTCTCGAAACAAAATCGCATTCAAAATCACAAATGTCAAGGAATTTCAATGATGTACCTTAATTTGTCTGCTTCGTCGTTTCGTTTGTTATTCGTGATGGAATATATAATCCTATCAAAGTCGCGTATGTTGATGTTGAGGGCTTGTGGATTAGCCTGGACGTATGTATGCACACTCATTTCCGAACTGTCTAGCGGAGGTTCGAATCATGGTCCAGCTATAAATTGTCATCGTGGTGTTCAACATGCAGGGCAACGCATCAACGTTTGTGCCGCATCAACATCAACGTTTACAAAACCATGTAACCTTTTGACTTTTTCAACATATTTCAACATACAGCTATTTGATCTTCATTTCAACAATATTGATAGATAAAGGTGATATAATATAACATATCATGAAACATTTACATTTTGTAGTCCATTGTATAATTTAAATAAACATAAATGCAAATTTCGCATGTGGACAAAGTAAGTACACCCTTGGCTCTAATAGGTGGTATTGCCCCCTTTGGCAGAAACAACCTGAAGTAGGTGTTTCTTATAACTGTCTACCAGTCTCTGACATCAACTGGGAGAAATTTTTGCCTACTCCTCCATGCAGAATTATTTTAGCTGTGCGATGTTTGAGGGGTTTCTTGCATGCACAGCTCGTTTCAAATCCCCCCACAACATATCGATGGGATTTAGATCCGGGCTTTGACTTGGCCATTCCAGCACCCTCCATTTCTTTCTTTTCAGCCATTCCTTGGTGGATTTACTGGTATGTTTCGGGTGATTGTCATGTTGCAAGGTCCACCTACGGTTGAGCTTCAACTTGCCGACAGATGGCCTCACATTATCCTCAAGCACCCTCTGGTACAATGAAGAATTCATAGTGGATTATATGATGGTGAGCTGCACAGGCCCTGATGCAGCAAAGCTGCCCCAAACCATAATATTTCCACCACCATGCTTTACAGTTGGTATCAGGTTCTTGTGGTCAAATGCTGTCTTTGGTTTTTGCCAAACATGTATTCTGGTACTGTGGCCAAATAGCTCTACCTTTGACTCATCTGTCCAGAGCACATTGTTCCAGAAGTGCTGGTCTTTGCCTAGGTGTTCATTGGCAAACTTTAGTCTTGCCCTGATGTTCTTTCTGGACAGCAAAGGTTTCCTCCTGGCACACCTCCCATGTAGATCAAATTTGTGCAGCCTCATTCTAATGGTAGACTCGTGCACTTTGGCATCAACAGTGGCAAGAGCTACCTGTGGGTCCCGTGATGACATTCTGAGGTTCTTAGAGACTTCTTTCAGCATCTTGCAGTCTGCTCTCGGGGTGAACTTGCTGGGGCGGCCTGGCCTGAACAAGATGGCAGTTGTTTGGAATCTTCTCCACTTGTAGACGATCTTCCGGACAGTCAAATGATTGATTTCAAATTGTTTGGAGATCTTTTTAAATCCCTTCCCAGACTCGTAGTCATCTATAACCTTCTTTCTGAAGGCCTCAGAAAGCTCTTTTGATCTCGGCATGGTGACGCCGCACACTTCAACAACAAAGAGCAAACCAAACTAAATGTCTGAGGTTTAAATAAGACAGGTTCCTCCAAGATCCTCTCCAACGATGTTCTAATCATTTGCACCTGAGCTGGTGCACCTGATTCTAATTTTAGGTATTTGAAGTAGTGATAAATGTAGGGGTGTACTTACTTTTTCCACATGCGAAATTTGCATTTACATTTATTTAATTTATACAATGGACTACAAAATGTAAATGTTTCATGATATTTGTTATATTATATCACCTTTATCTATCAATATTGTTGAAATGAAGATCAAATAGCTGTGTGTTGAAATATGTTGAAAATGTCAAAACTTTACATGGCAAACTTTACATGAAAATGTCAAAACTTAGAAAATGTCAAAACTTACTTACTTTTTCACGTGACTGTATGTACTACTACTACTCGGATTCACGAATAAAGATTGTCAAAATTCCTGGACCACTCCCAATTAACTTGTGCGGAGGTAACGTTTCAAATCGACGTGCGCATTCTTTAGGCACGAATAGGCAGTCGAACTTGAGCGAAAAATAGTGTAATCTCAAGAAGTGTAATGAATATTCATCACTGATACCCGCTAATTGATCTCGCTCTCCGAGCAACCCCAAATCTTTCAAGGCTGGCCCTGTGAATGCAAATTACAGTCGAAACGGATAACACATCTCGACACGTTAGTAAATGTTTCAAGAAGTTCACAAAAGTGAATTTCTCAAAAATGTCCTGAAGGGTTGCCATGGCGATAACGATCTTACGAGGGCAACGCAGTAATGAGAAATTTGTCACACTTTTGGACTTGCATTTCCCAGACGTTTCATCATTATCACGTTACGTGCTTTTTTTCGATAATATTCTCAAAGTTCATCATTTAATTTCCCTGTTTTCTTTGGAGCTTAATTCAATGGATTTATTTGGGTTTTTTTTATATTTTAAATTAACCATTAACCGGAGGTGTATTAATTTACTCTACATGAAATGAACGATAATTGGCCAAAGAGAAATAAACCGCGAGTTAATACTAATTGTATATGTACAAACATTTTATCACGAACATACGAGTAAAGATCAATAACACGTTTAAATCAAATCTGCTGGACAAAATACTTTGTCCAGATATTGCCACCCTGCTCTTTCTTTAGAAGGTACGTGATTCAAACCCAGTCCAAGACTTTAAACATGAGATTTTTAAAAAAAACATTATGGGATATTTTTGGTTCACGAGTCATCAAGTGACCACTATATTCGTCATGTGTGTGCGTCTGTCTGTGTGTCTGTCTGTCCGCAGCATAACTACCCGATGATATCATCCGATCTTGATGTAACTTGGCTGGGAGGTTGATATCATGATGTAGTTGTGTCCTGCCTAGAGTGGGCGTATTGCACCCATTGTGGGCGGAGCCACGCCCGAAAAAGATGGCTTTTTATGGGGTAATCGAGTTCAAGCTACATCTTCTCCGAGGGGTTTGGTGTAATCTGACAGGGGTTTCGGTATTTGGTTAGGCCAATTTCATGTGTCTAGCCCCACGGAGCTCGATTTTTCATTTTCGCCCCAAGGTCAAGGTCACAAGGTCACGAAATTTAGAAAAGTCGATTTTTGATGGTTTTATTACATTGTTCGCTTCCTGATAGGGTGAAATGTCATACATGATCTTATATTATCACATACATCATGAAATACAAGTTTTCCAACAAATTTCAGAATCTTCGACCTTTGAAGGTCACAAAGGTCAAATTTTCAAAGTTGTTGGAATCGAACCCAATTTTCGGTATTGTGTAGCTAACTAACCTCATAACTGATTATACATTATTTTCTATCTCATTTCAAGGTCAGTAACCTTCGTTTTGACATTTCAAGGTCACAAAGGTCAAATTTTCAAAGTTGTCAGAATCGAACCGAATTTTCGGTATTGAGTAGCTAATTAGTCTCATAACAGATAATACATTCCTATTTATATATTTTCAATGTCGGTTTTGACTTTTAAAGGTCACAAAGGACGGCCATTTCAAAGTAGTCCGTTTTTCGTCATTGAATACCGCTCGCTCGTGAACTGAACCATCGTTGTCTCCTGACTTGTTATATTTTTTTATTCATTGAAAAAAATTGACATCTTTTTTAAAATGCCATCTTATAGGAGTGGCAGGATAGCCTAGAGGTATGCACACTCACCTGTTACCTGTCCAGCCTGTGTTTGAATCCTTGCCAAGCTGTTGATCTGTTTGTGCTGACCTTCAGATGGACGTCTACTAACACTGTTTCTTCGTTGACGTTAAAAAAAACATCACAGGGTGTCGTCGCAAAGAGTCGGTGAGTTATCGCAGGCAACCTGAACGCACGACAAATTCCTGCACAAGTCCCTTTAGGTCGAACGTTATGCCTAGCCAGGAGGTTCATGAAAGACTTGGCCAAAATCGTTCCCCGGCTGTGACCCCACCAGAAGGTCAGAATAATTTTGGCCTTGAAAGAACGACGGTAGTAGTAGCAGTAATAGTCGTTTTAGTATATTGGATGCCCTTCTATTCAAAAAGGCCTTTCACAGAAACATGTGAAACACCTGCAGACATGTTTTATTTGTTTACTAGTATAAAAGTCCATAAAAAATGATGGGTTGGGACAGTTTATTCAACGGTGCAGCTGCGTGAGCATGCCAATGTCTGAAGCCAGGGCCTAGTTTCAGTTGTGCTTATATGTTCTTTATTTATTAGACAGACATCATACGGATGTAAATGAACACTCGTTTACTCTGTGCATGTTGCACATCACATGCAGTGAATTTCACCTCCCTGCACCTTGTATTTATTGGCGCTGAGGAAGCGCCTTTAGCGATTGACTTCCAGCCAGTGTAACGCTAATTCCTGTCACAGGAATTCTGAGATCATATAAGTGGGCGTGGCAGTTCCTGATTGGTTCGTGTTGGGGAACGCCTTCTCGCTGCCGACGTGACGTAAATTCGCGCACGCGCACTGGTGAAGCTTACTCGATCTTACTCGATCCCATATTACATGTACTTTCATTGCATACAAATTATACTTCCTCCTAGAAATTCCATGCCCGAACCTCAGCGCAATCCAAGAGGATTCACTTGTTGTTAGTTAAAAAAGAAAACGCTTCTGTACACCGCCCTTGAGGCTCGGTTTGCAAGCCACCGTCTACAATTCCAATAGAAGAGACATGATTACTCTTTTATGGGAAAAAAATTTCGAGTTTGTTTTGTCCTCAAAATAGACCGTAGTGAACGCACATTCATGTTAAAAGATTGGCCTTTAAAACCTACCCTTATGAAGGGGGACAGACATCTAGACAAACACAGAAACTGACATTGTGTTTTATATGGTTGATGATGGTGCAAACGCTGCTGAACCAAACAGCAACCACACTCTTACACCAGTGAACGTGGTGTCAAGGATCCTTTAGGATCAACGAGACCTATTGGCAGCCACAGTCCAGGCCGAAATTGGTAATTTGTTCATGGTTCCGGCAATAATTTGTGAGAGGATAAGGTGCGATCTTTAACGTCCACCAACCATCCGAGCCCAGGTTAGCGTCAATCCGAGGGGACACACCTTGATGAATCACCCTGCTTGTGAAACACCAGGATGACAGTCTATAGCTCGGTCGGGATCAAACCCAGACCCAGACTGGGCAGCTTAGAGGTGAGTGTGCGTATAGGCCTACCTCTTGGACCTAGGCCATTCTGCCTGGCCTCTAGCACTAAACCACCTAGGCCTGCCTATACGTACCCCTCCTCTAACTTACAACATCTATCTTAGTCTTAACCATGAGGTTTTGATACAATTCACAATTTTAAGAGGCATTTACAGGACGTTCTGCAGAAACAACAAGGTTTGCATGTCACTGTAACCGAGACATTAATTTCAACACCACCATGTTCTCAACAAACATGATAGCAATTACGGTGCTGTTTGCTTGATTTATTCCTTTCATGAGCACCATGCGGTGGTGCGTTTTATCACAGGGATAAACAGAAGCCATCGCAAGAAGATTCCTGTCCGAAGCGTCCTGGCACGACACACACGGCGAGACAGATGGAAAAGTAATTTGCTGAGTATGTTGCATAGGGATGGGGTTGGGGTCCCGGGTGAAAGTGGGGGCCTGTTCTCCTTTCTTCTTCTTCTTTCTCATCCTATAAGCCAAGAGACAGAACAAATGCGAATCCTCAGATTTTCAAATTATTTGGTTCTTCTGGCAACGACCAATTGTTTTGACTGGGCGACAATAATGTCGCGCAGTCACTAAGTTAAAAATGCTCCGCGATATGGTTTCGGATTTACTGTTACCCTCCATTTTAATGCAGCTTGTCGACGGATGATGTCAGAACACAATGTAGTCCTCGAGTGACATGTCAGGCAGGCTTCCCTTGCAAAAGGTAACAAGAAAGAGCAATCAGATTGCAGACCCTTGCCAGGACATGGTTGTGTGGTGTATTTTGTGTGGTGTTTACTAGTTGCTGTGTTTGTGTAGTTTATTGACGACGTAGATGTACATTCAATCCAATATGGCTGCCGAACCACGTGACTGATGACGTCATCAATTTAATTCTCACATACAATTTTTGTGTAGATCACGCGAACGAAATCTCAAACTGATCGGATCAAGCATTCAACTTGTCTAGTTATGACGTCATAATGAAGGCACTGATGACATCATGATTATATATTTTTCCCTATGGGGAGGACTTGACAATGAGCCATGTTTCATTTTATTTCCATGGAGCGGTTTCGGAGATATAGTGCTTCAAAGTTTTTCAGTTTTTCCAAGATGGCGCCCTTACAACATGACCTATGACGACATAATTATCATTAAACATAGGGGCAATACCCCTGGCGCTCACCTGGTTTAATAAACAGTATACTGCACTGATTAAAGGTATTTTAAACCAATTTCAATGGTTGCTAGAAGACAGGGCAGCATGTAGAATCATACTAACATAATCATAAGACTTTAAACGAAGAAAAAAATACCTATTTTGGGGGGCAACACCCCCTCCCCCAACCCCATATACCTCCTAAGACACCAATTTTTATAATGCCTTGAACAAACATTGGTACATCATGGGTGATTAAGGTTGTGGTGAAGTTTCATCCAAATTGCGTGTGTAGTTTCTGAGAAGAAAGCAAGTACCTAATTTTTTTGGAGGGGGGGGGGGGGCAACCCCCCGTAAACCCCTAAAGGGGCAGCTTATTTTTTAATGTCATGAACAAACCTTGGCACATCACGGGTGGTGAAGGTTGTGGTCCAGTTTCATCGAAATTGTGTGTGTAGTTTCTGAAGAGAAAGCAAGTACCTATTTTGGGGGGGTCAAACCTGGACCCACTTTGACCTCCGTACACCCCCTCAGACTTTGATTTTTTTTTAATGCCGTGAACAAACTTTGGTACATTACGGGTGATGAAGGTTGTGGTCAGGTGTCATCGAAATTGTGTGTGTAGTTTCAGAGGAAAAAGCAAATTCCTACATTAGGGGGTCAAACCTGTTCCTCCTCAACCCACCTCACCACATACAAGGTATAACCTCATCTCATACAAGGCTTTCATCCGCAGCTCAATGGAATACTGTTCCCCCCTCTGGGCCGGTGCTCCTGCCTCACACCTAGCTCGGCTTCACGCTGTTGAAACCAAGGCTTTCAGAATCATTGGAATCTCCTGTGATGAAGCTAACTCCGAGGGCCTTTCACTTACTCACCGCAGGCAGGTAGGTGGTTTTTCTGTCTTCTACCGACTCCTCTCCGGCTTTGCTCCCCCAGCTCTCTCTGTGCTCTGTCCCCCAAATATTCCTACAGGTCGCACAAGATCTGCCTGCAACCCTCTTATGGTTAAACTGCCAAAATCTAGGCTCTCTGCTCACCTTCACTCTTTCATTCCCCTTTTCTCCCACCTCTGGAACAAACTCCCTAACTCTCTTCAATCCCATTCCTCCCTCCAGGTCTTTAAAACAGCTGTTCACCACCATCTCATATCTTCCCCCATCCAAAACCTTGATCTTTTCTACCCCCGGTAATTCACCCCAGATACACTTCTTTTTTTTTTTTGGAAATTCCAACTTCTTTCCTGGAAGTCCTTGCAGTGTTCATATGTTTTATACCTCTCCCACCTCCCCCCAAGCCCTCCCCCTCCCACATTTCTCCCGATGTCCCTGCTCTCAAACGTTGTGTGTCCTTCCCCCTCTCTCCCCATCTTGTCTACCGCTCCCCTTATTTTTTGTGTTTTATGTGTCGGTTTGACTTTTTGTGTGATTAATGTTAGCTCTTTCACGAGCCTCGATCTTGTATACAAAAAAAAAAAAAAAAAAAAAAAAAAAAAAACTTTGACCCTGGTAAACCCTCTTTGACCCCGATTTTTTCAATGCCGTGCACAAACCTCAGTCACAACACAACAAATATCATATGTGCCACGTTTTGTCGCAATCCCATCAGCGGTTTCGGGGAAGAAGTTTCAAGTGTTTACAGATGGATGGATTGACGGACAGACAACGCTCCATCGCATAAGCTCCCCTGTATTTCGCTCCAGGTGAGCTAAAAAATTATGCAGGAGGATGTGCTCCTATTTCTTGTGGACGTTTCCCCCCCCCCCCCCCCCCCAAATTTCATTATTCCCAAGAACTTCCCTGCTTTTCCTTTGTTTGCTACATGGTACATACCTAAAAAGGACCTTTTATATGCCCCTGGTATTTTTTCCAAGAATTACCAGCAGAGTCGAAATGTTTCTATGTCCAACTTTTTGAGGATCGCCCCTATGAGTCAAGCACATATGGACTTCCGTTTCCGGTCTTGCTGGCGACGGTTCGTTTTTTCGCAGGTCTCCACGCTCTCCATCGAAATCGAAGTTAAGTCATTGTTCCAATTTGTATTTTCGTTATAACTGTATTTCTTTTATGGTGTATGTACGTATATTGTCCCGTCAAAGATTTTCGGTGCAAATCTTTCATACCTGTATTGAAAATCGCGTTAATTCGTGTCGTCTCGAGGCCCTGTACAGTGTACACTGTACAACCTTGAGGCTTTGTTTTTCTCTCAGCGCCTGTCGTTTGTGATCCAATAACTTTCGTTCTCTGTTTTCGCAGTCTTTCCACCCCAAAGCCTACTTCCTTATGTAAATCTCAACTCAAAAAAAAAAAGAAAAAAAAAAGACATTACCTTCTCTGTGCTCATTCGTTTATTCTTTCTTATTCGTTCGTTTGTTCTTCGACCACGTGTTTCTCCCCCATTTCCCCAGATAGATTGTCAAATTTCAATTCGTTATTTTATCGTCCATGTGATATTGTTTGATTATAGTTAGTTTTGGTTTGAATTTCCTGTAACTCGTATTTAATTAATCGTGTTCTGCTCCTCGTGTGTGGCCTTGTACTGTAGTTGTACCCCCGTCGGTGTTTTGTTAACTTAAGTGTGTTTTGCTTGGCTCTTGGTTTTTTCCCTTCTACCCCGAACATAATACTGTCTAACGTTCTAAATCCCCACCCCCCCCCCCCCCCCCAAAAAAAAAAAAAAAACCAAAAACATTTATTTTATTTTCTCCACGTGTACTGTTGTCTCATCCTGTATTTTCTGTCCAGGTGTGCTGTTCGCCCCACCCCCATTATCTCCTTGCCATCCACCGTTTGCCCTGTTCACGTGACTCGTGGTGGTCCCTCTCGGCTCTCCCCCCGTTGGTATTTTTGTGCATATAAGATTGTTCATAGTTCTGTTTAAATATTTTTAAATATGTTTAACCTTTCCCCTTCTGTTTTTTATTCAGTGGTATATTACAACACGCTGTTTTTCTTCCTATTTAAAAGGCTTTTCTCAATTTCCTCTCCAACTCATTCCACTTCAAAAAAAAGAAATTCAATATCTTATACGTCTCCCTCACTACATGGTCTAAATTCACATTCATTCCATCCCTCCTCCATCATCCTGAACCGGATTGCTAACTTGAAAATCACAACAAACCCAATTTGTTATCAATGTTCGTCTTTCATTAATCATCCACTTTCTAAACTCCCCTCTTGCCCCTCCCATCCAAATCCCCCCCCTTGCACCTACACTCCGAAACTTCCCCCTTGCCCCTCCACTCTTAAACTCCCCCCTTGCCCCTCCACTCCTGAACTCCCACCTTGCCCTTCCCCTCCTAAACTTCCCCTTTGCCCCTCCCCTCCTAATCCCCCCCCTTGCCCCTCCACTCCTGATCTCCCCCCTTTCCCCTTCCCTCCAAAACTCCCCCCTTGCCCCTCCCCTCCTAAACTCCCCCCTCACTCCTCCCCTTCAAAACTCCCCCCCAATCCCTCCCATTCAATTCTCCCCCCATACCATTCCTCTCCAATTCTCTCTCCTCCCCCCTCCTCCTCCAAGCTGCCTCCTCCCCACTTCGTCTCCCTTCTATCTCATACCTCCACCCCCCCAAACCTTCTACTTTCCTCTGCCCCCCCTCAAACAACCCCTCACTGTGCCGCATCCCTTCACCAGCAAACCTTTCATCCTCCTCATCCTTCCCTTTCTTGGAACTCTTCTGCAACATCTGAAACACTATCAACTGCTCTCCCTACCTCCCCCTCTCATCCTTCATCTTACCCTACTCCTCCCCTCCCCTGTCCTGTACCCGATGCTCCCCCTCTCTCTTCATTAACGGTATGGACCTCAAACATCCGGGGCCTTCGCTCAAACCTGACTGATCTCTCCATACAGGTTGCTTCTGACAATCCAGACTTGATCTGCTTAACAGAGACTTTCCTCCTTCAAGATGTCTCTGATTCCTTAATATCTCTTCCTGGTTACTCCCTCCTCCGGTATGATAGACCTGAGCCTCGGCCTGGTGGTGGGGTGGCTATCTTTGTCAAAAACTCTCTTCCTCACTCTCCTTGCACTGCTCTCTTTCCTCCTCACCCGCAGGAGTACCTCTGGTTACGGCTTCCTCTCCGCTCCCACCTTTTGTTCATATGTGTTCTGTACCGTCCCCCAAACAGTGATGACTCCATCTACATTTCAATGTCTGACAACATGGACCAACTTCTATCCACTCATCCCAACTCTCTCTTCCTCATATGTGGTGACTTCAACTGTCATCATGCCACCTGGTTGGGTGTGGGTTCCTCTCTCACTAGTCATGGCACCTCAGCAAAGGACTTCTGTGACTCACTGGGATTGACACAATCTGTCAATTTCCCGACCCGGATCTCAGCCAATGGAGTATCTTCTCTTCTAGACTTGGTTATGACAAACTTCCCTGCTAATGTCTGCTGCTCTTCTTCTGCTCCAATCGGTTCTTCTGATCATGTGCTTGTCAAAGTGGACATCTCTCTGGCCATTCTCAGAGAGCCTCCTCAGCGTCGACGAGTCTGGCATTTCACTCAGGCCGACTGGGACGGTCTTCAAGCAGCCATCAATCGTCTGGATTGGTCTCCCATCTCCACTGCCTCTGACATCAATTCTTCCTGGGAATTCTTCCAAAGCAAACTGATCTCTCTCATGCACAGATTTATCCCATCTCGCCTTCAATTGTCTTACCCTTCCTCCCGTCCATGGTACACTGAATCTTGTGGTGAGGCAGTTGCCCTGAAACAACTTGCCTTTGCCTCTTGGAAGGCTAATCCAACTGAAGGAAATCTCAGTTCCTTCCACCAAGCTCGGAACAAGTGTGTGTCTACCCTCAGGAGTGCCAGGAAGCACTATCTCTCCTCACTCAAGAATGAACTCTCAAACCTGTCTCCTTCCTCCAAATCCTGGTGGCGTCTGGTCAAATCCGTTTCTGGTGTTTGTTCCCCCTCCATCCCCTCCCTTACCTCAAATGGCCACACAGTTGACATCGCACGTGACAAAGCCGAATGCCTCAACTCTGTGTTCGCCTCGAAATCCTTAGTCCCAAACCCATCTCTCTCTGTTCCCACCTTTCCCAGTCGAACCCAACTGCTCCTGGACTCTGTGTCCTTCTCTCCTGACAAGGTGGAGGAGTTTTTGTCAAACCTCGACTCTGATTCTGCAACTGGACCAGACGGCATCAGCCCACGGGTCTTAAAATCCTGCTCTGCCGCTCTATCTCACCCTCTCTCTGTACTTTTCACCCTATCTTTTGCTCAAGGTCATCTGCCAGCATCCTGGAAATCAGCTAACATTACCGCTTTACACAAAAAAGGTGCAAAAACAGATCCTTGCAACTACAGACCAATCAGCCTGCTCCCAATTATCAGCAAAGTCATGGAATCCATCATTGCTTCGGATATGAAATCTTTCCTCTTCTCCAATGGCTTGATCTCTGATCATCAATTTGGTTTCAGACCAGGTCACTCTACTCTGGACATGCTGCTTCTGCTGTCTCAACAATGGATGGAGGTCCTCAATGCCAAACAGGAAATCAGAGCTGTCTCCCTTGACATATCAAGGGCCTTTGATACGGTCTGGCACCCAGCTCTGCTCACCAAACTCTCCTCCTATGGTATCCATGGAAATCTCCATGCATGGCTTGCGGACTTCCTCTCTGGTCGTAGTCAACGTGTGGCCCTGAATGGATTTCTCTCATCTCCCCTTCCTGTTCAGGCTGGAGTTCCCCAAGGAAGTGTGCTGGGCCCTGTGCTTTTTCTGGTCTTTATCAATGATCTCTCTGACTCTCTGGAAAATCCTCTATCTCTTTGCTGATGACTCCACTCTCTGCCGCTCCATTCCTCTTCCCTCAGATCGGCAGTCTGCAGCCTCCTCACTCTCTGAAGACCTGGACAAAATCACAGACTGGTCAAACAAGTGGAACATGTCTTTCAATCCTGCCAAATCTCACTCTCTTACTATGTCTCTCCGAAAAGATCGACTGGACAACCCTCCCATCTACTTTCTCAACAATCCTCTCCAAGAAGTTCTGTCACTCAAGCTTTTGGGTCTCACTATCTGCCATGATCTTTCTTGGGAAAACCACATTTCCAAGCTGGCCTCCAAAGCCAGTCGCCGACTGGGCATCCTCCGTCGTGCGAAGTCCTTCCTCGGCACACCTGAGCTCCTCACCACTTACAAGGCTTTCATCCGCAGCTCAATGGAATACTGTTCTCCCCTATGGGCTGGTGCTCCTGCCTCACACCTGGCTCGGCTTCACGCTGTTGAATCCAAAGCTTTCAAAATCATTGGAATCTCCCGCGATGAAGCTATCTCTGAGGGCCTTTCACTCACTCACCGCAGGCAGGTAGGTGGTCTTTCTGTCTTCTACCGACTCCTCTCCGGCCTTGCTCCCCCAGCTCTCTCTGTGCTCTGTCCCCCAAATATTCCTACAGGTCGCACAAGATCTGCCAGCAACCCTCTGATGGTTAAACTGCCGAAATCTCGGCTCTCTGCTCACCTTCACTCTTTCATTCCTCTTTTCTCCCGCCTGTGGAACAAACTCCCACACTCCCTTCAATCCCTCTCCTCCCTCCAGGTCTTTAAAACAGCTGTTCACCACCATCTCTTATCTTCCCCCATCCATAACCTTGATCTTTTCTACCCCCACTAATTCACCCCAGATCCACCTTGTTTGAAATTCCAACTTATTTCCTGGAAATCCTGGCAGTGTCCATATGTTTATACCTCTCCCACCCCCCCCCCCCTTCACATGCCTCCCCCCCTTCACATGCCTCCCCCCCAAAGCCCTCTCCCTCCCACAGATCTCTCGATGTCTCCATGTCTCTCGGTCCCTGCTCTCAAATGTTGTGTTTGTGTCCTTCCCCCTCTCTCCGCATCTTGTCTACCGCTCCCGATGTTATTTGTTTTATGTGTCTGTTTGTCTTTCTGTGTGATTAATGTTCGCTCTTTCACGAGCCTCGATCTTGTATACAAAAAAAAAAAAAAAAAAAAAAAAAAAAAAAGCAAAAATAGGACCACGGGTCCTGAAGCTCACCTGGATCAGGAGCAACAGTCACTCAAACCCCCCACAGACCCCCTCAGACCCTGATATTTTAAATGCCCTAAACAAACTTTGGTACTTTACGCGCGATGAAGATTGTGATCAAGTTTCATTAAAATTGTGAGTATTTTCAGAGAAGAGAGAAAATCCCTGTCTTGGGGAGTGAAACCTCCCTCCCACTAAAACTCTGACGTCAGAGAGAACATTGCCATCGCCCTGCCCCTCGACCCACTTCAATGAGCGCAGATTTTGAATTTTTTTTGAAATCCATTAATTAGACCAATTGGTCGATGTATATTCCAAGTTTCAGCTAGTTTCAATGTATAGCCTTTGATACATGAGCGCCGACACATTTTGGGCGGATCGATGGACGGATGGACGGAATGACAGACACCATCGTGAATTTGAGGGTTTTCTTTATAAAACTCAAAAATGCGTCAACGGACGTTGTTGAAATTTGGAACATATTACCTCAACGTACAAAGCATTTACTTCCAAAGCCAATTTCATCCAGTAGAAGCCGAGAAACGAATTTTCATTCCCTATGTTAAAGCTCCATACAGAGAAACCATCCCATATATAAGGGAGAGGCACTTTGCACCTCCATTGATTCGTTGGAAATGGGTATTTAGGAGTTTGAAAACTTCAACAAAAATGTCCCATTAAAGACAGACAAAACGTTTAAATTTCGAAAGTAAGCTGCTTAATTATTTTACGAAAGCACCTTTAAAAGTACTTTGCTAAGAAAACATTTCAGACATCCGATATGCATCATTTTCCTTCTCCTTGTTAGTACGTCGGGTAAATAGGGAATGGGATGGCACCATTGTCCACTTGGGATCACGTGCTTGACGTTGACCTCCTGAGTCTGAGTTTGACCCTCGCTCTTTTATCCCCTTCACCTTTGAAGTACCGGACTATATCTTTTCAAAGCCCGTCAAAACTCCCTGCTTGGGATTACCTTATGATTAGGTAGTACGACCTGCGGGAATACTTGGTTAGGAGATATGGCACAGGCATGATGGGCCAAAGTGTCCCTTCCTGTGTAACCTTGTATTTTCTTTGATAACTGAGCCTTGCAATACAATATCATGATGGTCCTTGACTGCGTCCTCGGACTGGTTGATTACGCCAATTAACTCGCATCGAAAATAATTGGAGTATTTCCAGATTTCAACAAACTCAGAATTTGGGTAATTTGACCGACTGCACATGTTGCAATGGCGTTATCCTGTAGGTGTCGCTAAATGTTTGGCCAAAAGCATCAAGGATCCCGAAATGTTCGGCATGAATTGCTCAATAGTGGATCTCAATGAATAAAATGAGGTTGGAGACAAAGTGTTCAACAACAAACCTTATCTTTTTAATATAATGGAGTTAATGTGTGCGTATATATATATATATAATATATATTTAATAGATTCTTTAAAAGAAGGTGCTTCCAACCAAAAAGTAAAAAACGATATCTACTCCGCAAATTTGGGCAAATAAATAAGAGCAGACCTGGTCTCAGGTAAGCTTATTTGCTCAAATTTGTAGAGTAGATCTAATTTTTAGCTCACCTAGACTTTAGTCTGGTGAGCTTATGCAATGGAGCAGTGTTTGTAGGTAAGTCAGTGAGTGAGTCCATAAATATTTCAGTTATTATCGCTTGAACCAAACACACGATTTTGATGAAACTTGGCCACAAGCTTCATCCCGGCAAACACATAACGTCATCACAACGTTGCTGGAACATCGTAATTAGGTAACGAAAAAAAACAAGGTTCTATAAATGTTGTAAGGACGTTTTACTTTTACCTTCAAACATGTTAACCTTTAAACAACGTTGTGGCAACGCAAAAATGTTAGCCGGGATGTCTGATGCCTAACAAAGGTGTATTGACCGCATCAAAATGGACGCTCACTGAGGGGGTCTACAGAGGGAGTTTTGACCCCTAAAATAGGCATTTCCTCTCTTTTCCGAAACTACACACACGATTTTGATGAAACTTAATCATAACCTTCATCGCCAATGATGTATCAAAGTTTGTTCACAGCATTAAAAATAGTAGGGTTTGTAGGGTCTGTGGGAGGGGGGGGGGGGGGGTTTGAGTGACTGAGGTTGGAGACAAAGGGGGGGGGGGGGGTTTGAGTGACTATTGCTGGTGATTCATATTGTTAAGGATATCACACTGAGCAACAACAACAACAACATTCATTTTAAGGCCATTTTCCCTGCTAGAGCGGGGGTTAGCCTTGCGGTCCCCATGACAATCTTCTCCATTTTGCCCTATTTTCCGCATCTCCCCTCGTTAACCCCCTTGCCCACATTTCTTCTTCGACCATCTTTAGCCAACTCTTTCTTGGTCTTCCCCGTCCTCTACTTCCTTCTACATTCATTTCCATCACTCTTCTCAACCAGTCACTTTCATCCTTCCTCAACACGTGACCAAGCCATCTCAACCTGTTTCTCTTCACAGCATCAATCACAGGCAATATTCCCATCATCTTTTGAAATTCATCATTTGTCTTCCTCTCTCTCAACCATACTCCGCACATCCATCGAACCATTCGCATTTCCACCCTTTCCAGCCTTCGTTGCTGCTCTACGTTCATTACCCATGTCTCGCTCCCATAAATCATAACACTTCTCACACATGCAGCATACACCTTTCCCTTCAGCGTCAACGACACTCCCCTCCTTATCAGCACGCCACTCAGTTCCCGAAACTTCTTCCATGCACATCTCACTCGAGCAACCGTTGCCGAGTCTGATCCACCTACTCCATTCAGCATGTCTCCGAGGTAGCAAAATGTTTTCACACCTTCCAGCTTCACGCCGTCTCCAAGATCCAACTCAACATTTCCTCCATCTGCAGCTCCCTCTGTGCACACCTTACATTTGAATGTAGCTGCCACACTGGTTAATGACCCTCTCAGACCACTACATTTTTGATGAGCCCACTCAGCGCACATTGTACATTGAATGGAGTTCACTCCGACACCCTTCCTGCACACAGCACACGGCCACTTCCCAGTTCTTTCCACCTCACCACAAACACTGAGCAGTAAAAATAATTTAAATTCTTTATTAATCATCTCACGTTTCGAGAGCAAACTAGTTCTCTTCCTCAGAGGCATTGAGTGTGGTGTTAACCGTTGAGTACCGTTGGGGATGATTCACCTGATGGATTAGTCCAAGTCCTTGCCAATCACAGAGCTTTGCTGCATTAAAATGACTCTACCGTTTTTGACGTTGTAATTGATTTCGTCGTGCTATGTATGTGGGGTGTAAGACGATGTGTCTGTTGATGGAGTTTTCATCAGAGAACCAGGCCTCGACAATCTCGCGGTTCACTCTCAAAGATCATGTGCCTATCATTTACAATATGAATCCTGAGCTGCGAATCTTTCGACATGTAAGTATACAATACGGGCGCCAAGCGCTTCATCGAGTGCGTCGTTGGGAATGATTCGCTCTTCGTGGTGCAACCACCATCCAACAACTTATCTTTCTACATGAGTGCCGCCGACGTGATCTGCGCCCTGCGATCTTACGCTACAAACCACCAGTCAACACGGACTTCACCAAGGACGTCGCTGCACGCTTCGGCAGACAAATGGTACGACCTCTGATTAAAGACGCCCAGACTGTCTCATTACCACACGGAGACCATTTACTCCAAGCTTAATTGCTGACGATCCTAGGTAGTCCGGCAGCTAAGCTAAATATAGCATGACAATTGTGCATTTTGTGAGGAAAGCACCAAATTTGGCACACTAGTAGACTATCATATTATGAAAAGATCTGGATATTGGGCCATCTCAGATTCAGAGATTTGATTTTTGCAAGATTTGCAGATTTTGCAGATTTGCAAGCTGAGATTGCAACGCCAGGGACGGCCGACTCCTTCCTGCGAGCTGCCCACGTCACCCGCACAAGAAGAGCTCATCAAATCACTGCAGCGGCACCGCACATCCTGCAACACCGTGCGTATGAACGCCACTGTATGACATATGCTGATGATGCAGAAGACCTGCCTGAGTTCGAAGACTGGTGTCACCAGAGAGGAGAAGACATTCCCAACTTTCAGTACTGGGCAACTGTGCTGGAACTAGAGATGTTGGTACTGGTCTACGTGCGTTCTCTGCGGCAGGCTTCATTCACGATGTACCTCGATGCCCTGACGGAACTGGTCCCATGGTTCCATGCCTTAGACCACACACACTATGCCAGGTGGGTCCCTGTTCACCTGAGGGACATGGTTGCACTCCCAATGAAGCACCCAGATGTAGCCGGAGAATTCAGGGCTGGCAACTTCACTGTACAGAAGACGAAGAAGGTGTTCTCTTCGATCCCAATCGAATCGAAATCTTGCAAAAATCAAATCTCTGAATCTGAGATGGCCCAATATCCAGATCTTTTCATAATATGATAGTCTACTAGTGTGCCAAATTTGGTGCTTTCCTCACAAAATGCACAATTGTTATGCTAAGTTGCCCCACTAAGGTAATTAACTAATCATGCAAATCGAGACAGCCATTCAAAAGACGTGTCAGCTAAGTCATGATCAGATAAGAAAGCGACTCTTGGCGAAGCTAAATCTATTACACACAAGATCAACAACAACAGAAAAACTCTGGCTACACAACCTTTCTGACAAACATTTAACAACAACAGAAGTCCATCGACTCGAACGTGGTCTCAACTTTAATACAAGCGATACTGCTGTTGTTGACTTCATCGCTGCTCTCGAACCTTTAATCTGCAATCTACCATCGAACAAGGAGACAAAGAAAGACTACGTGCACAGCTCACCACAACACTCGTCAACCCGAAACGCAAGTTGTACATAACAGCCGACGAGTCGAAAGTGCAACAAAGTCTCCGCCAGGATAAATCCATCATCATAGTCCCCGCCGACAAAGGCCGTGCCACGGTTGTGATGAACTGCGTGGACGACAACTACAAAGCCAAAGCTCTATTGGGTGACAACAACATCTACCACACAAAGCCTTGTGACCCTACAAAGACCATTGACAAGCAGGTAACCACCACCTTACAGAAACTACGGGATGTAAACCTGCTCACAAAACAAGAATGGGACACGATGAGACCAAACGACTCTGCCATTCCACGCTTCTACGGGTTACCAAAGATCCACAAGATCGATGTCCCACTACGACCGATCATGGCCCTCCGAGGAGCACCCACCTACAATATGGCCCTCCGAGGAGCACCCACCTACAATATGGCCCTCCGAGGAGCACCCACCTACAATCTGACCCTCCGAGGAGCACCCACCTACAATATGGCCCTCCGAGGAGCACCCACCTAAAATATGGCCCTCCGAGGAGCACCCACCTACAATATGGCCCTCCGAGGAGCACCCACCTACAATATGGCCCTCCGAGGAGCACCCACCTACAATATGGCCCTCCGAGGAGCACCCACCTACAATCTGATCCTCCGAGGAGCACCCACCTACAATATGGCCCTCCGAGGAGCACCCACCTAAAATATGGCCCTCCGAGGAGCACCCACCTACAATATGGCCCTCCGAGGAGCACCCACCTACAATATGGCCCTCCGAGGAGCACCCACCTACAATCTGACCCTCCGAGGAGCACCCACCTACAATATGGCCCTCCGAGGAGCACCCACCTACAATATGGCCCTCCGAGGAGCACCCACCTACAATATGGCCCTCCGAGGAGCACCCACCTACAATATGGTGAAGTGGCTTTTCCACCAACTCAAACACTTAACAACCCATTCAGCACACAATGTAAAGAACACAAGATTTTATCAACCAAATCAGAAATGTCCGCATCGAGAGTGATGAAATAATGATTTAATTTGACGTGGTTTCATTATTTACATCCATACCCAACGAATTAGCAACGCAGATCTTAAAACAATACATCAACAACGACCAATAACTAGCGAGCAACAGCCGCCTCAGCTCTGGTCATCTCATGACACTCGTTCAACTCTGACTCAAATCAACGTACTTTGTATTCGACAACACCATATATCAACATGAAGGAACCCCGATGGGCTCGCCCATCTCAGGGATCATCGCCGAATTGGTGATGCAACGCTTTGAAGATCTAACACTACATGGTGATCCTTCTCCGAGGTTGTGGCTGCAGTACGTTGACAGACACATTCGTGATCATGAAGAAGGCGGATGTTGACCGTTTCCACACAAAGATAAATTCAACATCGCCAGCAATACAATTCACATGTGAAGTAGAACAAGCTGAGTCTCTGCCCTTTCCATGGCCGGAAATGGCAGGCTTCACACTCAGGTGTACCGTAAACCTACTAGCACGGACAAAGTATTGGATTACCGTAGTGTCCATCCCACTTGCCACAAAAGAAAGTGTTCGCAGCTTAGTAGATCGCGCAAAAACACACTGCAGTGACCATGAACAACGCCGGATGGAAATGCTGCACAACACTCAACTACTGCGAGAAAACCACGACACAAATGCATTTATCAAATCTTGTCGCCGGAAATCCAACCACAGCAACAACAATCCAACCACACCTCCACACACGGTGGCACTTCCATACATACAACACGCTTCTGAAACTACAAGCCGCATTCTACGTGAGTAGGGTAGCGTGGGGCAAGACGCCCCCATTAAGCAAGATTGCTGATATCTGCTCCTGTTGCAGCTATAGAGAACTAAAAGTAAATGCAAACAATAAGGACACATTAGCGCTACATAATAGCACAAGCACACCAAGATAGAAAAAAACGAAAAAGAACAAGAAGTGAAAATATTTTTTCTTATTTTTGGCCTCTTTGCCCCATGCCGGAGGTAAAACGCCCACCAGGTTGGGGCAAAACGCTTACTGTGGGCGTGTTGCCCCTGAGAAGTGAGCGTTTTGCCCCTTACTTCCGAATTACATAAAAAGAAGATAATACTAACGTCTGACTAGAAAAACATAGTCTCCTACATAGAGGAAATTTCACTGTAAATACAAAATGTCATGAATTGTGACTTGGTCAAATTCAAACAGTCATGGGCACATGTCAGTCCGAGACATCCGACTCGCAGTTTGGGCACAGGAACTGGGCCAGTCCTGGCGTACATTGTTCATGTGCCCAATGAAGGCACAACTGGCACTGCACCCACACCTCCCTGGGTCTGGCACGGCTGTACTCCTCACAGCATATAAGACAACGCCAGTCTTCCTCCTCACTCGAAGCCTGTCGAGCACCTTTTGTGGCCATGACTTTCCCGGGCTTTTGAACAGTTGTCAGCCCTGTCTCATCCATGTTCCACACTCTTGAAGGGGTGTAGTCTTCAGCTGTCAAACACTCCTTGAAGAGGTCAAAGAAACCCTGGACCCTGGGTTTATTGAAGCCCACAACACGCGCTATGCTGGTTGCTTGAGGCTGCCTGAGGGTGAGGTCGTGCCGGGAGAGAAAGTTCTGGACCCAGTCCTTTCCTGCCATCCGGGACTCTCTGTTGAAAGGGTGGCTAATTTGAGTCTTCTCAGCAACATCAAACGCTAGACGCTGCATGTCCCGCATCCTCAGACCGTACAGTCGCCTCTGCATCTCCGTTACATGTGCTTTCAGCTGCGCGTCGATCTCAGGAGGAAGGGCGTTCTTATATCTTCCAAAATTCAGCACACCAGGTGCTGCTACTTGCTGGTCTCTGTGCCTTCGTAGGGTAGGCCTACGTGCCGGAACACCAAAGTCCTTGCTAGCACGAATGAGTGGAAGTCCCTCGCTCACTGCTGTCAAGGCTGCAGACAAGTTGCTTTGGCCATAATTGCCCCTCTCTGTCTTCCTTTTGTATGTTCTCACCATCATGTATCTGTTGACAAGTGTTTAAAAATGATTCAGTCTCTAAATCATAATTTCTTTTACTAGGGCATTGCCCGTACTATATCTATATCTAAAATTATATCCCCCCCCCTCTATTTACATGAAATGGTTTGGTCCAAAGCGAACGGCTTGCGAGTACGGTGACAATCCCCCCCCTCTATTTACATGCAATGGTTTGGTCCAAAGCGAACGGCTTCCGGAGTTTGGTAAAGAAATCGCCATCGCGTGCACAAACGCGCAGGAAAGCGAATGAATCGCAAATTCGGTTTTATTAGTTTTAAAACATAGTTTAACGCCAACATAGTTTGCAAACGTGAAATAAATGAATACGCTGTCAAATGTGCCATCCGAGGCAGAGTGTGTCCTCCACGTTCGGCACACGCGATCGTTCGCTGCTCTCTGATTGGTTGAATCGTTTTTTGGACATAGCTCGGTAAGTAATTGTCCGATTAATATGAAACCTTGAAAAGGCACATCCTCGGGCCCCCAGCAATATACCTGGCAAGTTAAAAGTATATCGGACCCGTGGTTGTCGAGAAACAGCGGTCACAGACAAACAAACGTACAGACGTACAGACAGAGATTACTGGAATTATAGATAGATTCATAACTTAGCGGAATATATTCAAATGATAGTCACTTTTACAGAGAGAGAGAGAGAGAGAGAGAGAGAGAGAGAGAGAGAGAGACAGACAGACAGACAGACAGAGAGACAGACAGACAGACAGACAGACAGACAGACAGACAGACAGACAGACAGAGAGAGAGAGAGAGAGAGAGAGAGAGAGAGAGAGAGAGAAAGAGAAAGAGAAAGAGAGAGAGAGAGAG
This sequence comes from Myxine glutinosa, assembly GCF_964187855.1. NCBI lineage: Eukaryota > Metazoa > Chordata > Myxini > Myxiniformes > Myxinidae > Myxine > Myxine glutinosa. The sequence goes on along the minus strand of NC_136262.1, from coordinate 205,824,707 downwards.
ACTTTTGACTTTTTAGTCCTTTTATTACAAAGATATAAAAGTAACAATATACACGTTTTGCAATAAAATCAATAATGCCAACAAAAAGGAAAAAAGAAAAAGAAGAAGCACCCAATGATCATCAAATAAAAAACAATCAGTGTCTCACAACAGTATTCTAAATTCATTTTCTTTAACCTCACAAAACCCACCAACACACCAAGTATCAACAAAGTTATGAAAATTTCCGGACTCGTTGGACAGGGTAAATTCCAGTTTCAATCTTGCTGAGATTAATGCATTCAAACACAACATGATATTGCAGTGCTCTATCGGTTTGCCAGATAGTTTGTCTTTTCTTGTTAAATAAACAGCAAGTTTCGCAGTTGCTATTAGGAAACTAAACAGTTTAGATGCAGGATTCTGTTTAGGGGCAAAACCAAAGACGAAACTTCTCAAAGAAAAAGTAACATGCATTTCATGTGCAATGTAATTCAACCAATGAAACAAAGGAAATAATCGGATACAGTCTATGAATGCGTGAAACAAGTCCTCATTGACTGTACAGAAGGGACAACAAACAGATACAGGAGAAAAATGTCTAATAAACGTGTTAGAGGGAACAATCCAGTGGGCCAAACGCCACTGGAGATCACCTGTTCTTTTGGATGTGGGCTCACTATACATGGCTTCCCAGATAGGTTCGGAGGGGGGTCCTCCGGGTAACAATCCTTTCCATCGGGTAACTCCATTTAACGAAGGGTTCCCATTTAACAGCTTGAGGCACATCTTGTAGATGCCCTTGCTGTCCATTGTCTGGAAAAGCTTTGACCCATCGCTAACAGGGGGCAAATCGTTTTGAATGGGTTCAACAATTAATTTAGGCACTGTCGGCTCATTTAGATCTTCTTCTGTACCTCGAGTCCAAGTTAGGCCAAGTTGCCGTCCCAACTGAATCATTTTCCTCAAAATTTTTGCAATCATCCTATGGGACCAAATCCCTGTCAGGTCGGCGATTTCACTTACGGATTTCCAACCATACCCTGAGTCATGTCGGAGATGCCGCACCTTCACAATACCAGCTGCTATAAAGTGTTGGCAAAAATCTCGACTCTTTGGAATGTCGGGAAAGAGAGGGTTATAGAACAAAGGCTCGTGTGCCAGCATTTTCGTTACATATGTGTCCGCCTGACGACTCACAGAAAGGCTCTGCCAGGCATTTAAGAGGCTTTGGTAAAAAGCAGGGAGAACCGATATGTCGACATGCTGGAGGTTCATTTGAAAGAGTTCAAACCCGTACCCCGAGCCTACCCGCTCGCTGCAGTACAAGGCGTGCAGGGAGCCGGCCTGGCAGATGTTCCATGTAGAGGAGACGTTGAATGGACCGCAGCCGGAAGGCCATTAGGCGGGCTTTGATGTCGACGAGGTTGTGGCCACCCTCAGCCGAGGGGCGACATATCACATCGGGTCGTAGCCAGTGGTAGCCTCCCCAGAAGAAGTCCACCAGTTTGCCCTGGAGTGCTTTGAGTAGGGCCTCCGGCGGTTGCAGGCAGATGAACCTATGCCACAACATTGTGGCAACTAAGTTGTTGATCACTAGCACACGGCCCTTGAAGGACAAATGAGGTAAAACCCTTTTCCATCGGTTCAATCTTTCTCCCACTTGCTCAATTACCCCGTCCCAATTTCTTTGAGCATACTGTGGGGAACCAAGGAATATGCCCAAGTACTTAATTCCCTCACTTCCCCACAGCAACCCTGCGGGGAGAGATGGGGGCGGCTGTGGTACAGGCTGAAGAAGGTTGCGATAAAGGGAGGGTATCCATAACGTCTTGCTCTTGTTCCAATTGATTTTTAAAGAGGAGGCAGCGTGAAACTTTGACAGGCACTCAACAACGATATCAATATCATCCTTATCTTTTACAAAGATGCAGACGTCATCCGCATAAGCACATAGGGTTAACGGTGCACTCATGGGAGTGAGTGCTATTCCAGAAATCTTCTTTCTCTGTAGATTGAGAAGAGGCTCTAAAGAAAGAGCAAACAATAAACCAGAGACTGGGCACCCTTGCCGGACCCCTCTCCGAACCTTGATGGGGGGAGCCAGCACATTATTAATCTTAATTAAGCTAAATACATCTGTGTATAGCAAGGAAATGTAGGAACGAAAGTTTGCTCCGAGGCCGCATGCCTGTAACACATGATGCATAAACTTATGGTCGATACTGTCAAATGCCTTTTCAAGATCAAGCGACATCATTCCAAAGTCTTCTTTAACACGGTTACCATCAATGAGATCTCTGATTAAAGAAATATTATCATGGATGGATCTTCCAGGAACACAGTAACTCTGTTCTGGCAGTACTAGATCACCAATAACCTTTTTTAGTCGATTAGCTAGTACTTTTGAAAAAAGCTTGTAGTCCGTGCACAGCAGGGAGATCGGTCGCCAGTTCACCAAAAGTCGGGGATCTTCAGTTTTCGGGAGCAAGCACACTACGGCTCTTCTTAGACTCAGCGGCATTATACCAGTCTGTATAGAAGTGTCCAAAACATTCAGCAACTCAGGGCCTAAAAGGTCCCAAAATGTCAGAAAGAATTCGGGAGGTAGACCGTCAATACCCGGAGCTTTCCCTGAATCCATGGCAGCAAGAGCACAGGTTAGCTCAAGGAGGGTGATTGGTAGGTCAAGCTCCAACCGTTGAGCCTCAGTTAGGGAGGGGAGGTGAGAGGTTAAATCCATCATTGTATCATTACAAACAGTCTGCTCCTCAAAAAGTTTTGTAAAGAATTCAATAATGTTTATTCTAACATCATCCTCGTTGACAACAACGTTGCCTCTTGAGTCCAGAACAGAAGAGATTAGCCGTGATGGCTTGCTTAAGGATTCTAAATGAAAGAAAGACTTGTTTGGGGTGTCTGATAACTTTACATTCTGTATTCTAAGTCTAATTAATGTTCCGGCTGCTTTCTCTTGAACTAACTCCCTTAAAAGAGCTTTCTTTACAAGCAATAACCGGTAATTGGCGTCATTGTTTTCATGAGCCAATTTATTCTCCAAATGTAGAATATCCAATTCCAACCGGGCCATTGTAATGTGCTTGTCGTTTGTGCTGTGTGATTGGAAACATTGACAAAAAACCCGAATTTGAGATTTCATGTTATCCCACCATATGCTGGATGAAGAAAAGGAAGATTTCTTTGCTACTAGACTTGCCCAGAAAACACGAAAGGCTTCCTTAAACATACCATCTTCTAGAAGTCTAACATTAAACTTCCAATAAGCGCTCCTACTTGCGGGTTGAGGAAAGGAAAGGTTTAGGGTTACCATATGATGGTCTGAAAACACGGAAGGAAAAATATTTGAAGAAACCGCAGTATTTTTAAAGGGTACGTTGATGTACCATCTGTCAAGCCTTGCCAGGGATACTCGACTATTGGCGCATCGACACCAGGTGTACTGGGATGTGCTTGGGTGGTGCAACAGCCAAACATCAACGAGGCCCATTGTGCTAAAAAAAATTGGATAAGTGTACATGGGACTCAGGATGGGGTTCGGCAGAGTTTCTGTCAACCGATGGGTCGAAGGTGCAATTGAAATCACCTCCGACACACACACAATGATCAAAATCAACTGATCTTAAGTGATTTATCATTGCGGTGAAGAAGGACTTACGCTCTACGCTATCACTTGGCGCATACACATTAAAAATGGTGTAATGGGAGTTATGGCTTACTAGTTTGAGAGAGCTAAGCCGACCATTTATTACCTCCTGAAAATGGCATGACTCACACACGAGGCCTGGCTTCAGCAAGAAGCCGATTCCAGCAGATGAAGCTGATAAATTGCTGAAATAGCATTGGCTCTTAAAAAGTTGATGCCAGTTATGTTCCACATTTGGTGTGATGTGAGTTTCTTGAAGTAAGATCACATCCACCTTTTTCCGTTGAAATATGTTTTTTACTTGAACCTGGCGGAGGTGTCTAGCACCACCACCGTTAATATTTAAGGTTGCAAGTTTTATAGTTTTCATCCTGTATTGATGAAATCAGCCTGTGGCTGGGAACACTCTACACCTGCACGTGTGATGAATTTTCTTAACCTGTGGTATTGTGACTTATTCAGGTCAAATTGCTCAGGCGTTTTAATTATGGATTTTGCAGTGTGGATGAATGCAGCCAAATCGTCAAAATGGTCTTTAATGACTATGTTACGCTGTTTGTATGTTTCGGCTAGAAACGACACGATGTGTTGGGGGGGTATCTGTGACTGAGATGCTGATGACTGTGACAGCTCAGTCACTTCCACCTCGTCCTCAGACTCTGACAGGTCTGATAATGTCCCACCTGGATCTTGGGCCTTACTTGCAGCTCTCACGAGCTCCTCTGGAGGCATCTCCTGAGATTTCGTTGGGTACTCTGGTACACACTCACGAGCAGACTGGTGCTTACTTTCTTTATGTGTGCTTTGGCAAATGGCTGCAGATCTCTGCGTAGCCGGGGTTACGATTTCTGTTTGTGAGACAGAGCAATTTGTTTGGTCACCAGTCCGCTCAGCTACTGGAGGGGGGACCGGTGGGGCTTCGCGTTCAGGCTAAAAAATGGCCGCATTGTTCGGATCAATGTCGGCTTTATTCTCAGAGCTTGGGAAATCAGTAACATCTTCTTTACCACTTTGGCGTTCGATATTTTCGTTTGCTGTAAACGTTTTGCCATCTTTTGCAGAGACAGTGTCTCTGCCCAAGACAGCCTTCTTTATTGCACCATCGGGGCTATTTGTTAGTGGTGCTTTCCGTTTTTTGGTCAGTATGACAAGTTCTTCATTCATGGGTTCGTCAGCAGTACTAGCATCACCAAGTGCCATCTCACTGGGTTTGGGTAGCACCGGGGCGTCGGGAAGCACGGTCGGGGCGTCGGGAAGCACAGTCGTGGCGTCGGGAAGCACAGTCGGGGCTTCGGGAAGCACGGTTGGGGCTTCGGGTAGCACGGTTGGGGCTTCAGGTAGCACGGTTGGGGCTTCGGGAAGCGTAGTCGGGACCTCGGGAAGCACAGTTGGGACATCAGGAAGCACAGTCGGGGCGTCGGGAAGCACGGTCGGGGCTTCAGGTAGCACGGTTTGAGCGCCAGGAAGCACGGTTTGAGCGTCGGGGAGCACGGTTTGAGCGTCGGGGAGCACGGTCGAGGCGTGGGGAAGCACGGTCGAGGCGTGAGGAAGCACGGTCGAGGCGTGAGGAAGCACGGTCGAGGCATGAGGAAGCACGGTCGGGGCGTTTTCTTTTTTACAGCCCACATTGGTGTGTCCCAATTTGCCGCACTTCGTACAAGATGCTTTGGGACAAAACCTTTTAACGTGTCCGAAGGCTCCACAAAGGAAGCACGTTAAGGTGCCTGACGAAGCGTACATTTGATATTGACGATCATTTACCGAAATTTTAAACGAGATGTTTAGTCCTGTATCGTCGCCGCGATCAGGAAGCACCATGAATACTTGTCTCCGGAAACTCATAACATGTTTCATTCGTTCATCCCGACATCCCAGGGGAATCATCGAGATTCGGGAAACAACAGTTCCATACCGGGTCAGAACAGCCATTAACTTATCATCTGTGATAAACGGAGCGACATTGGAAATAATAACTTTAATCGCCGGTGTGTCCATCGGGGAAACCATGACGAACTGCCCACCTTTCAATGACAGACCGGAACTAACAACATCATGCACGAACTTCTCGTCCGACACGAAAACAACAAACTTTTGGTTCATCCGCGACGCGGCGCGGACATTTTCATCGCCGATAACATTCCCTACAGCTAGGATAATGTCCTCGGTAGGAACACCTTCGGGAGGGACACACACGAAAGCATGCTTCCTTGTTAGGGTTTCAAACCCTTCCTGCCGTGCACGAACACTCGCCATAACGGCGATGTCTCACCTTTCCACCTTGACCAGGCGGAAAGGACACAAAATAAATAAAGTCGAAATGAAATAATGAATAATAAAGTTCACACGACGCGAGTAAGGTAAACAGCACCGACGGAGCAGGTAAACTGAACCGAACGGGTCTGCTCTCACCTTTGGGCTCTTCTCTCACTCTCTCTGTCTCAAGGGAGGGGAAAGGGGCACAGATGGTAAAGAAAGGACACGACAAAGGCGCGATAGGAAAGGAAGGAATGGGGGGGGGGGGGGGGGGGACAACACAACACAAGCACGGAGCTACAGCACACGAACACCAGTGCACGCCATCTTGCCACGCCCAACACACGAACGGCCAGCAGGGGGCGCGAGAGAGAGAGAGAGAGAGAGAGAGAGAGAGAGAGAGAGAGAGAGAGAGAGAGAGAGAGAGAGAGAGAGAGAGAGAGAGAGAGAGAGACAGACAGAGAGACAGAGAGAGAGAGAGAGAGAGAAAGAGAGAGAGAGAGACACAGAGAGAGAGAGAGAGAGAGAGAGAGAGAGACAGAGAGAGAGAGACATGCAGTACTCTAGCATTTCAAGTCAAGTCGGTATTACATTCAGTGGAATGAGGGGCACATTAGGCGTCTTGCCCCAACATCCCAGTGGGCGTTTGACCCCCAATCTGTTACAAATCTTATCTTTGGAAATCTGACTTAAAGCAAGGGAGGCAACTAGTTTAGTCTGGCATCAACAGATAGCTAACAGATCCCTATAACAAGAAAAAGTAGAGACGTTCTGTTTCTTCTGCTATTTAGATGACTAGGGCATTGCCCGTACTATATCTATATCTAAAATTATATCCCCCCCCTCTATTTACATGAAATGGTTTGGTCCAAAGCGAACGGCTTGCGAGTACGGTGACAATCCCCCCCCTCTATTTACATGCAATGGTTTGGTCCAAAGCGAACGGCTTCCGGAGTTTGGTAAAGAAATCGCCATCGCGTGCACAAACGCGCAGGAAAGCGAATGAATCGCAAATTCGGTTTTATTAGTTTTAAAACATAGTTTAACGCCAACATAGTTTGCAAACGTGAAATAAATGAATACGCTCTCAAATGTGCCATCCGAGGCAGAGTGTGTCCTCCACGTTCGGCACACGCGATCGTTCGCTGCTCTCTGATTGGTTGAATCGTTTTTTGGACATAGCTCGGTAAGTAATTGTCCGATTAATATGAAACCTTGAAAAGGCACATCCTCGGGTCCCCAGCAATATACCTGGCAAGTTAAAAGTATATCGGACCCGTGGTTGTCGAGAAACAGCGGTCACAGACAAACAAACGTACAGACAGAGATTACTGGAATTATAGATAGATATTGTGGGTAGGCGTTTGACCCCTCCTGGGCCTCTTGCCCCACCCTACCCTACAACATCAACAGCACCCACAAACGACAAACATCCTTACGAGCACAGCTGTCAAAGCCAAAAGACCACGTGAACAAATTTGAAAGAAAGAAAGAATGTCATCGACAACATACAATGTGAAGATTGTGAAGCCAATTATGTGGAGCAAACGTCCAAACGCTTAACCACAAGGCTATCTAAACATCAACATGCTGTAAGACGACAAGACAGTTTGTCATTGGTTGTGACACACACACACACACACACACACACACACACACACACACACACACACACACACACACACACACACACGCACACACACACACACACACACACACACACACACACACACACACATTCTCCTGGAATCAGACCACGATCCTTGACACAGGATCTTTGAGAGTGAACCGTGAGATTATCGAGGACGAACTCTGATGAAAACTCCATCAACTGACACATCGACTTACCTCCCGCATACAAAGCACTACACAATCAATTACAACGTCAAAAACGGCAGTCATTTGAATACAGGGATGCCCTGTGATTGGCAATGACTTGGACCAATCCATGAGGTGAAATGTCCCCACTGGAACTTAGTGCATAACACAACACTCAACACCTCTAAGGAAGAGAACTAGTTTGCTCTTGAAACGTCAGGTGATTAATAAAGAACTTAAATTATTTTTAGTGCTCAGTGTGCTATCCGTTACAATATGAATCCTGTGCTGCAAGTCTTTCAACATGTACGTATATATATATATATATAATTATATATACATATATATACAGGGTGAGTCAAAAGTAGCGCCCGATTTCTGTTTATATATATATATATATACAGTCATGTGAAAAAGTAAGTACACCCCATGTAAAGTTTTGACTTTTTCAAAATATTTCAACACACAACTATTTGATCTTCATTTCAACAATATTGATAGATAAAGGTGATATAATATAACAAATATCATGAAACATTTACATTTTGTAGTCCATTGTATAATTTAAATAAATATAATGCAAATTTCGCATGTGGAAAAAGTAAGTACACCCCTACATTTATCACTTCTTCGAATACCTAAAATTAGAATCAGGTGCACCAGCTCAGGTGCAAATGATTAGAACATCGTCAGAGAGGATCTTGGAGGAACCTGCCTTATTTAAACCTCAGACATTTAGTTTGGTTTGCTCTTTGTTGTTGAAGTGTGCGGCGTCACCATGCCTAGATCAAAATAGCTCCATGAGGCCTTCAGAAAGAAGGTTATAGATGCCTACGAGTCTGGGAAGGGATTTAAAAAGATCTCCAAACAATTTGAAATCAATCATTCGACTGTCCGGAAGATCATCTACAAGTGGAGAAGATTCCAAACAACTGCCAATTTGTTCAGGCCAGGCCGCGCCAGCAAGTTCAGCCCGAGACCAGACCGCAAGATGCTGAAAGAAGTCTCTAAGAACACCAGAATGTCATCACGGGACCTAGAGGTAGCTCTTGCCACTGTTGTCAAAGTGCACGAGTCTACCATTAGAAAGAGGCTGCACAAATTTGATCTACATGGGAGGTGTGCCAGGAGGGAACCTTTGCTGTCCAGAAAGAACATCAGGGCAAGACTAAAGTTTGCCAATCAACACCTAGGCAAAGACCAGCACTTCTGGAACAATGTGCTCTGGACAGATGAGTCAAAGGTAGAGATATTTGGCCACAGTACCAGAAGACATGTTTGGCAAAAACCAAAGACAGCATTTGACCACAAGAACCTGATACCAACTGTAAAGCATGGTGGTGGAAATATTTTGGTTTGGGGCAGCTTTGCTGCATAAGGGCCTGGGCAGCTCACCATCATAGAATCCACTATGAATTCTTCATTGTACCAGAGGGTGCTTGAGGATAATGTGAGGCCATCTGTCGGCAAGTTGAAGCTCAACCAAAGGTGGACCTTGCAACATGACAATGACCCTAAACATACCAGTAAATCCTCCAAGGAATGGCTGAAAAGAAAGAAATGGAGGGTTCCTGAATGGCCAAGTCAAACCCCGGATCTAAATCCCATCAAGATGTTGTAGGGGGATTTGAAACGAGCTGTGCATGCAAGAAACCCCTCAAACATCGCACAGCTGAAAGAATTCTGCATGGAGGAGTGGGCAAAAATTTCTCCCAGTCGATGTCAGAAACTCGTAGACAGTTATAAGAAACGCCTACTTGAGGTTGTTTCTGCCAAAGGGGGCAATACAACCCTATTAGAGCCAAGAGTGTACTTACTTTTTCCACATGCAAAATTTGCATTTATGTTTATTTAAATTATACAATGGACTACAAAATGTAAATGTTTCATGATATTTGTTATATTATATCACCTTTATCTATCAATATTGTTGAAATGAAGATCAAATAGCTGTATGTTGAAATATGTTGAAAAAGTCAAAACTTTACATGGGGTGTACTTACTTTTTCACGTGACTGTACATATATATTTCTGTCAGTTGATTGTTTGCCATTTGTATTACAGTGTACAAGAAGGTAGAAATAAATGAATGACATGTTTATGTAACCATTTATTCGGGGGAAAATTATTACGGGGGAAACCCTTAGCTACATTCGTTGCCGTTTTCGGAAGACCGGACTGCTTTGCAGTGGCTACCGACCCTGTTGCTTCAAATTTCTCGACAAGCAATCGTATGTTTCTTCCCTGGAGTGGGTTAATATCGAATTACTGTGCCAAACGGCGTGCCGCCATCGTTGGTTGTTCATTACATTTGTAGTAATGTTTCAGGGCCGCAATGCGTCGATTCATTGAAAGGTAATTCATGGTTAAATTTGGTGCAACTTCAGTAACTTTTCAATCTCTCAGCAACAATCTGCAAAATAAAAACCCCAAAAAATAAATTAAGACAATTAATAATCTGCAAGACAATTATTAACAACATGACATCCCAGAAAGAATCTGACAGCCGAAAAAACAGAATTCGGGTGCAGGCGCTACTTTTGATTCACCCTGTATATATAATTATATATCTATATATCTGTGCAGCGTCTGTCCTGTCCTGTGTTGTCCTGTGTTGTGTCGTCACTGAACTACTTTCTCAAACTTTTGTGAAATCGTACCAAACTTCTGGAATGCACATATCTCTCCCGTCGGTATGTCCTAAGGGTATTTTTCTTGAACAATTTTCCAATTTTTATTTTATTTTTATTTTTGGAATTTTTTGGGGAATTTTTTTTTTTTTTCAACTTAAGTTTTCAACTTCAATTGTTTATAAAATGTGATATCACGTATATTACAAATACATTTGTGCAAAATAATTGTTTGACTTATGATTGGTTTAAACCATGACAAAACGGCAACTCAGGTACAGTCATTTATCTATACTAGGGCATTGCCCGTACGTGGGTGCCCGTTCCTTGCCAAAAAAAAAAAAAACGCTACCCGTACGCTCTACCCCGCCCGTACGCCCGTAAACAAAAAAAACAACGCTCTTCGCTTCCGCCCTTCGCTCTGACTGAATTGGGAGAAATAATGCGCATAAGAAATCGAATTACGTACCGTAATGGCGGTCAGCTCGTAACGCGCTCAGCTCCGCTCGTCTCACATCGGCCACGCCTACGCAACAAAGCGTTCTGTGATTGGCTGCCGGAAGTTCGCAAATCGTCGCAGTTACGATGAATCGTTTTAATTTAATCGCAGTTTGAATTCGTTTTAAAACATAGTTTAACGGCAACATAGTTTTCCAACGTGAAATAAATGAATACGCTGTCAAATGTGCCGTCCGAGGCAGAGTCTGATCGCCACGTTCGGCACACGTGATAGCTCGCTGCTCTCTGATTGGTTGAAGCGTTTTTTGGACATAGCTCGGTAAGTACTTGTCCGATTAATTTCAAACCTTGAAAAGGCACATCCTCGGGTCCCCAGCAATATACCTGGCAAGTTAAAAGTATATCGGACCCGTGGTTGTCGAGAAACAGCGGTCACAGACAAACGTACAAACGTACAGAGATTACTGGAATTATAGATAGATATCTACACATTAGGCTATGAGCCAGACCCCCCAAATTGACCGGTCGGTACCATACAGATGGAGTAAAGCTCATTGTGATTTTTAGCAAGATATATGTCCCTAGATATGAAAAAAAAGTGATAGCAGTGTATAACTCTCGGCTATCTCTGTGTTATCACCCGAAATATTATTATACGCCTGCTTCGCTTCGCCAAAAAATGTGATATTTGCTAAAATTGGAATAAATATGTTTTTAAGGACCACAGAGTGCCGAGATCGAGATCGAGATCGTATTTGTTCGAGAGATCATGATAAACCTAGAGTGTGGAGCAAGTTTGCATGCATTGTGAAATATAATGTAGCTGATGTTACAAACCTACTTTAGGATACTAGCTAATACCAAAAATTACACTGAGATACCAAAAGTAGTAGACGAATAAACCTAAAATGTTCAAAAGCTATGTTTCGTTCCAAAATATCAAAATTAGGGGGTATGGTTGAACATATTTTGAACTTTGCCAAAATATGTGCCCCAAACAACCACCATATTACAAAGTAATGATATATTCCAATGCAGTGGTTCCTTGCGAAGATTTTGAGGGGTCAAATGTTACTCTGGGAGTTTTCATTTTTGAAATATTGACAAAAATGTACAATGTGAATTCTGAACTTGAAGCGATTTCGACCACTTTTTCACTAAATTTAACATATTTTTTGTCATTATATCAATATTTTGATAAATAACCCCCACAAATGTTCTACATTTCTATTACTATGTTAGTTGGCACCCAGTATGCTAATTATTGGCACTCTGTGGTCCTTAAAAACATATTTATTCCAATTTTAGCAAATATCACATTTTTTGGTGAAGCGAAGCGGGCGTATAATAATATTTCGGGTGATAACACAGAGATGGCCGAGAGTTATACACGGCTATCACTTTTTTTTCATATCTAGGGACATATATCTTGCTAAAAATCACAATGAGCCTTACTCCATCTGTATGGTACCGACCAACCCCCTTGGCTCATAGCCTAATCTGGGCAGTGTCTGTGTTGTCACTTAAAGACTCCCTCAAACTTTTGTTTTCGTGGTTGTGAAGTGTTTTTAATAACGTTGTGGTGGTTTTGAATCACGTGGTGGTGAGGTATTTTGAATTATGTGGTGGTGAGGCGTTTTCAAATCACATGGTGGCGAGGTGTTTTTAAATCACATGGTGGTGAGGTGTTTTGAATTACGTGGTGGTGAGGTGTTTTTAATTAGCTGGTGATGAGGTGTTTTGAATTGTGGTGGTGAGGTGTTTTCAATTTCGTGGTGGTGAGGTGTTTTATTACGTATTTGATGGCTGTGAGGTGTTTTCAATTTCGTGGTGGTGAGGTGTTTTTAATTTCGTGGTGGTGAGGTGTTTTTAGTACGTGTTTTATGGCTGTGAGGTGTTTTAAATTACTTGGTGGTGAGGTGTTTTGAATTACTTGGTGGTGAGGTGTTTTGAATTACGTGGTGGTGAGGTGTAATCGTCCCAAACTTCCAGTCTGCACCTTCCCCTCCCCTCGGTATGTGCTGAGGTGTACTTACTTGAAAAAAAAACATTCAACCTAAATCTTCAACCTAAATTGCCTATAAAAATGTTATATCACAAACACAACAAATACATTTGTGCAAAGTAATTACCTTCGCAAAAGCGGAAGGTTATGTTTTGATCGCTGTGTATTTATTTGTATGTCTGTGTGTGTGTGTGTGTGTGTATGTTATTCGCATAACTCAAAAAGTATTCAACCGAATTGCATGAAATTTGGTGGGATGATTGGTTATTATACGGGACACATTTGATTAGATTTTGGGAGCAATCGGGTCAAAGGTCAAGGTCAAGGTCACGAAAAGGTCCAAATCGTATTTTTACCATAGCGCGGTCAATTTTTATCCAATTGGCATGCAACTAATGCCAAAATGTTCAGAATTCAATGCCCGATCTTGTGATATACGACATGACCCAGTGAAGACATTACCCTTGTTAGCGGTTGGGGGTCAAAGGTCAGGGGGGTCACGACCTTGCAAAATGTGCGTTTTTTGTCATAACTCGGTCAATTCTTATCCGATTTGCATGAAATCAGCACCAAACTGTTCACTGTTCTGTTCCCTACACTCCCATGCCAAGTACAGAACAGTAGCTGCGGCGAAGGTATGCGCTCTACCGAGTGCCCGTTCTAGTTGTTTGTATTATGATTGGTGAAAATCATGACAACACAGCAACTCAGGTACAGTCATTAGCCTCAACTAAAATAAGCCCGTTCCTCACAACGACGCTTGGTGAGGCGAGCGCAGCGAGCCGAGCCAAGCTAGTATAACATATATATATATATATCAATCAAATGAATCCATTTTTAGTTCTCCAACCTTTAATGAGCCAACAAACAACTCCTCGACGTTTCGATCAGCAACCCGGACAAACGTGCATCCACTGACCTTTCTCAAGAGTAAAGCAAAACAACTCTATACCCTCCCTTATATCAGGGAAAAAAGGGGTGGGGACACTGAACCACCAATCAATGCCCTTCTGGAACAACTCGTGCCATTCAAATTTAAACAGTACATCAAAACTGTTGCACAACTGAAACCACACCTTGGGATGTCACATCAAAACAACCGTTAAATCACACGTTGAATCAAACAAAACGTAACATAATTCAAATAAATCAATGAAAAATAAACATGATTAGTAATAATTTATATGCTTGGTAACGCAGTTTCCCTGGTATGTTTCTGCATGAGAGGGCCAAAAGCTAGTGGTAAATCCAACACCTCCTCTGTGAGCGACACCCCCCCCCTCTCCCCCCACAATAAAACTCACCGTAAGCCAGTTCGGGGCACTGCCGATAGAACCGCAGCCAGCTACACCACCAACTTGCATAGCAACACACATTGCTCAGGCAGGCTGAAGCCATGCCCACGTCGTGATGGATTGTTCAAGGGGGTTTGATGGAGAGATCACACAAATGAAAGGCCAGAGTAAGGAAGGAATTGCGATTGGCCAGGGGCAGAGCATAGAGCGACCCACTGATTGGTAGGAAGAATCGACGAACTGTTTGGCCACCGACCGATGGCATGAGGAGGAGAGCGCGAAGCGCTCGGCCAATGGTGAGCTGCTGACGTGGGAAGAACATTCTAGAGGCCGAGAGGTGACGGACTGATTGGAAGGAAGGACCGATGATGTAACGTCATGAGACGGCCAATAAAAGAACTCGCTGGCCCGGCATTTTACCTTTCTCGTTCTGGATCCCTCTTGCGCTGGACCCTCCCTTGTTCTGGACCTTCTCCCTGTGCTTGACGTTGCCCCCCTGCATTCTTGACCCTGGGCCCTTGCTTGTTGCGTGACGATGGACGGTGGAGCGCTGACGAATCTCCTCCCCTGCATTCAAGTGCGGGACCTCGTGAGCGATCGCGTGGGGATGCGAGGCTTGCCGCTGCAGTATGTGCTGGCCTGGCAGCGCAGAGCGGGAGGTTCCCGCCAACACCGGAGCCGCGTCCGGACTGCGTGCTCGAGCCTGATGATCCCTGATACTTCAGCCATTTGAGCTAAGCCAACACACACCACACACAACGGTGCTTTTCATTTATTTTCCATTCATCCGTGTGATACGTCTGATGTGGGAGCACTCCATTTTAGAACATTTATTTAACCGGCGCGTTTCATTGTTCTCGGGTTCCATAAAATAAACCTGTTTATTTTAGTACATAAAAGCCGTTTTTGTTTGAGTTACTTTGCAGTTACTTTGCGTCAGGTAAAAGCTACCAGCTTCTTCTTCTTCTCTCTTGTTCCCACATAGATAAAACATCCGATATTGAACAACGCCTCAAAGTAACGCTCAATTGGTCATTCGTGGTGTGCTCCATTTTAATAGAGCCGTCCACACGACCATATATATATATATATATATATATATATATATATATATATATATATATATATATATATATATATATATATATATATATATATTGTATATATATATATATATATACACACATATACATATATATATATATATATATATATATATATATATATATACTGAAACGCAAAAGAAACTTACCACCTTTGAAACCTTTAAATATCAACAATAACACTGCGTGTAGTAAATGTGTGAACTTATTTGTGGACAATAGTGTCCTCACTGTCAGACAAAACGGTCACGGATGGTCACTTGAACCTTCAATGGTCACTTCATAGCACAGCTGTTGAACAGCCGTTTTGACTGTCAGTGATTAGCCAAGAGGTACGGGATAATTTTAATGAGCTGCACGTGATGTCTTGACATTGGCTTTAAAAAGGCCAGTGCAAAATGGGCATTTTGACCGAAAAATTTGACCATTTTGACCAACTTCAAAAAGACCGAAAACGCAAAAGAAACTTACCACCTTTGAAACCTTTAAATATCAACAATAACACTGCGTCTAGTAAATGTGTGAACTTATTTGTGGACAATAGTGTCCTTACTATCAGACAAAACGGTCACGGATGGTCACTTGAACCTTCAATGGTCACTTCATAGCACAGCTGTTGAACAGCCGTTTTGACTGTCAGTGATTAGCCAAGGGGTACGGGATGATTTTAATGAGCTGCACGCGATGTCTTGATATTGGCTTTAAAAAGGCCAGTGCAAAATGGGCATTTCAATCAACATGCCACGATTGTCAAGGGATCAACAGCAGCGTGCCCTGGGCATGCTGCAAGGCGGACTGAGCTACCGTGAGGTGGCACGTCGCCTTGGCTGTTCACACCAGACGATATCGGCCCTGGTGGACAGAGACACCCTCCACAACTCTGCAGATGACAGACCTCGATCAGGGAGGCCAAGAGTCACCACTGCAAGGCAGGACAGGCAGATGGTCGAAGTCACCTGCGGGATCGATTCCGTCCAGCATCCCGCACTGCGTCAGAAACTCCGGGGCGTGCAAACCCACGGATCTCCAATGATACTGCACGAAGACGACTGCATGACTATGGCCTGACTGCCAGAATACCATACAGAGGCCCCGTGATGACGGCTGCCCATCGCCGCAACCGACAGAGATGGTGCCAGCAGCATCAGCGGTGGACCTTGGCGCAGTGGAACGAGGTCGCTTTCAGCGATGAGTCAAGGTTCTGTGTGGACAGTCCTGATGGGCGTGAGCGTGTCTGGAGAAGAACTGGCGAGCGATATGCCGATTGTTGCGTGCGTCAAGCCAACAGGTGGGGTGGCCCAAGTGTGATGGTGTGGGCCGCCATATCAGGCCGGTACAGGACGCCACTGGTGGTTGTGGATGGGAATCTTAACGCCCAGCGGTATGTGGATAACATCCTGCGACATCATCTGCTGCCATTCCTGCTAGACCACCCAGAACTGAGAACCTTTCAGCATGACAACGCTCGTCCCCATGCTGCTCGCTTTACCACGGCATTTCTCCAAGGCGAGAACATCAACACCATGCAGTGGCCTGCGCTCTCCCCTGACCTGAATCCCATAGAGCACCAGTGGGATGAGCTTGGGAGACGCGTAGTTGGCAGGGCCAGGACACGGGCAGAGCTGCTTCAGACATTGAGGACTGAGTGGGACAGAATCCAGCAGCAATCCATCCTAAAACTGGTAGGCAGTATACGCCGATGATGCACTGCCTGTATCCAAAACAATGGTGGCCACACACGCTATTGAAAGGGGACTGACATTGCACCCTGTGCTGTTCTGTACTGTAGAACAAACTGATGAGATGGTGTATCTTGGTCAAAAACTTGACGTGTCATCAATAAAATGCCAATGTTTCAATTAGCAATTGTTGGTTTGTTTTATTTTGAACTGTTACAATTTTATTACATTTCAAACAAGTGGTAAGTTTCTTTTGCGTTTTCGGTCTTTTTGAAGTTGGTCAAAATGGTCAAAATGGTCAAATTTTTCGGTCAAAATGCCCATTTTGCACTGGCCTTTTTAAAGCCAATATCAAGACATCACGTGCAGCTCATTAAAATCATCCCATACCCCTTGGCTAATCACTGACAGTCAAAACGGCAGTTCAACAGCTGTGCTATGAAGTGACCATTGAAGGTTCAAGTGACCATCCGTGACCGTTTTGTCTGACAGTGAGTACACTATTGTCCAAAAATAAGTTCACACATTTACTACACGCAGTGTTATTGTCGATATTTAAAGGTTTCAAAGGTGGTAAGTTTCTTTTGCGTTTCAGTATATATATACATATACATATATATATATATATATATATATATATATATATATATATATATATATATATATATATATATATATATATAATATATATATACATATATATATATATATATATATATATATATATATATATATATATTGTTGCGGATATGGGATTTGGCCTCTATCCATATCCGCTTGTAAATATTCCCCTATTTCCCCAATACTCCCCAACTATCCCCAATCCCCCATTCCCTAGTCCCATTGTCTGTAAACAACACTCTGTAGAACCGACCTTCCCCTTCTTCCCCCATTAAATGTCGTGCCCAGGTCCACCGCATCTCACGTAGACAACTTTCGGACATCTTGCTAGTTATTCTTAGTCTATGTCAGTTAAGGACTCGTTTCCATTAATTCTGACTCTTCGTTGCACCAGAATGTGATTGTATGGCACCAGTAGTGAGTTTAGGACCTCCCCATACCTCCTCCCATCTTCCCCATGAAACAATAACAACAACAACAACTACAACCACAGCGGGGGCGGCGCGGCCACAGTGCGGGGAGTGTGCGTCCTCACACCGGCTTGGTTAGCCGCCATTGCCATGTGCGCCCACGGGGTTACCACGAAGGGGCTGGCTGTCAGCTCCTCGTCAAGGGCGGAGCCCGGTAACCCCTGCACCCAATAAGAAGCAACGGGCCGATTCCATCTGGGGCTGAGCTAACGAGCCGAGGGCGTGTCACTCCCCGCCGGATATACGCAGCCACTTACCGGACGTGACGTCAGATGCGCCCCGAGCTTGAAGAAGAACCAGTCGCGACCTCCGAGCGCTGAGAGACCTCCCTGCATCTTTCGGACCGTGTGGATCCTGTCCCTGAGCCAAGAGTGCACCTTGTGCTGTCCACCGACTACCTGCCCTTCCTTGCCATCAATCCCCGTGTGAGTCAGTCTTGTCCCGTTTATCTGTCGTCTGTCGGGGTTACTATAAGACCGTATTTAAGTGCCTACCTTCCTATGCTGTCTCTCTTGTCCTTGTAATCTAACGTTCTGAACTATTATAACCTCCTCCGGAGGTCTTGAGAACTGTACCCCTGGTGTCGTGTCATTTAATCCAGCCGTTGTGTCCTTTCCGTAATTGATTTAGCATAGCGCGACTCGGCCAACGTTCGAGCATAATCGGGTAAACTGTGCAGACGCGGTCATACCAAACCGCTCGGTAAACCAACATCCACAACCGCGTCTGTAACATTTGGTGTCGAGGAGTTGGATTCGGACCTGGGACTAAATTTATTAGGCCCAAATTTTGGAACACCAATTGTACCATTAGGGTAACAATTGGTGTTGGGAAGTGGAATTCGATCCGGAGCGCGTTTCACGCGCTCGAAATTATAACGGCGAAATTTGATTTTGTTTTACGAAAATAAAAACCCGAATTTTGAAAGTCGCGCTATGGCAGACCAAGACGGCTGGGTTCCGGTAGAGGAGAGGGAGGCAGGGTCGATCCAGGACCAAATTGAGGGACGTGAGGAGAGCGAAGCAGCGAGGGTAGCAGACGCACAAAATGGCGCCTCGCACATGGCCACGGCGACCGCGCCCGCGACCGTGGCAGCGCCCCTGGTGGATTCGAACCTTTTTATGTTGCAAATGAG
Source organism: Myxine glutinosa (assembly GCF_964187855.1). NCBI lineage: Eukaryota > Metazoa > Chordata > Myxini > Myxiniformes > Myxinidae > Myxine > Myxine glutinosa. The sequence continues at coordinate 205,805,596 of NC_136262.1, read as the reverse complement.
GGCCCTTATGGAACGAATGGGAGACCAAGTTGTGGGAATGAGGGCTGATAGTGAGCGGTTGGGAAACCAAATGGGTGTAATGGGGAACCGGATGGATGCTCAGAGTGAGCAATTGGGAGTAATGAGGGACGAAGCGAGGGGTACCGGTGAGGGGTTAGACAATAATTTTAAGGGATTAGACAAGAAATTTGGGAAGTTAGACAATAATTTTGAGGAGTTAGACAAGAAATTTGGGAAGTTAGACATTAATTTTGAGGAGTTAGACAAGAAATTTGGGAAGTTAGACAATAATTTTGAGGGGTTAGACAACGGGATAAAAGAGGTGAGAAATGGGTTAATGGGGGTAGAAAACAGAATGGCCGCTCAAGAGAATCAAATGGAAGGGATGCAAAAGGGGTTAGAGTGGTTAGAAAACAGGATGGAAGGCAAATTGAGGGACATGAGGGACCAAGCGGAAAGGGAAGTTAACCAAATGGGGCAGCAGATAGAGGGGGTCAGAATGGGGGTAGAAACCAAACTGGATGCTCACAGGGAGGAAATGGAGCAGATGAGGGTGGCATCTGGGCAGGAGATGCAAGTGATGGGAGAGGAGATCAGACGAGGTGTGAGTGAGGAGGTCGGAGGAGTGCGCGAGGAGGTGAGGCACTGTAAGGAGCACATGGAGAAGGAGGTGAGAAAGGGGACTGTAAAGTTACAAGGGGGCATAGAGGACCTGACGCAGGAGGTGGAGCAGCTGACGGTGGGACAGACGGAGTTAGTGGAGCAGGTACAAAGGAACACTGCGGTAATAGGAGGGTTAAAAGCGACACAAAATGACCTAAAAAATGACTTGGTAGCGACGAAGAGGGAATGTCAGATGGTACGTGAGGGACTGACAACGAGGTTGGACGAGGTGGTAGAGGTAATGGAGACGAAGGACCGGCAGGTGAGGACGCACATGGAAACGGTCAAGGTAGCCTTGGAGGACGAGCTTGAGGAGACGTACCGGGGAATAAAAGAGGTGAAGCAGAAATTAGAAGAAGTGGAAGAAGGGGTGAGCGAAATTAAGAAGCGACGGAGAGGGGATAAGAAAGAGATAAAAGAGGAGATAAAAGAATTGGTCCAAAGTCTGTGTTTGGATCGTGATGATGTGCTCATTAACCGGATGAGGGATTCGCAGGTGATGGAGGAGAAGCGAAGAGGAAGAGGACCCGGTGTAAGTGGTGACCAATATGGTCGTGCGTATGATGCGCCAGGGGATTTAAGAAGCTTGGGGGTCGAGATGGACCCGGGTGTTCGTGAGAGGCCGTTGGTGAAGTGTGCGACAGGTCTGGTGTGCGAAAAAGGAGGTGTGCGAGAAAGTCAGACTCTGGGGTGTGTGAGGAAAAAGTGCGTGCCAAGGAGTGAGGGTGCTGGCGAGAGTGAGTCGGTCGTAGCGCGTGTGCGAGGGAGCACATGGAAGCGCGGTGTGGTAAGTGTTACAGAGGGTGTGACGGGAGAGTGTGCGCAGGAGTGTGCGTGAGAAAGGTGTGTGACGGACAGGTGCATGGGGAAAGAGTGCGCTGTCAAAGGCAAGGAAGAATGCACGCCGGTGGTGAGTGTTACAGAGGGTGTGACGGGAGAGTGTGCGCAAGAGTGTGCGCGAGAAAGGTGTGTAACGGACAGGTGCCTGAGGAAAGAGTGCGCTGTCGGGAGTAAGGGTGAGTGCGCTGTCAAGAATGGAGGTGAGAGTAGTGAGAGTGACAAGGAGCGTGAGTTGGTTGTGACAGGTGAGAAAGGAAGCACACCTGGAATGGTAGAGCGTGAGTGGGAATGCACGCTGGAATTGGTAGTGAGGCACGTGGTTGGGTGTGCGAATGAAAGCACACCTGTGATTGTCACAGAGGAGGTGACCGAGGAGGGGGCGCGAAGAGGTGTGTTGGTGAGGTGTGCGACCAACGAATGTGTGCCAAAGTGTTCGGTGGTCAGGTGTGTGACCAAGGCTGTGAGTGGAATGGGTGTACCTGGGTGTGTAAGGAAAGGTACGAGGAGCATGGAAACGGCTGGATGTGTGAGCAAGGAACGGGCTGCGGGGTGTAAGCGTCCAGGTGAAGCATCGACGGTAACCGGTTTAGAGGTTAGGTCGACTTTTAGCCGAATCGGGCCCTCGGTGCGTGCCGGGCCTCGCTTTGAACGGCCGCGTCCGTGCTCCACTAGGCGGAGCTGGCAGCCCGATATAAAGGGTCGTCATGGCGACCACTTTTTGGTGAGACGTGCCGGCAGGTCGAGAGCGGGACATTGGATGGCTCCGTGCCGAGATGGTGCGTGGGATCTCGGCACGGGTAAGCCCCCGTCCCTGCACCGAGTGTGGGACGTATCCAGCCGCTGGCACCAAACAACCCGCATTCATTGCTCGGCTTTACGAAGCCGGGCTTTGGACAGGAATTGGCGCACCGAGAGGCATTAGTGAGTAGACTGTGTGATGAGGTTAGTGTTTTGGCCCCAAAATTAGAGAAAAACAAAATTTGATGATTGGCAAAGGAGTGGCAGTAATGATTGGCAGATGATGGGTAGTGATTGGCAAATTTTTGATTTGTTGAAATTTGATGTGCAAAATTGGTAGTGGGAGATGCCCGATGTGGTAGGATGGCAACTCTGTCATCCCTCACAAAAGTGGGGCAAAGGAGCTATAGCTTATGGGGTGTATGGCAGTGAAAACTAGCCCGGGTGGGTTAGGATATTGATAGGGATCTAGCGAAGATGACATTAGGTAACGTTAAGGTTAGTTAGTGACTGATACCTGTAGTGGGGACGCAGGTAGATGAGTGTGGATTATAATGACGTGGGAGCGCAATAGTTTAAAGGGACGACTGGGAAGCGCAAGTTTCAGAGGGGAGTAGTTAGATGAGATGATGCCGTGTGTGTGAGGATTGAACAGGTGTGATTGCACAGGTGTGCAACTGGACAGGTGTGTGGAGCAATGTATGAGTAGTGAGTGTGGTGGATCAGCGCGAAGGTGCTTGGGGAGAGAAGGGTGCAGGTGGCACCAGGTGTGAGAGCACAGGTGTGCAAGTAAAGGTGGTGTGGAGAGAGTTGGAGTAAGTGGTACGGAGTGGTGTGCATGGTGCGAAGGTGTGGATGGGGGAAGAGTGGACCCCTTTCACGAGTACCCGGGGCGGGTAGTGTAAGTGCTAGATAGAGGGTATAGGTAAATTGTGGTTGGATATTGGCATTTGTGGTGCGGTTGCAGAATGGTATTGTGGATGGGTGCATTAGTGTTGTGGAAATGGCTGGGCGTGTAGCCTGTTAGTGTGTGTAGTTGGTTGGGCACTCCACCACTGTGAGGATGTCGGCCAGGTGAGGCCGCAGGTGGGCTCTGGGAGCCGGTAGAGTTGTGGATGGGGCCCGAGGATCCGGAGGACGGACCCGGGTAGCCCAGTGCCAGAGAGGGCACCGAGTGGGGAGAGCGCCAGAGGGCCTTCCCCAGGTAGTTAGGTTAGGGTAAGGAGCAGGTAAGCTCGGAGGCAACTGCAGTGGTGGAGGTGTGCAGGTGGGTAGACCCACTGGGAGAGGTACACTCCACAGCCCAGAAATTGTGCGAGGGCACCGGGAGATGAATCGGGGGAGTGAGACCCCAAATTGAAAAGCACCACAGTTTGGTCAATGGGAATTGGTTTTTAGAACCCATAGTGTAAGAGGGCCAATGGTTTGGCAGGAGAAAGACCCCGGGTAATGTAAAGTTGTTAAAGTCACTTAGGAAATAGTTAGGATTGATGAACCTGTCGCACCATACGCAGCCACTTACCTGTGGTGATGATGATGACTCCACACCTGTGTTTTCTTTGTTTTGTGTTGCAGGAAGTAAGGATTGCTGTGAGGATTTGTGAGACGCATCACGACGTGGATGAGACATTGGGGTGATTCCATCTCTCCCTCCTTAGGAGGGACTGATGATGAATTGGTAATGGCAAATTTTGATGTTCAGTTGGAGATGGCAAATTTTGATGAGAGTTGAAAATGGCAAATTTGATTGGTTAGGAGGGAGAGAAGACGAATTTGGTTTATGGGAGGAACGGGGAAGACAGTAGGGACGTTTGTTGATTTGTAAAGTAGATGTTTATGGGTAGTGTTGTGTTTTGTGGATACAGTAAGGGGTAAGGGAGGGGCCATGTAGGTTACCTGGTGGGGGGGGGGGGCATACGGTAGGAACGTACCTGTCTCACCTGGTTCCCATGTGCCCCCAGTGTGCATTACCTTACGTTGCGTGCACTTTTGCGCCCTTACCACCTTACTCACTTGTCTGCTTCTTTTGTCTCCCACCTCCGAGGATCTGGCTTTGGGGCAGAGAGAGAGGAGAGAGAGGTGCTGGCTCCGCAGTTGTGGGCCTGCACTTTCGCTGCTTGCTGCCTGGATCGATACACCATATGGACCGCAATTTTGGTGGCCACCCACAATGGACCGCAGTTCTTTTGCGGCCAAGCACCACCCGTGGATGGACCTATGGGTCAACGTGGCACCTATGCCATACAGGTGAACCACTTTTAGTTGGCCCCCTGACGGCCACAATACAGAAATGGACGCGGTTGGCGCCTTTCTTTATTTTTAAAGAAGCCAGAAGGCCGAGTGCACCACATGAAGGCAAGACCAGCGGCAGAACATCGGCCGGCTGCGACACCACACCATGATTATTACACATTTTTATTGGTGCACCGGATGGTGCTGACTGTGTGATGGGGTGGTGCTTTTGGTGCTTGGAAGGGGTGCTCTGCACATTATTAAAGGCCGTAAGGCCACAGAGCACTCGTGGGTTGGTGTATCGATGCTGGCATGCGTGCTCTCTCTATGCATAACATCTGCATGTGTTCCTCCAAAAACAGGTCCTGGATCGTAGTGTAAATATCAGCGTAGTCTTGTGTAAATAATGCTCCCTACCGGCTGTATGTTTAGTTTGCGAATTCTTTCCGCGATTCGGTTATCCTGTGGGTGTGTTTCTGTGAGGAGAAGGGTGCAACGTCGCAGGGGGACATATTTACTCATTTGTGAACATCTGTAAAACTGTCGCACTCAGGGTAGAGTTAATAGTAGAGGGAACTACATCTGAGTGCCACACTAAAGTAGGTAAAAATTTATCCGGTCGGGACGCCCCGAGGGTAGAGAAGGGTGCAATGTTGCGGATATGGGATTTGGCCTCTATCCATATCCGCTTGTAAATATTCCCCTATTTCCCCAATACTCCCCAACTATCCCCAATCCCCCATTCCCTAGTCCCATTGTCTGTAAACAACACTCTGTAGAACCGACCTTCCCCTTCTTCCCCCATTAAATGTCGTGCCCAGGTCCACTGCATCGCACGTAGACAACTTTCGGACATCTTGCTAGTTATTCTTAGTCTATGTCAGTTAAGGACTCGTTTCCATTAATTCTGACTCTTCGTTGCACCAGAATGTGATTGTATGGCACCAGTAGTGAGTTTAGGACCTCCCCATACCTCCTCCCAACTTCCCCATGAAACAATAACAACAACAACAACTACAACCACAGCGGGGGCGGCGCGGCCGCGGTGCGGGGAGTGTGCGTCCTCACACCGGCTTGGTTAGCCGCCATTGCCATGTGCGCCCACGGGGTTACCACGAAGGGGCTGGCTGTCAGCTCCTCGTCAAGGGCGGAGCCCGGTAACCCCCGCACCCAATAAGAAGCAACGGGCCGATTCCATCTGGGGTGGAGCTAACGAGCCGAGGGCGTGTCACTCCCCGCCGGATATACGCAGCCACTTACCGGACGTGACGTCAGATGCGCCCCGAGCTTGAAGAAGAACCAGTCGCGACCTCCGAGCGCTGAGAGACCTCCCTGCATCTTTCGGACCGTGTGGATCCTGTCCCTGAGCCAAGAGTGCACCTTGTGCTGTCCACCGACTACCTGCCCTTCCTTGCCATCAATCCCCGTGTGAGTCAGTCTTGTCCCGTTTATCTGTCGTCTGTCGGGGTTACTATAAGACCGTATTTAAGTGCCTACCTTCCTATGCTGTCTCTCTTGTCCTTGTAATCTAACGTTCCGAACTATTATAACCTCCTCCGGAGGTCTTGAGAACTGTACCCCTGGTGTCTTGTCATTTAATCCAGCCGTTGTGTCCTTTCCGTAATTGATTTAGCATAGCGCGACTCGGCCAACGTTCGAGCATAATCGGGTAAACTGTGCAGACGCGGTCATACCAAACCGCTCGGTAAACCAACATCCACAACCGCGTCTGTAACAATATATACATATATATATATATTGTTGCAGATATGGGACTTGGCCTCAATATCCGCTTGTAAATACTCCCCTATTTCCCCAATACTCCCCAACTATCCCCAATCCCCCATTCCCTAGTCCCATTGCCTGTAAATAACACTCTGTAGAACCGACCTTCCCCTTTTTCCCCCATTAAATGTCGTGCCCAGGTTCACCGCATCTCACGTAGACAACTATAGGACATCTTGCTAGTTATTCTTAGTCTATGTCAGTTAAGGACTCGTTTCCATTAATTCTGACTCTTCGTTGCACCAGAATGTGATTGTATGGCACCAGTAGTGAGTTTAGGACCTCCCCTTACCTCCTCCCATCTTCCCCATGAAACAACTACAACAACAACAACAACAATAACAACAACTACAACAACAGAGGGGCGCGGCGCGGGGGAGTGTGCGTCCTCACTCCGGCTTGGTTAGCCGCCATTGCCATGTGCGCCCACGGGGTTACCACGAAGGGGCTGGCTGTCGGCCCCTCGTCAAGGGCGGAGCCGGCAACCCCCCCGCACGCACCCAATGAGAAGCAACGGGCCGATTCCATCTGGGGCGGAGCTAACGAGCCGAGGGCGTGTCACTCCCCGCCGGATATGCGCCGCCACTTACCGGATGTGAGGTCGGATGCGCCCCGAGCTTGAAGAAGAGACAAGTCGCGACCTCGAGCGCTGAGAGAGACCTCCCGCATCTCTGGACCGGACCGGGTCGATTCTGTCCTTGAGCCAAGAGTGCACCTTGAGCCATCGACTACCCGCTTTCCTTGCCATCAATCCCCGTGTGAGTCAGTTTTGTCCTGTTTATCTGTCGTCTGTCGGGGCTAGTATAAGACCGTGTTTAAGTGCCTATCTTCCTATGCTGTCCCTCTCATTCCTGTAATCTAACCTTCCGCCATAATATAACCTCCTCCGGAGGTCTTGAGAACCGTATCCCTGGTGTCGTGTCCTTTTAATCCCAGCCGTTGTGTCCTTTTCCATCATTGATTTAGCATAGCGCGACTTAGTCAACGTTCGAGCATAATCGGGTAAACGTGCAGACGCGGTCATACCAAACCGCTCGGTAAACCAACATCCACAACCGCGGCTGTAACAATTGGTGTCAGGAGTGTCGGATTCGGACCTGGGACTAAATTCATTTAGCCCAAATTTTGGAACACCAATTGTACCACTAGGGTAACAATTGGTGTTGGGGAGGTAGAATTCGATCCGGAGCGCGTTTCCCGCGCTCGAAATTATAACGGCGAAATTTGATTTGTTTTACGGAAATAAAAACCCGAATTTTGAAAGTCGCGCTATGGCGGATCAAGACAGCTGGGGTCCGGTAGGGGAGAGTGAGGCAGGGTCGGTCCAGGACCAAATTGAGGGACGCGAGGAGTGCGAAGCAGCGAGGGTAGCAGACGCACAAAATAGCGTCGTTGCGCCCGACGTTGCGGGGGCGCAAAATGGCGCCTCGCTGGTCACCGCGCCCGCGACCGTGGCAGCGCCCCTGGTGGATCCGAACCTTTTTATGTTGCAAATGAGGGCCCTTATGGAACAAATGGGTGAGCAATTGGGAGACCAAATTAGAGGTTTGAAAAGCAGTATGGGACAAATGGGGAACCGGATGGAGGCTCAGAATGAGCAATTGGGGGTAATGAGGGACGAAGCGAGGGGTACCGGTGAGGGGTTAGACAATAATTTTAAGGGATTAGACAAGAAATTTGGGAAATTAGACAATAGATTAGGGGAAATACAGGAGGGGTTAACGGGGGTAGAAAACAGAATGGCCGCTCAAGAGAATCAAATGGAAGGGATGCAAAAAGGGTTAGAGGGGTTAGAAAACACCATGGAAGGCAAATTGAGGGACATGAGGGACCAAGCGGAAAGGGAAGTTAAACAAATGGGGCAGCAGATAGAGGGGGTCAGAATGCGGGTAGAAACTAAACTGGATGCTCACAGGGAGGAAATGGAGCAGATGAGGGTGGCATCTGGGCAGGAGATGCAAGTGATGGGAGAGGAGATCAGAAGAGGTGTGAGTGAGGAGGTCGGAGGAGTGCGCGAGGAGGTGAGGCACTGTAAGGAACACATGGAGAAGGAGGTGAGAAAGGGGACTGTAAAATTGCAAGGTGGTATAGAGGAGTTGACGCTGGGAGTAGAACAACTGACAGTGGGACAAAAAGGACTAACGGAGCAGGTTCAAAGGAACACTGCGGTATTAGGAGGGTTAAAGGCGACACAGAAAGAACTAAAAGATGACTTGATAGCGACGAAGAGGGAATGTCAGATGGTACGTGAGGGACTGACAGCGAGGTTGGACGAGGTGGTAGAGGTAATGGAGACGAAGGACCGGCAGGTGAGGACGCACATGGAAACGGTCAAGGTAGCCTTGGAGGACGAGCTTGAGGAGACGTACCGGGAAATAAAGGAGGTGAAGCAGAAATTAGAAGAAGTGGAAGAAGGGGTGAGCGAAATTAAGAAGCGACGGAGAGGGGATAGGAAAGAGATAAAAGAGGAGGTAAAAGAATTGGTCCAAAGTCTGTGTTCGGATCGTGATGATGTGCTCATTAACCGGATGAGGGATTCGCAGGTGATGGAGGAGAAGCGAAGAGAAAGAGGACCCGGTGTAAGTGGTGACCAATATGGTCGTGCGTATGATGCGCCAGGTGATTTAATAAGCTTGGGGGTCGAGATAGACCCGGATGTTCGTGAGAGGCCAAGAGTGAGGTGTATGGCTGGTCCGGAGGGTATGGAACGAGAGGTGCGAGGTGTGGGTGAGCAAGGTTGTGGTGGTATGGAATGGGTAGCGGGTTGCGGAGGTGTGACCCATGCATCGACACCAACAGGGGTAGTTGTTGGAGGGACCGGGGAGGCACGAGAGCCCCTAGGGGGTAATGTACTGTGGGGGCCCGGCCGGTTCGGCCCCGCGCTGACCCCGCAAGGGGCGACGCACGGGGTCCGGCAGGCGGGCAACGACTCGCATACGAGGTGGTACCACAAGGTCCCACTCGCGCCGTATGATGGCGAGAGTGAGTCGGTCGTAGCGCGTGTGCGAGGGAGCACATGGAAGTGCGGTGTGGTGAGTGTTACAGAGGGTGTGACGGGAGAGTGTGCGCAAGAGTGTGCGCGAGAAAGGTGTGTGACGGACGGGTGCATGGGGAAAGAGTGCGCTGTCAAAGGCAAGGAAGAATGCACACTTGTGGTGAGTGTTACAGAGGGTGTAACGGGAGAGTGTGCGCGAGAAAGGTGTGTGACGGACAGGTGCATGGGGAAAGAGTGCGCTGTCAAAGGCAAGGAAGAATGCACGCCTGTGGTGAGTGTTACAGAGGGTGTAACGGGAGAGTGTGCGCGAGAAAGGTGTGTAACGGGAGAGTGTGCGCGAGAAAGGTGTGTAACGGACGGGTGCATGAGGAAAGAGTGCGCTGTCAAGAGTAAGGGTGAGTGCGCTGTCAAGAATGGAGGTGAGAGTAGTGAGAGTGACAAGGAGAGTGAGTTGGTTGTGACAGGTGAGCGAGGATGTACACCTGGGATGGAAGGATGCACACCTGGAATGGTAGAGCGTGAATGGGAATGCACGCTGGAGTTGGTGGTGAGGCACGTGGTTGGGTGTGCGAATGAGAGCACACCTGTGATTGTCACAGAGGAGGTGACCGAGGAGGGGGCGCGAAGAGGTGTGTTGGTGAGGTGTGCGGGTGACGAATGTGTGCCAAGGTGTTCGGTGGTCAGGTGTGTGACCAAGGCTGTGAGTGGAATGGGTGTACCTGGGTGTGTAAGGAAAGGTACGAGGAGCATGGAAACGGCTGGATGTGTGAGCAAGGAACGGGCTGCGGGGTGTAAGCGTCCAGGTGAAGCATCGACGGTAACCGGTTTAGAGGTTAGAGCGACTTTTAGCCGAATCGGGCCCTCGGTGCGTGCTGGGCCTCGCTTTGGACGGCCGCGTCCGTGCTCCACTAGGCGGAGCGGGCAGCCCGATAGAAAGGGTCGTCATGGCGACCACTTTTTGTTGAGGCAGTCCGGCAGGTCGAGATCGGGACATTGGATGGCTCCATGCCGAGATGGTGCGTGGGATCTCGGCCCGGGTAAGCCCCCGTCCCTGCACCGAGTGCCGGACGCATCCAGCCGCTGGCACAGAACAACCCGCATTCATGGCTTGGCTTTACGAAGCCGGGCTTTGGACAGGAATTGGCGCACCGAGAGGCATTACTGAGTAGACTGGGTGATGAGGTTAGTGTTTTGGACCCAAAATTAGAGAAAAACAAAATTTGATGATTGGCAAGGGATTGGCAGTAGTGATTGGCAGATGATGGGCAGTGATTGGCCAAATTTTTGATTTGTTGAAATTTGATGTGCAAAATTGGTAGTGAGCGATGGGCCCGGTGGGTAAGGGGGGCATCCCTGCCACCCTTCCCATGGTGGGGCAAAGGAGCTATAGCTTATGGGGTGAAGGGCAGTGAAAACTAGCCCGGGTGGGTTAGGTTATATTGATAGGGACTAGAGATGACATTAGGTAACGTTAAGTTTAGTTAGTGACTGATACCTGTAGTGGGGACGCAGGTAGATTAGTGTGGATGATAATGACGAGGGAGCGCAATAGTTTAAAGGGACGAGTGGGAAGCGCAAGTTTCAGAGGGGAGTAGTTAGCTGAGATGATGCCGTGTGTGTGAGGATTGAACAGGTGAGGATTGAACAGGTGTGATCGAACAGGTGTGATTGCACAGGTGTGCAACTGGACAGGTGTGTGGAGCAGTGTGTGAGTAATGAGTGTTGTGGATCAGCGCGAATGCGCTTGGGGAGAGAAGGGTGCAGGTGGCACCAGGTGTGAGAGCACAGGTGTGCAAGTACAGGTGTGTGGAGAGAGTTGGAGTAAGTGGTACGGAGTGGTGTGCATGGTGCGAAGGTGTGAATGGGGGAAGAGTGGACCCCCATCACGGATACCCGGGGCGGGTAGTGTAAGTGTTAGGTAGAGGGTACAGGTAAATTGTGGTTGGATATTGGCATTTGTGGTGCGGTTGCAGAATGGTGTTGTGGATGGGTGCATTAGTGTTGTGTAAATGGCTGGGCGTGTAGCCTGTTAGTGTGTGTAGTTGGTTGGGCACTCCACCACTGTGAGGATGTCGGCCAGGTGAGGCCGCAGGTGGGCTCTGGGAGCCGGTAGAGTTGTGGATAGGGGCCCGAGGATCCGGAGGATGGACCCGGGTAGCCCAGTGCCAGAGAGGGCACCGAGTGGGGAGAGCGCCAGAGGGCCTTCCCCAGGTAGTTAGGTTAGGGTAAGGAGCAGGTAAGCTCGGAGGCAACTGCAGTGGTGGAGGTGTGCAGGTGGGTAGACCTGTTGGGAGAGCTACACGTCGCGGCCCAGAAATTGTGCGAGGGCACCGAGAGATGAATCGGGGGAGTGAGACCCCAAATTGAAAAGCACCACAGTTTGCTCAATGGGAATTGGTTTTTAGAACCCATAGTGTAAGAGGGCCAATGGTTTGGCCGGAGAAAGACCCCGGATAGTGTAAAGTTGTTAAAGTCATTTAGGAAATAGTTAGGATTGATGAACCTGTCGCACCATACGCAGCCACTTACCTGTGGTGATGATGATGACTCCACACCTGTGTTTTCTTTGTTTTGTGTTGCAGGAAATGAGAATTGCTGTGAGGATTTGTGAGACGCATCACAACGTGGATGAGACATTGGGGTGATTCCATCTCTCCCTCCCTAGGAGGGACTGATGATGAATTGGTAATGGCAAATTTTGATGTTCAGTTGGAGTTGGCAAATTTTGATGAAAGTTGAAAATGGCAAATTTGATTGGTTAGGAGGGAGAGAAGACGAATTTGGTTTATGGGAGGAACGGGGAAGACAGTAGGGACGTTTGTTGATTTGTAAAGTAGATGTTTATGGGTAGTGTTGTGTTTTGTGGATACAGTAAGGGGTAAGGGAGGGGCCATGTAGGTTACCTGGTGGGGGGGGGGGCGTACGGTAGGAACGTACCTGTCTCACCTGGTTCCCATGTGCCCCCAGTGTGCATTACCTTACATTGCGTGCACTTTTGCGCCCTTACCACCTTACTCACTTGTCTTCTTCTTTTGTCTCCCACCTCCGAGGATCTGGCTTTGGGGTAGAGAGAGAGGAGAGAGAGGTGCTGGCTACGCAGTTGTGGGCCTGCACTTTCGCTGCTTGCTGCCTGGATCGATACACCATATGGACCGCAATGTTGGTGGCCACCCACAATGGACCGCAGTTCTTTTGCGGCCAAGCACCACCCGTGGATGGACCTATGGGTCAACGTGGCACCTATGCCATACAGGTGAACCACTTTTAGTTGACACCACTGAAGGCCACAATACAGAAATGGACGCGGTTGGCGCCTTTCTTTATTTTTGAAAGAAGCCAGAAGGCCAAGTGCACCACACGAAGAGCAAGAGACACCTGCAGGGTTAGGGGTTGTTGAATTTATTTTTATTCATTGAACAATGGTGACTGCACCGATTGGTGCTGGGGTGGTGCTTTTGGTGCTTGGAAGGGGTGCTCTGCACATCATTAAAGGCCGTAAGGCCACAGAGCACTCGTGGGTTGGTGTATCGATGCTGGCATGCGTGCTCTCTCTATGCATAACATCTGCATGTGTTCCTCCAATAACAGGTCCTGGATCGTAGTGTAAATATCAGCGTAGTCTTGCAAATGATGCTCCCTACCGGCTGTATGTTTAGTTTGCGAATTCTTTCCGCAATTCGGTTATCCTGTGGGCGTGTTTCTGTGAGGAGAAGGGTGCAATGTCGCAGGGGGACATATTTACTCATTTGTGAATATCTGTAAAACTGTCGCACTCAGGGTAGAGTTAATAGTAGAGGGAACTACATCTGAGTGCCACACTAAAATAGGTAAAAATTTATCGGGTCGGGACGCCCCGAGGGTAGAGAAGGGTGCAATGTTGCGGATATGGGACTTGGCCTCAATATCCGCTTGTAAATACTCCCCTATTTCCCCAATACTCCCCAACTATCCCCAATCCCCCATTCCCTAGTCCCATTGCCTGTAAATAACACTCTGTAGAACCGACCTTCCCCTTTTTCCCCCATTAAATGTCGTGCCCAGGTTCACCGCATCTCACGTAGACAACTATAGGACATCTTGCTAGTTATTCTTAGTCTATGTCAGTTAAGGACTCGTTTCCATTAATTCTGACTCTTCGTTGCACCAGAATGTGATTGTATGGCACCAGTAGTGAGTTTAGGACCTCCCCTTACCTCCTCCCATCTTCCCCATGAAACAACTACAACAACAACAACAACAATAACAACAACTACAACAACAGAGGGGCGCGGCGCGGGGGAGTGTGCATCCTCACTCCGGCTTGGTTAGCCGCCATTGCCATGTGCGCCCACGGGGTTACCACGAAGGGGCTGGCTGTCGGCCCCTCGTCAAGGGCGGAGCCGGCAACCCCCCCGCACGCACCCAATGAGAAGCAACGGGCCGATTCCATCTGGGGCGGAGCTAACGAGCCGAGGGCGTGTCACTCCCCGCCGGATATGTGCCGCCACTTACCGGATGTGAGGTCGGATGCGCCCCGAGCTTGAAGAAGAGACAAGTCGCGACCTCGAGCGCTGAGAGAGACCTCCCGCATCTCTGGACCGGACCGGGTCGATTCTGTCCTTGAGCCAAGAGTGCACCTTGAGCCATCGACTACCCGCTTTCCTTGCCATCAATCCCCGTGTGAGTCAGTTTTGTCCTGTTTATCTGTCGTCTGTCGGGGCTAGTATAAGACCGTGTTTTAGTGCCTATCTTCCTATGCTGTCCCTCTCATTCCTGTAATCTAACCTTCCGCCATAATATAACCTCCTCCGGAGGTCTTGAGAACCGTATCCCTGGTGTCGTGTCCTTTTAATCCCAGCCGTTGTGTCCTTTTCCATCATTGATTTAGCATAGCGCGACTTAGTCAACGTTCGAGCATAATCGGGTAAACGTGCAGACGCGGTCATACCAAACCGCTCGGTAAACCAACATCCACAACCGCGTCTGTAACAATATATATATATATATATATATATATATATATACATATACATATATATATATATATATATATATATATATATACATATACATATGTCGGATTGGGACTTAGGACTTGGGACTCAGAAGACTCAGAAGAAAGGAGCAACGGATATATTTATTGGAACTCGAGTACACAAGCTTGAGGACAGCAAAGTTGTATTGAAACTCACAAAGAATGACCAACAGTACAACAAGATGCTCTGCAATAATTCTATTAACATTGCTTTATATAAGGAAAATCAGGGGTGGAGTTAGCTCACAAGACACAGAGACAGAATGGGCTCATTGGTTCCCCCACCATAGTCCCATCCTGTTGTTCAGTTAATTAAAGGAAGTTCATCCAAGGCCAGTCATGGGTTAGCTCTGATAAGGAGATGGTCAGCATTATGTGGCAACATGTTTACAACTTTCTGTAGACCAGCTGGCTTGGGAAAGTACAAAGGGAGTGTACACTCATAAAACTGTCAACTTGCAAGATAATGGCAAAGTCAGGAGAAAGGCAAAGAGAGATAACAGTTGCCTCCAAGGCCTGGGAAGGGGAACTAGAGATTGTGCCCACGCAGGCCAGAGCTCACAGGCAGAGAACTCCTTATTAGGATATTACACATCCTCAATGCACAAGAAAGAACTCAGTATCATAAAAGAGTACAGTAGCAAGTCAAAACAAAACATATAATTGGTTATACTTGATAATTGGAAAAGCAGCAAGGATATATCAAGGGGGAGGGGCATTACAGCTCCCTACATACCGCCCTTTTGGATCTAAGATACAAAGTTATCTACGAGCCAATCAAAGGCCTTTATTTCAAACAAAACAGAAAAATCATTCAACATATCACGCGAAGGCAGCCCCGTAAGAATGTCCCGTACCAAAGCACCACACAAACTCAGTAGGATGATTCGCGTCTGTATGTGAGTATACAATGTAAGGCCGTAAAAGCAGAGTGATCAAATGGCACACAAAATCCACCAAGAGAGGTGGGAGAGACAGTGTAAAGGATTCACTAAACGTAACGTACCGCACGAATGCACCCCAGTGAGCATGTCCCGTACCCCCGTACCGCACAGCGCACTCAGCAGGGTGATCCGCGGGTGTGTGGGTGCAAGTGGGTGTAAGTGGATGTATGATGTAAGGCAGGTGTAGATGGGTGTATGAGGTGAGACCGTAGAGACATGAAGATCGAATAGCGCGCCAAATCCACAACGAAGACCTCTGGTTCCACCGGGGTCCACACCCAGGAAGATCTCCGACCCACCCTTGGTCCACAGAGGTGCAGCCGGACTCCTCCCCAACTGGAGCTCGCCCAGGCTTCCCCAAGTGAAATCCTTGTAGATCTTCAGCGCTCAATCGATATTCATGTTCATGAGGTCTCTTACGTGCTGGTGATCTAGGGAAGACACAACATCGTCAGTATCAGGTGGCTCAAACCTATGGCCATAAAATAAAGCATAACGGTCCAAAGGTGGGAGAGAAACTTCCTTTGGGTCAAAGTCGAGATCGTCCGAGGCGATGCTGCTTGCTTCGCTGTTATTCACGGGCGAATCTCCAAAACAATCAGACTCGGAACTCAGAGTATTTTCACGATCGAGTTCCTCTCCATCCGGGCTTGGGTTCACAGCTGGGTCCAAATCCCGGACTGGGTCAGTGGCGTTTGACTCACTGTGGGCTTGTGAGACATGGGGAGGCAAAGCCTGCATTGAAATATAAACATCAGTCGGGGACCCTCGCAAGTGGCCCACATCATCATTGGTAACATCATCAGTAACATTATTCTCAGGTGGCGTAGGCCTGCGGCGTGGACGGCCACCCATAGTCATAGCCACGGCATGGCATATCGTGAAGAAACGAGAGGAATCCTTCAGGAAATCGTCGATTTCTTCATTCGACGTGTCGGGGCCCAGTTTAAACGGCCTCCTGGCAGCCTGAAATGCTTCGAGGTCCGCATAAGTGTACTCGACATCATTATCGGTAATATCAACAATGGAAGAACAATCTTCGGAAGCGGAGATCTCATTGTCGCGGCCCAGTGGCTCGTCCGGGTCGTCGTTCCAGGATCCGCGGTCTGCAGTCACGTCGATGGCCAGTGTGTCATCTGGACCCGCGGTCAGCTTTTCAAGCATCACCATGGCCCTTTCTGTTGTCGTCTTCAGTGTCCATCCTGTGGAAAACTTCCTCACACACGCAAGGACTAAAGCCTTGATTATTACACAACAAACCACGATTCCAAGGACTATTGCCAAGGCGGTTAGTACCCACTTTACAATCGTGCCTGTCCACCCCTTGAACCAGTCGGTAAGCCACTGGTGGGAGGCTTCCCGATCCATTCGATCCCTTGTCAATGAGTGAGCGCTTTCCCTTAACGTTATAATAGCAGCACTGACGCCCTGTGAGGGGTCAGGAATAAAAGTGCAACATTTACCCTCAATTATCCCACATACCCCTCCTCGTTCTGCCAATAGCATATCTAATGCAACCCTATTTTGCATAACCATTGTATGCAGATGGACAACTGTGTCCAACATTTCGTCGTGTGCTGTAGCGGTGGCGTTGGCCACAGTTTCTAAGATTAGCGCAATTTTGTCAATGCGGTAACTGCTCATGACCGTCCCAGCCCATGGGAAAAAGAAACTAACGGCCTTCTCCCAATCAGCGCCATGTAATGTGGTGGTGCCGTCGTCGTTCCAATAGGTGCTTCGTTGTGTCCTTATGAGTGCGGGGGTATTATGCAAGTGTTGTCGCATTTCCATTTCTGGGAAAACTGATCCTAAATAGCAACGTCCTCCCCAATTATCAGGTAAATATGGGTAAGCTTTGTTCCCGCATACAAACATGGTTCCGTGTGGAGCCACTAAATGAGTGGTCATGCAAGTGCGACGGTCTGCGAT
The DNA here is from genome assembly GCF_964187855.1 of Myxine glutinosa. Classification (NCBI taxonomy): domain Eukaryota; kingdom Metazoa; phylum Chordata; class Myxini; order Myxiniformes; family Myxinidae; genus Myxine; species Myxine glutinosa. The sequence continues at coordinate 205,788,456 of NC_136262.1, read as the reverse complement.
AGTGTTTGTTCCGTTTACCCCTTCCCATGCCAACTGGAGGTGTGTGAGATTATGTAAGGGCGAACTCGTAACATTTACTAACAGCATGTGTTTCCCTTCCCTAGGGTCCGCGAGGAGGGTAGCTCTACACACAGATTTGCCTACCGTTATTTGGCCCTTTCCTTCTAAGCAGAGGGCCCCCCTAGCCGGTTTAACCCAAACCGGCGCCGGGCGTTCCTCAAAGTGTTGGGACTGGATGGGGGGCGAATACTGGAAAACTCGTTTACACGCAGTTCCGTCAGAACCTTGGCTTGTCAGGGTTGTACTAAGGCATTTGGTGTCTAGTGGCTTTGAGCACAAATCATTGAGTGATAGGGGTAACGCTACCATTGGTATTCCTGTTGTGCTGGTGCGGGGAAGGTGCATACACATCCAACACCGTGTCCTATTTTGTAATGTGGCCATATGCCGTGCGACCTTCCAGTATGTGTTCTCCTCTGGCTTCTTTCTTACTTTCTGGGCAGGCGGGGTCTTAATGACGTAAGAGGCGCAACTAGGTCGAAGGTAAGATGTGGTTCCATTTGGGATTGTCGTGCGAGGGGGCCATATTCCACATTCAAGTATCATTGTTGTATCCGGACCAATGGGGGCATAATGCAACATGAGGGTAGTATTCTCAACACCCTTGCCCCATCCATATCCTCGGGCATGTCGGCCGCTTATGTCCCCATATGTTCCATTTTCCACTTTCCTAACCTTAGTCAGGACTAGGCGTGTTCTTGTCATCCGTGCCTGTGGTGTGTTATTGTGTACCACTATAGCTTCCACCCATCTTACAGATAACCACTTAAAGCTCGTTTCCAGCTTGCAGCAATTCACCGCTATTTTGTCTCCCCAGCGAGCCGTTATATACTTGACGGGGTAGAGGGAAAATGCTGAATAGTTGTCGGGTCCTGGGTACTTGGGGAGGTCCTTTCTCAGTCGCTCAAAGTTCAAGAGCCTATCTCCGGCAGGGGGTTTGAGGCAGCTACCCAGAATTCCCATCATCATGACCGTCATCGCCGCCCTTAGGAGACTGTGGTGCCCTAGGCGATGCATTGTCTTCGGCAGTGTGAGGTGCGGTGTCTTCAGCAGTGAGGGGTGCGGTGTCTTGTGTGACTTGTGGTGCGGGAATGGACAACTTACAATGGGTGGCGTGGATCCACGAAGGTTTACCCTCGCAGAAGACTGCCGTCGGTGTAACCAGTAGCACCTGGAATGGTCCCTTCCAGCGTGGCTCCAAAGCAGCCTTGCGGGTGAAGTGCTTTACAAGCACCCAGTCGCCGGCCTGGAATTTGTGGATGGCGTGGCCTATTGGTTCAGGCAGCGCCTCTCGTACTCGAGCATGGATGCTGCGTGCCACATTCGACAAGCCTATGCAAAATCTCAAAAGCATGTCATCCATTACTGGCAAAGCAAGGGTGGACATGTCTGTTGGTGCTGAAACGGGCAAGCTCATAGGTCGTCCCATTAATATTTCGTGGGGGGAAAGGCCCGTAGTGCGACCCGGGGTGGAACGAATGCTCATCAATGCAAGCGGAAGAGCCTCTGGCCACCTCAAGCCTGTGTCTGCGCAAAGTTTCGCTAGTTTATTCTTTAAAGTCTTGTTCGTTCGTTCCACAAGTCCTGAGGACTGTGGGTGGTAGACGCAATGGAAGGATTGTTTAACGCCCAACGCCTTCAGGATGCCCTTAACCACCTGCGCCGTGAAATGGCCTCCTTGATCTGACGAAATTATCTGGGGAATGCCAAATCTGCACATAAAATCCCGCACGAGGCGCTTCACTACTGTCGGAGCATCGGATTTGACGCATGGGTATGCTTCGACCCATTTGGTGAACGTATCTACGATTACCAACACATAGCGAAACGACATGCTTGGTTCCAATTCTGTAAAATCGAACTCGATAGTTGCGAACGGCCCACTAGGCGGGGGCCGTCCCCCATCATGTGCATGTCTCGGTGGCGCCCCTCTATTGTGTTGCTGGCAGACCACACACGATCGGCACACTTCGGATACAATCCGTGACAGTCCTGGCGCTGCCCAAGTGTAGTCTATCTGTCCCATCACCCCCCTCTGGCACACATGACCATTCTGATGAGCCATGCGTGCCAGCCAAGGCAGTAAAGCCTGGGGTGCTATAGGTTTTTCATCAAGGGTCCACATTTCCCCTGGCCCAGGGCGTATCGCTCCTCGTTTGAGCCAGACCTCGTGTTCGGCCGTCGGTGCAGCATTTTGCAAATTTATGATATCGTCCTTAGTTGGTGTGGCGGGTGGTCCCGCAGTCGGTATGTCAGCGATCTGTGCGGCTGTCTTCTGTGCTCGTGTTACCATCGGCATGTTGCGTTCTACCTGTTGGTTGGCGGCCTTTCCTGCCGCCTCGTCCGCCCTTGCATTGCCCCGGGCGACGTCAGTGTCCGCCCTTTGGTGGCCACGACACTTAATTACCGCGATAGCGCGGGGAAGTAAAATACTTCGGAGGAGCCCTTCTACCAACGCGCCGTTCTTTATCACTGAACCGGCAGATGTGAGAAAACCTCTCATCTTCCAGATGGCTCCTTTATCGTGGACTACGCCGTGAGCGTAGGCTGAATCTGTGTAAATGTTGACGGCAAGGCCTTCCGCCAAGCTGCACGCTCTAGTCAAGGCGCACAGCTCCGCCTGCTGTGCGGAAAATGTAGGTGGAAGACGCCCGCTTTCTACCGTTTCGCTATCCGAGCACACGGCGTACCCGGACAACAGAGACCCGTCCCATGCGCGCCTAGCTGATCCATCGACATAATATGTACAGTCGGGATATTCTAAGGGATTGTCCTTTAAATCCGATCGCACCGTGGAGACTAGCTGCACAACGTCGGTGCACACATGAGGTTCGCCCTCCTCTGGGGTGGGCATCAGTGAGGCTGGGTTGAGCGTCGTGCAACGTTCGATCGTGATGTTGGCTGCAGTGATCAGTGCGGATTCGTATTGCATTAATCTAGTGTTAGACAAATGCTGTGTGCTTCGCTGTAACAACAGCGAAGTGACGCAATGTGGTACCCGTAGCGTTACTGGGTGTCCCATAACAATGTCCGCTGTTCTTTCTACTGCGTACCTGGCCGCTGCCACGGCTTGCAAGCACACCGGAAACCCTTGTTCGACCGGGTCTAACTTTTTACTAAAGTAGGCTACCGGCCGCTCCTTATCCCCATGGGTCTGTGTCAAAACTGACTGGGCGAAACCTCCCACGGCGTGAGTGTAAAGGGTAAATGGTTTCGCATAATCCGGGAGTCCTAATGACGGTGCCGTAACCAGCGCCTGTTTCAGTCCGTCAAAACCTCGCCTCATTTCTGGTGTCCATACCAATTCGTCCGAGGCGGTTGATCTGGTTGCCTCGTATAGTGGCTTAGCTAGCAGCGCAAAATCAAGTATCCAAGTGCGGCAATATCCCGTCATACCTAGGAAGCGCAGCAGTTGCCGTTGCGAGCAAGGGCGAGGCAGCTCCATAATAGCGGTCACTCGTCCAGCATCCAATTCTCGTTTTCCGTGCGAAATGGCGTGTCCCAAGTAAGTTACAACCTGCCGCACAAACTGAAGTTTTGGTCTGCCTACCTTGTGGCCTTTGGCCGCCAAGGCCTTTAATAGGGCCAAGGAATCCATTTCGCACGCCTCCTTTGAAGGGGAGCAAATCAACAAATCGTCAACGTATTGCAGCAACACTGACCCTCCCTTCAATTCCACATCCGCTAGGTCGCGGTGCAGCGCCCGGGAAAACAGAGTGGGGCTATCTGAAAACCCCTGAGGTAGCACTGTCCAAGTATACTGGCGCCCCCTATGGGTGAAAGCGAACAAGTATTGTGACTCAGGCGCGATGGGCACAGAGAAAAATGCAGAACAAAGGTCGATGACCGTGAAGTATGTTGCGTCCGGCGGAATTGACATCATGAGGGTTTCTCCGTTTGGAACTAGTGGGTGTATGCCCTGTATCACCTTGTTCACCTCCCTTAAATCCTGTACAAACCTCCATTTGTCCTTTGATGGCTTCTTAACTGGCAAAATTGGTGTATTACATGGGCTGTTAGTTTCCACGATAATCTTCTGTTCCACTAGTGATTGAATTACCGGTGCTATGCCTACGTCGGCCTCAGGTCGTAGTTTATACTGTTTTACATTTGGCAAGCGCATCCCCGGCTGCACTGCTATCACTAGGGGTTTGGCGTCTCGCATCCGTCCAACCTCACCGTCGCTTTTAGGCCATAAATTGTCTGGCACCTCCGCTAGGAGGTAATCTGACTCACCCGGGTCCGTCAGCACTGCCCTCATGGCATAGGTGCCCTTAGGAGGCAACTCTGTCGCTTCGAACACTCCATCCCTCCGTTGTGTCTTGAAGTCAATTGAAAAACCTTCGCCATTTTGGAGCCGTTTCAAAGTCCAGCGGCCTTTCTTACTCCGATAACCTTGTAGGGGAACTTCTCGTAACCTCCCTACCATCCAACCTACACTTTCCGGCGGCCACCCCTTGGCAGTAGTGAGGGTAACATGGGCGGCCGCTCCTTCGGGGTATCGGGTCAATGCACGCTGACTCGAGGTTAGGACTGCCTCGATTCCTATTCCCTCGCGGCCGATCCACATCCGTGACAAGTGTATAGGCGTGCGCTCGCCCAGCTTTTCCTTAACCTTTTCTCGATAATTCTCGTCGTCGCCCGTTGCATCATAGTACGCAGTGCAATGGGGTGGATTATCCTTTAAGGTTTTTATCGAAATTTCGTGCAGTTGTAGCCAATCTCGCAGAACTGCATTGTCCAAACACACATTATCTATGATATGCGTCCAGGTAGCCAGAGCCCCTTCATCCATGCGCCACCAATACACGGTGGGGCCGGGCCGAGACAATGCCGTCATTACCAAGTCGCGTTTAGATTCCGCGACGTCTACAAAAACTCCCTCCTCGGTACATGAGATTTGACAGCCCAAGCGGCACAATAAATCCCGTCCCAACAAATTCGTCGGGGCGGTAGTGGTCATCAAGAAAGCATGTTTAGCCTCCAGCGGGCCGCATGTTACTCGCACTTCCTCCGAAATAGGAAGCGCTTGGGGTAAACCCGAAACACCCAGTATTTGAACGTTCCTGGCCGTAGGGCGCAAAGAGGGCAATTGCCCCTTGTTAATTGTGCTGCGAGTCGCACCCGTATCTACGAGGAATTCTAATTGTCTTCCCTCCACGTCCAACATCATGGTTGGTTCCTCTGCCGGTGTCATGGTCAAGAGAGGACACTCCTTGGGCGACTCGCCAGCGTCCCGTCAATAGGCCCCTCTATTGTATTGGGGCTGAAACCCCTTACGAGCCTTTGGGCAATCACGTATCCAGTGTCCCATCTGCTTGCAATAATGGCACGGTTCCTGCGGAACCGGTGGTGCGGAGGGCATAGGTCGTCCCTCTACAGCGCCCCTTCCGCCCTGCCGGCGTTCTGGCGGCCCCCAATGTGACTGGTTCACTGGTTGCCACTGCGGCGGGCCCCGAGGCGGGGCCCAGTTCCCCCTTGGTCCGTTCTGCATCCCACTATTGGGGGGTGGTCCGGGGTTTTGGAGAAGGGGTCTTGGTGGATACCAATTTTGGGGAGGGGGCCCTTGCACAGTCCAAGTTTGAGGGTTTTGAGAAGGAGGGGGAAGAGGGGGTGGTATTGTCCATTGTTGTTTCACCTCGTTCATATTAATTAGTCCAAAATCTTCCTCAGTACAACCGTCGCAGTTTTCATTTTCGTTGTGGATCCACTCTCCGTTGGGGAATTGGCCCTTATAGAAAGGCAAACCGCTCCTCCCAAGGTCCTCATATCCTCGAACAGGTCCCCACTTCTGGCACTGTTCGCGTATGTAGTCCTGACTCTGATCCCCCCTTTTACCTTGATTAAATTGAGCCCGTTTCTCCTGGACAAACATTTGCAATATTTCCTCCTTAATATCCTTCTTCTCCTCTAAGGAGGAGCCCGGGCATTGTTCCAGTTTGTCGCATAATTCGTTGGTTGTCATTCCCTTCCAGCCGAAGAGGACGGTCTGTACCTGTTTCTTTAATACCGGCCGAAGCCCCTCGATTAGATATTGATTTACCAATGGTTGAGGTAGCCCTACCAGCTGCATCGGACCCAGTCCTCCCCAGCGCGCAATGGCCTTTTCCAACCTTTCTCGGTACTCTCCAATTGGTTCTCCTGCCTTTTGTTTTATGGCCCCGATTTTTCCCCAATCCGGACCCCCTGCTGGCAACAGCGCATGTTCGATGGCACCCAGCAGCCGGACCTTCAGTGCATCCCATTGCACTGGTGTTATCTGGGGGTTTGCACCCACCGCCCTTGGATCGGCGTGCGGCCAGTGTGCCCTTAGTCTAGCCCTTTCCCATACTTTGGGTGGGAGCACGGATACTCCCATATGAGTTATGTCTCGATAGTCGCACTCGCCAGCTATAAACCAATTCGACATGGTCGGCACTATCTGCCGTGGATCCTCAATAAGCAAATGTTGAATCCTTTCCCGCATTACAGTTAAGGAGGATTCTTTCCATGGTACCCTTTCCCGAACCCCCTGTCCTTGGGCGTCAACTCCGATAACTTGTACAGGGCACAATGTTTTCCTTCCCTCTATTTCCTGACATTCCAATGGGGTAGTTTGTGAGGTCCCTTTCTCATTACAACCTACCAGTGAGGGGTATAACCCATCCGGTCCTATCGGTGGCGGGAACCCTGCGATGTCGGTCCCGTCATCTATTCCGTTAGCCCCGAGTTGTGCAAACGGCCTTCCCTGGCTCGGGTGGTTCTGGGGTATCTGGGGCGCGATGGTAGCGGGGTTATAGGGAGGTGGTAGCAGGGACGCAGAAAGGATAGGTGGTGCCTGAAACCCCGGGACAGGGTTTAGGTCTGGGGCTGGGGAGGGTAGATTGGTCGCTACCTCCCCTCTCGCGGGGTCTGGGTTTTCAACGAGCGGCATCAGTCACGCGTTGGCCTGCTTTTCTATTTCCTTAAGCGCTTCATCCTGCTCTTTATTCGCCTGTTTCCTCAGACCCTTGAGTTTTGTTACCTCACCGGCCAAGCTGGCCTGTTTCGACTTTGCGTGTCGCTTCATCGCTTCTTCCTTCCACCAGCCAAAGACTTTCCAGTAGTCCGGCGGGAAGTGTTTCGTGGTCTGTTCAAACTTGTCTAATGTCTCATACAACACGTCCAATTTTTCCAGCGCAAAAGACCCTCCTTCGGGCCATGGTTCTCCTAAATCCTTCGTCAGCGCAACCCATGACTTCCCTGGTCTCACAGCAGCATAGCCATGCCTCTGAAACATAAAAAATGCTGGGGTATGTCTAAGCGGTTCACCTGCCTTTACTGTCTTATTACCCATACTGTTACCCATCCTAAGAAACCTTAGTTTACCGACGTAGCCTTGTACTCGTGAGGATCTCCCGCCTCGCGGCACAGCTACACTACCTAACTCTGAGAGGCTCGCAGCCTTGTACCCGTGAGGTTCGCCCGCCTCGCGTGGTACGGCCGCGCTACCTACTCTCCTGAGAGGCTCGTCCGCCTACACAGCCGTCTATCCTACCCTTACTGCACTTTCCTGGCGTCCTACGCCCGTGTAATAGTTCTGATCTTACTTAAAACTTAAAATCCCGACGTCTCCCGGGTAGGCCTCGGATCGGGACGCCGCCCTTATCCTTACCCTCACAACCCAGAGATCTATTACCCCTTAACCTCGGGCGCCCAATGTGGGGCACTTTCCTTTACGTAACGTTACCCTGACGAGTCCATAAACAATCAGTTGCTCCAGGGCCCAAGCGGTCCGTAATTAAATTTAGGTTCGTGGAACAGGTATGAGCAGGGAACGGAACAAACGGCAACCGAGCAAGAGAGAGTGGGTTACAATTTGGACTGACCCCCGGGCTAAAAAGGAAAAACAAAAGAAAACCACAGCTCACCTGACCCGGATCAATTGCCAGCTGGTCTCTCACCACTCACTTGCCTGGGACCGCGTCCCGGACTGCCCAGACTGATCCCACCGCTGCCACCAGTTGTCGGATTGGGACTTAGGACTTGGGACTCAGAAGACTCAGAAGAAAGGAGCAACGGATATATTTATTGGAACTCGAGTACACAAGCTTGAGGACAGCAAAGTTGTATTGAAACTCACAAAGAATGACCAACAGTACAACAAGATGCTCTGCAATAATTCTATTAACATTGCTTTATATAAGGAAAATCAGGGGTGGAGTTAGCTCACAAGACACAGAGACAGAATGGGCTCATTGGTTCCCCCACCATAGTCCCATCCTGTTGTTCAGTTAATTAAAGGAAGTTCATCCAAGGCCAGTCATGGGTTAGCTCTGATAAGGAGATGGTCAGCATTATGTGGCAACATGTTTACAACTTTCTGTAGACCAGCTGGCTTGGGAAAGTACAAAGGGAGTGTACACTCATAAAACTGTCAACTTGCAAGATAATGGCAAAGTCAGGAGAAAGGCAAAGAGAGATAACAGTTGCCTCCAAGGCCTGGGAAGGGGAACTAGAGATTGTGCCCACGCAGGCCAGAGCTCACAGGCAGAGAACTCCTTATTAGGATATTACACATCCTCAATGCACAAGAAAGAACTCAGTATCATAAAAGAGTACAGTAGCAAGTCAAAACAAAACATATAATTGGTTATACTTGATAATTGGAAAAGCAGCAAGGATATATCAAGGGGGAGGGGCATTACAGCTCCCTACACATATACATATATATATATATATATACATATATATATATATATGGTTGCGGTTGTGAGAATAAAGGATAACCCCCCTCGTAGGTAGCCGCACCACAACATGTAGCATCGCTGAAGTTCAGTTATCTTTTAGTAAATGTAAGCGAAGTCTCCTTTCCTATGTTAGTTTTGCGTTGAGCAGGCCAGTAAGTGTAGGCCTCGATTAGGCTGGAATACCATGTGCTCGGCCTGAACAAGTCTGGCAAGGCCGAAGGGAGGAGCTGCAGGGGGAGTGGCCGGTAAGCAACGAGCCACCAATCAAAGCTCGAGGGGAGTGGCTCACCACAGCGACGGGAGGAGGGGCATGGAACATTCAGGTAAGGCTGGGGCGGAGCCATAAAACCCTGCCCCGGGCCCCCCGCCGCAGTTGAGTTGAGTCAGACGAGAGTTGAGTCAGAGCCCCTGTGAGAGTCAGAGCCAGCGAGAGCCAGAGAGTCATTCAGAGTCACCCAGCCCCTGAACGAGTCGGAGTGCTTGAATTGAGTTGCTTGTTATAGCCTCACTGTACACGAATTCCCCGTGCCCTGTGCCCTGCGCTCTGTGGCTGTATTAATCGCGCGTGTGGAGACGATCCATCCTGGAGCCACCTACGCCGACGATCCTCCTACCTGGGCTCCCTGCATACATGCCGTGACCACCAGAGGGCCACGCCGGGCGAGCTGTCCCGGAGGGACTGACGGCAAGGCGCGTTTGGCATGCGAACTGTCCTTCCTTCTTTTCTCTGCGTGAGTGAGTGGGCCCTTTGTCTGGGTTTAAGTTAAGATTACTTAAGTGCCTGCTCGGTGTCTCTTTGGATCATTGTACATAAATAATAAACCTGTGTTCTTCCTCTTATTTGATCGTCCCCATCATTTCACAATTGGCTTAGCATCGTACGAATAGAACCGCTCGAATTGGGTTCAATAAAAGGTAATGGCACGAGTCACGTGATACGCACACCGCTCGGGCGTATCTGATTAGCGTGGCTTGTGCGAGGTCCGGTCACCGTTTTCGTGGCAGCGTGGGTCAAAGGTACGTGCGGCGTCGACCCGATACCCTTTTTCACGCTCGCTGTGGAAGTGGCGATTCGGCCCCGTGGACACGAAGACCCGAGGGGGAAAAGGGGCATATCCCCCCCTCTGTACGTCGACGGGCTTCAGGAGATCCGGAACTATATATATATATATATATATATATATATATATATAGATATATATACATATATATATATACATATATATATATACATATATATATATATATACATATATATATATATATATATATATATATGTATATATAATTATATATATATATATATATATATATATATATATATATATATATATATATATATATATATGTATATATATATATATATATATATATATATATATATATATATATATATATATGTATATATATATATATATATATATATATATATATATATATATATATATATATATATATATATATATAGATATATAAATATGTATATATATATATATATATATATATATATATATATATATATATATATATATATATATATATATATATATATATATATAAATATATATATATATATATGTATATATACACATATATGTACAGTCACGTGAAAAAGTAAGTACACCCCATGTAAAGTTTTGACTTTTTCAACATATTTCAACATACAGCTATTTGATCTTCATTTCAACAATATTGATAGATAAAGGTGATATAATATAACAAATATCATGAAACATTTACATTTTGTAGTCCATTGTATAATTTAAATAAAAATAAATGCAAATTTCACATGTGGAAAAAGAAAGTACACCCCTACATTTATCACGACTTCAAATACCTAAAATTAGAATCAGGTGCACCACCTCAGGTGCAAATGATTAGAACATCGTCAGAGAGGATCTTGGAGGAACCTGTCTTATTTAAACCTCAGACATTTAGTTTGGTTTGCTCTTTGTTGTTGAAGTGTGCGGCGTCACCATGCCTAGATCAAAAGAGCTCTCTGAGGCCTTCAGAAAGAAGGTTATAGATGCCTACGAGTCTGGGAAGGGATTTAAAAAGATCTCCAAACAATTTGAAATCGATCATTCGACTGTCCGGAAGATCATCTACAAGTGGAGAAGATTCCAAACAACTGCCAACTTGTTTAGGCCATGCCGCCCCAGCAAGTTCAGCCCGAGAGCAGACCGCAAGATGCTGAAAGAAGTCTCTAAGAACCCCAGAATGTCATCATGGGACCTACAGGTAGCTCTTGCCACTGTTGATGTCAAAGTGCATGAGTCTACCATTAGAAAGAAGTGCATGAGTCTACCATTAGAAAGAGGCTGCACAAATTTGATCTAAATGGGAGGTGTGCCAGGAGGAAACCTTTGCTGTCCAGAACGAACATCAGGGCAAGACTAAAGTTTGCCAATGAACACCTAGGCAAAGACCAGCACTTCGGGAACAATGTGCTCTGGACAGATGAGTCAACGGTAGAGCTATTTGGCCACAGTACCAGAAGACATGTTTGGCGAAAACCAAAGACAGCATTTGACCCCAAGAACCTGATACGAACTGTAAAGCATGGTGGTGGAAATATTATGGTTTGGGGCAGCTTTGCTGCATCAGGGCCTGGGCAGCTCACCATCATAGAATCCACTATGAATTCTTCATTGTACCAGAGGGTGCTTGAGGATAATGTGAGGCCATCTGTCGGGAAGTTGAAGCTCAACCGAAGGTGGACCTTGCAATATGACAATGACACTAAACATACCAGTAAATCCACCAAGGAATGGCTGAAAAGAAAGAAATGGAGGGTTCTGGAATGGCCAAGTCAAAGCCTGGATCTAAATCCCATTGAGATGTTGTGGGGGGATTTGAAACGAGCTGTGCATACAAGAAACCCCTCAAACATCGCACACCTGAAATAATTCTGCATGGAGGAGTGGGAAAAAATTTCTCCCAGTCGATGTCAGAGACTGTTAGACAGTTATAAGAAATGCCTACTTGAGGTTGATTCTGCCAAAGGAGGCAATACCACCTATTAGAGCCAAGGGTGTACTTACTTTTTCCACATGCGACATTTGCATTTATGTTTATTTAAATTATACAATGGACTACAAAATGTAAATGTTTCATGATATTTGTTATATTATATCACCTTCATCTATCAATATTGTTGAAATGAAGATAAAATAGCTGTATGTTGAAATATGTTGAAAAAGTCGAAACTTTACATGGGGTGTACTTACTTTTTCACGTGACTGTATATAACTGGAGGGTCCGTAGAACACCGTACCCACACAGTGTTTTGGTGTATAATTGAATTGAAATATTATAATGATTTTAAAGGTCATATAAAAAAATCCTGAAGTTTAGAAATATTAATGCAGTCTTTCACACTGTCTTATTTAACAGATCCAACTACTGCAAAACTGGAGGGTTTTGGAAATGGTAAGAAGGTGACTTGTGTTCTAAAGTGTCAAATATATAATTAAATTAAATTTTAAAATAAAGATTGTAAAGGTCATGTCAAAAAAATTATTCTGGAAGTTTACCACCATTGATGCAGTATCTTTTACACCACCTTATCTAACACATACCTTAGTTATTCATGCCTGTTTTTGTGTCCTTTATTACGTCCTTAAAAACTAATTTTCCTGTTTGGAATGATTTTCTATTTTGTTTGACTGACAGCCATGGAGACAGTAAAATACATTATCTCACTCCTCCTTGCATGCGATCTGGGCAAATTTAGAGCCAAAGTACTGCTAAACTTCATGTTTTTAAAATTATTCATGTTACGATTCGTGTTCAAAATATAACATTCAAATGAAATTAAGTTGTTCCTCGATTATAAACTGACGTTTGTGGATGGACCGACAGATGGACAGAAGTGCACCAATTGCTTAACCCCGCTTTTCACTTCGCATGCCCGGGGTAATATGGAGGCACTGGGTCTTGTCAGACCTTCTGGGATTTTGACAACATGCCGCTTTTCCCATGTGGCCCAGACCACGGGGCCCATCTGAGCTGACCTGGGGGTACAAGCGGATGAGGTGTGTGGAAGTGTAAATTTATGAAGCAAGTAATTTCTATGAGCCACAAACCTGCTTTCCTAGTCTGCAAGTTTTTTGTGGTTTCCATGCAAAATTTGGGATCTCCTACAGTTGGCAAGTTATCTCCGGCACTGACAAAATCCGTTCTGCATTCCATGTCATTCCATGCAAAATTTGGGATCTCCTACAGTTGGCAAGTTATCTCCGGCACTGACAAAATCCGTTCTGCCTTCCATGTCATTCCATGCAAAATTTGGGATCTCCTACAGTTGGCAAGTTATCTCCGGCACTGACAAAATCCATTCTGCATTCCATGCAAAATTTGGGATCTCCTTCAGTTGGCAAGTTATCTCCGGCGCTGACAGAATCCGTTCTGCATTCCATGTCATTCCATGCAAAATTTGGGATCTCCTACAGTTGGCAAGTTATCTCCGGTCATTTATGACTAAGGGTAATATTACATATGGGATGTTCTTTTGAAATAATGTAATGTTGGATTTAGTATGTCTCATTGAAGTTCCATAAGTTTCATAAGTAAGATATTGTTTTTTTTCTTAGTATGGCTGACAGCTGACATCGCAATATCTGAGTAAATTAGTATTCAGAACTGTCCATTGTTGGTGAAAGCTAATTACTATTGGTGCTTGCTTGCCAAGGGGCTTGGTAAACAAATGTTCGTTATGACAAAAACCTCTCAGTACGAGATCTGGAAAACTACCATTGTTTTAATAAATTAGATGTAAATATTTGTAAGGTGTGTCCCCTCCCACTTTTGCCTACGTGACTTCTGGGGGATGGTAGTTCCGAAGTCCATCCTCAACTTAATGTTACAACTAGGTTTTGAGATAAATTGTGTGGAGAACTACAAAAATTGCGTGCAGTATTGAGTTTTAAAACAAAACTAAACTGAACAACGGTTCGGAAATAATAAAGTATAAAATCCATGAAGGCAAGCTCCCTCTGGCTCTCTGCTTCTCAGTAAAGATCTTTTGTGGGATTTCAGTATGATTTTGACTTATGAGGGAAAAGATGAGTTTGCAGATTGAAAAAGGATGTGATTGTCATAGCTACTGAGTGACTGTTTTAATTAAATAAGGACTTTTCTTATTTAATTGCATGCCTGTTTTGAAGTTTTAACATGACTTATTAAAACTCATGTTACTAGTGTGTTAATTTGCAATATTGTATAATAACCCTTGCATCAAACAATAAATGAATTACAGATAAATCCACAGAATGGTAAATCATTTGGTATAGTTTTAATAATAAAGGCACTGTAATTATTTAATTATGACAGGATAATATTGTTTTAAAAATGTGCTTTGAAATAAAGTAAGTGGTCTTTGTTCTTGTCGTGTCGAAAATGAGTAAAAGATATATCCACTTCGCTGAGAATGACCTTCAAATGTTCTTGAAGTCTTCATACAGGATTAGAGAGAAACTGGCTCTGAGATGTCTGGCAGGAGACAATGGGAAAGCAGAAAACTGCATTAAAGAATTTGAAATGCAAACCTGCTCTCAGCGGGGAGCACCCTCACCTAAATATTTCACTTGACCAATCACATTGTATCCCCCGATCCTTGCTCCCTCCCACCCAAACTTTGCCCAACCAATCCTATTGCTCTCCTCCCCTCTCTTCGCTCCTCCCCCCTCCACTTGCTCTTCCCACTTGAAAATGTATAAAAATCAGAACGGTTGACCAAATAGCCAGGATACTTCACTTGGCTGGTCGATTCTGTATGTTCATACTGTATGTTAACTGTATACTGTGCATGCTGGTGTTTGGTATGATATTTATTTGTGCATCCCTACTGTACCAGGATTTTCACTTAGGACTTTGATCTAGGATTTGTTGTAAATCTTCCTTGTGTGTTTTTGTGAATTGTACCATGCTCTCCTTGGTTTGATAAGGGTCATTGTTTTCTTGCTGTGTATTTCTTTGAAGACAGAAAGTGTTGTCCTCCTCGGGAATTAAAATTTGTGACTCTCTTCTGACAAGTTTATGGACATTGAATTTTTGGTTCATCTATTACATACTACTGTTGGAAAATATCCCTAACAGGTGCATACCAACAAAAGTCCATTCAATTCATATATATAACCTGTTGAGTTTAAATTTTAAAATTCACATTCACTATATCTGCAGAAGCTCCTTTTTTGTATACTGTGCCACAGCTCATGGAGGAGGTAAAACACAGAATGGATCAGGATGTACCGGAAGAAAAAGAACAGCAGAAAGAGATTTGAGAAATAAGGTTTTGCGAAGAATGTGGGTTAAGATAGGACACATGGGGTGAAGTTCTCTATTTCTGACTGCATCTTCTCGTGCAAGTCTTGTGCCAACCACTCTTCTATCTCTCCTTCCCTCCACAATCCCTCCAAGTTTCACGCACTCTTCCAGCAACCCCTTCCTTGTGAAACTCCCGGTTCACTCACTGCTTTTTTTTTTTTTTTTTTTTTTTTTGTATACTGAATCGAGGCTCGTGAATATTTCCACTCCTTTGGTTCTTTTTTTCTCTCGCTTGTAGAAACTGCCTTCCTCAGTCTCTTCAATCCCACTCTTCCCTCCAGAGCCTCAACTTGGCAGCATACCATCTAATATCATCCTCCAGCCATTCCCATTGTCTTTTCTATCTACAGACTTGGCATTTAATATGGATTTTTTTTTTCTTGACTTGGGTTTACTTTCTTAACTCAGTATATCAATCTGGTGAGTTTCTTTTACACTTTGGTGATTTATTTGTTAAAAGAACCATGTCACTGATTGTCTGTCGCAGCAAGAAGTCAACAACAGGATTATATCACAGGTGGCGTGGCAAAATGTACGGACAGGTGCATTTGATGATTGGCTTCACAGTCGGGTATACAAGGGTTGTTGCGTTCTGTATTAGTGGAAAACAACTGCTGCACGTCTCCAAAAGTTATTGCCGCTTCCTCTGGAGATGGTTCGTCAACTCGACAATGCTGTTTGTCATGGAGTGGTGGCTTTACGAAATTACGGCATGAAACAGCGTGCTATTGCTCGGCAGTATGGCATCACTCAAGGTCAGGTGTCAAAGATCCTGAAACGAAATGCTCAGAGGGGTGTCCCTACTCCAATACCGAGGCCAGGATGTCCCCGCAGAACCACAAGGAGAGATGATCGCCAGCTGCACCGGTTAGTCCGCAATGGCCGTACCAATTCAGCTAATCGGCTTAGGGCTGAGTGGCAGCAACTGACAAATGTGCCTGTATCCAGAAGGCTAGTCAACCAACGACTGGTTCAAGCAGGCTATCGTGCCAGGCGTCCCCTGAGAAAGCCACGCCTGACCAGACAACACCGCCAGCGCCGATTGCAGTGGGCCAGAGAGCACCGTCAATGGCAGCCAGGACATTGGAATCACGTGATCTTCAGTGACGAGTCTAGATTTCTGGTCTATCGTCAAGATGGCCGCGTCCGAGTGAGCAGACAAGTGCAGGAAGCCTACAACAAAGATTGTATAGTGCCAAGAGTCCAAGCTGGAGGTGGTGGGGTGACCGTTTGGGCTGCTTTTCATGCAGGGGGCAAAACTGACCTGGTTGTTCTGAATGGAAACCTGAACCAGTTCAAGTACAGGGCCATTCTGGAAGAAACATTGCTTCCATTTTCTCGTGCAGCCTTTCGAGGAAACTTTGTCTTCCAGATGACAATGCACGGCCTCATCGTGCTCGCATGATCCAACACTTTCTTGCTGACCGTGGTGTAGAGCATATGGAGTGGCCTGCCATGTCCCCGGATATGAATCTGATAGAGAACTTGTGGGCAGAATTAACGTGTCAAATCGACCACTTGGACCAGCAGCCGACCTCTGTGCATGAATTGCAGCAGGCTATTGTCACTGCATGGCAAGCGATTCCTGTCCAAACCTTGGCAAATCTTGTGAACAGCATGCCTCAACGTGTACGTGCTCTCCTGAATGCTTGTGGGGGTTACACGAAGTACTGAACTGTAATTTTACTGTTCGTAATCCCAGTCGTAATTTAACTTTTGTTTTTGTTAAAAAAAAATTTGGCTAATGTACAAAATAAAGAGATACTTCTGGAAAACGTACAGAAGTTTAACACAGTACTGTCCATGAATTGAGTTCGATATCAGTTTACATCACTTTCAAGGATCAATTTATTTGTTTCGAAATGTCAAATGTGGTTTTTGTTTCTTTTAAAGGTCACATTAACAAAATCTAGAATAGTTTCAACATAATTCCAATGAACTTTTGGTTCTACGACATCTTGAAAAGTAAGTTCACCCCCACAAAAAAAATATTCCATATTAAATGCCAAGTCTGTATATAAACCTCCTTAATAATTGAAAATGTCCTTATTCCTTGGTAATTTTGAAAATAAAGTAAAGATGCACATCTGCCGAACACAATTATTAGCCACATGAGATACTAAGTTTGTCTTATTCTACTTTCATATGCAGCACAGCAGCATTATTGGCTGATAGTTCAGCCTTGCCTCTGTTCATCTGTGCCTCTGATGATGTGCCCCCTTTCGGTTAGGGCAGGAATTTGTAATTTGTTCAGGGTGCCGGCGATAGCTCGCCTACTCTTCACGAATCACCCTGCCTGCAAGACACCAGGATGACATTTTGTAGCTGGGTCTACATTAGAACCCAGGCTAGACAGCTCAGAGGGGAGGGTGCATACCTCGTCACCTCGAGGCCATCAGGCGTTTAATTATTGAGGTGGTTATGGTAACTTTTGTCTACAGTAAGGAATATTTTCTACCACACTTTCAATAAGGTAGAGGAAGTTTAGACAAATGACGTTGACACACAACTCGGTGTACTCAGCACGAGATCTGCACTTTGAGGCTGAACATAAATTATTGCACTGAGGATGTGATGTGTCTTTGCATGAAGGGGGAAAAACATGTCCATTTTGTTCCTTTCCAGGAACAATACGAGTAACCGTTCAGTTCAGTCATTTTGGGACCTTGAAGACATACCTTAGACAAGGTTTTCACTCAAAGCTCAGGCCTATGGTTAGAGTTCAGGTTCATATAGATACATTGACTGAGTATGACGATGACAGCTGATGCAACATTAATTACGGAGGTAATAGCATGGGTTACGGATCCAGGATGTTTTACTGTAATATAGGGGTTTGTATGGGTTGGAGGAGGGTTAGTTTGCAGGTATTGTGTACATGGAGGTGCCAGGTGGGAAGGATGGGGTATCAGCGCAATTTTTGCTTTCCCCGCACTCAAAATGTGCCCTTACCCACGGAATATTTCACTTTTATGCAATAAATATACTTCATTCATTACGTCATGTTATTATTATTATTTCGTATGCAGGTTTCAGTTGCAGGTTGCAGTTGCTGGTTGCATCATTGCTGGGAGCACCGCTGTGCCGCTGATGTAGTGTCCCCTGTTTGCAGTAAGCTGGTACTCATTTTGCCGACCTCAGAAGGATGACAGGCTGAGTCAACCCACCTGGTGTTAGTTCAACAGCATGACAGCGGCTCAAACTCAAGACCCTAAGGTCTTAAGCCACCACCTTAACAGTTAAGCCAACATCAGGCTTAGTTTGGGCAGTGGGGTGGACGGGAGGGGCTTTGGGGGCGCAGGTCCGAGCCTACCATCCTCCACTCCCCCACCTCAAAACATGTATCAATGACGATGGGGAAGCGGAGTGGAAAAGTGCAAATTTGGAATGTAAGGAGCACGTGACTCGGCACAATCATTGTTGGAATGAGAGCATTACAGAACGTGGGTGGCACAATCAATGTGAAACAGTAACAGACCTATAGTAATTACCATTTGTTTGGTTTTTATTCTCGTAATTCTTCAACAAACTCTTCTATATTACAGGGTTTCGGTGACTGAATATGTTTCAATGGAAACGACAGCTCGAAAAGCGATATCGGTTGAGATCGTCTCGTTTCTTGACAATCTTTCATAATTCCAGCGACCTAACGACTTTGGAATTCACAACAAAGCAAAATCCTACAGCATAATTTTTCTCATTTCTATCCGAAATTGGTCAAAGTACAGTATATGACGAGGACTTTACAAACTTAGTAGGGCTGGCAGGATGGCCTACAGCTGAATTGGAGACAGGGTCGCAACCTTAACCAATGATGATACTTGCAGCCATGTGCTGCAAATGAAAAAAGAAGAAGAACTAGATATCTGCGATCACAAAACGATCGCCAAGGATAACCCAACCCCCCGGCTTACCCTTGGCGAATGCCCGAGACTTATCCTTGGCCCACAATCCAATTGTGGCATATTTTGTGCGGACCGCAATATTCATTCATTTCGGTTTATCGAAATAATTAAACACTGGACAAGGCAGTTCGAAGACTGAAATTTGTCAAGTTTACAATAATAAAAGTATTTCATGAAACTTACAAATGTATATAAAAATAATAATAATAATCATATAAAATTACATTAATAAATTTAATAAATATAAAATTACATTAATCCAAATATCAAAATAAGTAAAAGGAATGAACAAACACACATAATCAAACAACAATAAAAAATGTAACAAATTCGACCAACAAAATAACCGAAAATAGCAGAAAACTTAAGAAGGTCAACAAACATATTATGCATGTAATTGATTTTATGCACCTACATCACAGAATTAAGCATTTCAATCAAAAAAGGAATTGTTGAATTATGGGTTTCAGTTTCCAGTCATATGGGTTTCAGAATATGACCTTGACCATCAACATTTAGGGATAGTGTGTAAATTAAGAAAATGTGTCCCCATCTCCACTCTATCCATAAAACTCAGCGACATGAAAATGGGAGAAAAATTATTCAAACTATGATCGAAAAGGTGTTTTTTGTTAATTAGGTCATGATCCGAAAAAAGTAGATCAAAGGCATGAATCAAATATCAGGTGCACAACCTTAATGCGCGTTCACTATTATGATGCAAGAACATCTTGGAAGGCCATGTGGTCATTGAGATTCTGTATTGGCTGAATTGCGTGATGACAAAAAAAGTGTTTTTTGTTTTTTCAGACCGCCATTTGACTTTGATCGCATTATTTTTTTCAGACCGCCATTTTATCTTGACCGTTAACTTGGAGGGGTATTAAGTGAATTAAACTCTAATGCACCTTTCTCTAGGTCTAGGCTATCAAAAGTGGGACGTTTCATTCTGATTGAACACATATTAGGTGAGTTATGCAGAAAAATGTTAAAATGTCAATAATTGGGTCATTATGTTAAAATTGGGTCACGGTCAAATAAAAAGATGTCAACCCCGCATGCTTTTTTATTCCCATTATTGATGTGACATCACATTCCAAAAGTTCTCGTATATTGGCAGAAAGAGAGAGAAAAACCTGAATGGTGGTTTATTACTCCCTGGGGTGTAAGACGACCAGGAGGATAGCCTGGGTTTCTGAGAACCCAGACCTTTAACCTGGGGATGTATGATGTAAATAAAGCGTAAATGCGCCTTGCTCTAGGCCAGGGATCTGTAACATTTTCCCTCCATTTACCACCTAGGCCCGACTTGAGCAGGAATTTACCCCAAACCCATGAGCTATTTGAACTCGTCGAATGGCCGATGCAAGTTTGAAAAATATATAGAAAAGCGCAACATTTATTATTCTAGTATTGATTTTTTTTTAAATAGAAAGTTTAGGCTTGTGTAAGAGCGAACACATAAAACACAAAAACATAAACAGAGGCACATAAAACATATAATAAATGAGGGCTGGGGGTGTGAGTACATGTAGTAAGGGAAACATATGAAAATCTGTTAACTAAATTGTTACCAAAAAATTTCTTCACCAATATGTTTGTAAAGGTGTGTAATAACATGTGTTAAAATGTTGAAGTTCAACTCCCGTGGGAAACCCAGAAAAAAAGCTGTTGAATTCGGGTACCGAAAAATTATTTTCGAGAATTTTTTTTTTTTTTAATCGGCCCTTAAGTAACTCATGAGGGGTCAAATAAGGGTTTTTCATGATTCTGAGTTGATTGTTAACATTTATATTTCACCACAGACACTCCTTTGTGGAAAAATAATTTCTAAATATATCTCATTTTCTACTTTGCAGGACATGGAGTCTAGCAATATGGATGAAGACGTTACTCCACCTGTGCTCAATTGCTTCATCTGTGCACGCTCGGATACACCAGCTGAAAGGCTCATATAGGCAACTCAACTTTATTGAAACAAGCAGAAACTGTCGAAAATGTTACTGTTGTGGAACGTATGAAGGAGGCTCAAAAGGAAGGAAAACTGAGGTACCACCAGAAGTGTAAAAATGATCTGTACAACAACTTTGTTGCAACCACCAAGAAGTCAGCTCAAGCATCAAAGGCAGAGAAAGAGTCATCAAAGTTGAAGAGAAGACGCACTGCTTGTGAGTTCAGTTCATCAACTGGCTGCAGTTCTAGAAGATCACAGTCAGTTGACCTCCTGTATCAGGATGTATGCATTCTTTGCAACCAACCAGCCCAGCTCTACAAAAATAATCCAGCACAAGCTAGAAAGAAATACAGAGTGCCAGATAATTTGACTGCAGATACACTGAAGGCAAGCTTGCTGAAGACAGCACGGAGTCGCGGGGATGACTGGGGCACTGAAGTCACTGGACGCCTGGAAGGGATCAACGACTTGGTAGCAGAAGAAACACGGTACCATTTGCGATGCAAACTTATGTTTGCGAGAGGTGACAGTTTGTCCAAGACTGATGAGGAAGGAAAAAGGAAGAGAGGACAGAGGAGTATTGATGAGGAGCGAGAGGCAGTTTTTATTGAATTCTGCGAATGGTTAGACTCAGAATTAGAGCATGGGGTAATGAACATGGACCAAGTCCATGAAAATCTGCAGGAGTTTGATCAGTCACCAGAGAAGAGCCTTTCTTATTCAAAGCATTGGCTAAAGATAAAACTTCCAGAGAAATACGAAGACACCTTGTATTTCACAACACAGGAAAGAAGGGCAGATGTACTCTGTCTCAAAGATGGCACCGACAATATTCTGCGAGAGCATCATGCTAATCTTGACCATGGAGATGAGAAGACTCAGATCATAAAGACGGCACTCAAGTTCATATCCAATGATATTGCCTTGATTGATTTAGGTCCAAAGTCATACCGCACCACACACAGTATGACTGACATCGATAGTCAGCTGACACTTGTTCCTGGAAGCCTTCAGATGTTCTTGAGACCGATTGTCAAGACAGACGAAAGAGTTGCCGTTTGGGGGCAGAATTTTATTAAGGCCTGTCGACCTCGGTCTGGAGTATTGCCACACCAAATGGGGCTTGCCATACAACTTGATCATAGATTTGGGTCAAAATGGATGCTCAACAAGTTCCACCGGCTGGGATACACTGAGTCTTACACGGAGACACAAAACTACAAATACTGCTTCCTTAATAGTAGGAGTGGAGATGATGTTCCAGATACTTCTGGCACTCTTGACACCATTGTGGAGGAAACCGATGAACAGATCAATGATGAGGTTGCGGTTGATGCTGCGCTTGAGGATCAATCAGTGATGACAGCCAAAGTGCCAGCCAGTGAAAGTGAATTGTCAAGTAATGATCAGGTGGTCTTTATGGAGGTTGGGGAAACAAACAATGCAGTCACTCAGTTTGTTGGAGACAATATAGATTTAAACATTGTCTCTATTCACGGAAACACTCCCTTTCACTCAATGGGTTGGATCGAAGTCACCTCTCCGGCACCACCTTTGCCAGATCCACAGACAACAGCAGCTTTCCCCCGGGTGAAGTTGAAGGCACTCGACAAAGCTAAGATCCTGAGAGGAACTGAAGTAAAGATTATTCCATTTACGAACAGGAAACAGATAGGAACGAACGCGATCATGTTTCTCCCCCTCGCTGAGCTTTACTCCTCCCTGGCTCATGATCAGCCACTCCTCACTCCAGGTGACACACTCTGGGCAGCGCGGGGGGACGCGGCTGAGTACATCGACATCTTCCTTGACACAGAAGCCACCAAGGAAACAGTGATTCAGGCTGGTACTGCGATTTTCAAGTACATTTACCATGGACGAGATACTACATTGGGTGAAATTCGGTATAACATGTTCTCAAGGAAGGCAGCGGCAGGAGTGATCAAACCAGAGACTCTACCTCCAACAGAGGGTGCAGCTGCACAACATTCACTCCGTGCCTACCTGCAGACCCGGGACTGGATCCTTCTACAGAGCATGTCTCTGAACCCCAGTGACTATGGATGGACAATAGGTGTGCATGGGTATGAGCCAGTTCCAACACTGGACCCCACGGCTCCTGAGGAGCTATTGCAGTTCACGAGCTGTAATTGTCATGGAGCAACCGGCGATGCAGCTGCAAGAAGAATGGGGTCACGTGCATCTCGGCCTGTGGAGTCTGTAATGGCATTACATGCAGAAACTGCAGTCATGATGTTGTTGAGTCTGAAGAAGACATAGACAATGACTGTTGAAACTTCTGACATTGTGAATGAGAAATAACTCTTGAGTATTATATATGTATGTGAAATAAAAGCTACTTTGTGTGTAAATGTAAAAGTGAAAATATAAATGTTAACAATCAACTCAGAATCATGAAAAACCCTTATTTGACCCCTCATAAGTTACTTAAGGGCCGATTAAAAAAAAAAAAATTCTCGAAAATAATTTTTCGGTACCCGAATTCAACAGCTTTTTTTCTGGGTTTCCCACGGGAGTTGAAGTTCAACATTTTAACACATGTTATTACACACCTTTACAAACATATTGGTGAAGAAATTTTTTGGTAACAATTTAGTTAACAGATTTGTGAAATATCTCATAAAATGCCCTTACTAATGGTATAAAACAAATGGACACTACTAGGACTTTCAGGAAAGAGGTCGAAATTTTAAAAAGTTGGATTTCGGGTGTATTAACGGGGGTAGAAAAGATGAAGGTTTTGGAAGGGGAAGATAAGAGATGGTGGTGAACAACTGTTTTAAAGACCTGGAGGGGGAGGAGTGGGATTGAAGAGAGTGTTGGAGTTTGTTCCAAAGGCGGGGGAAAAAAAGAGGAATAAAGTGAAGGTGAGCAGAGAGTCTTGATTTTGGCAGTTTCACCAGAAGAGGGTTTCTGGCAGATCCTGTGCGACCTGAAGGATTATTTGGCGGACAGAGCACAGAGAGCTGGTGGAGGTAGGCTGGAGAGGAGTCAGTAGAAGACAGAGAGACCACCTACCTGCCTGCAGTGAGTAAGTGAAAGGCCCTCACAATTGGCTTCACCGCGGGAGATTCCAATGATTCTGAAAGCATTCTGAAAGATTCTGAAAGGTTTCTACAGCGGGAAGCCGAGCTCGGTGTGCGGCAGATGCACCAGCCCAGACGGGAGAGCAGTATTCCATTGAGCTGCGGATTAAAGCTTTATATGTGGTGAGGGGCTCAGGTGTGTCAAGGAAGGACTTCGCACGATGGAGGATGCCCAGTCGGCGACTGGCTTTGGAGGCCAGCTTGGAAATGTGGTTTTCCCAGGAAAGATCATGGCAGATAGTGAGACCCAAATGGTTGAGTGACAGAACTTCCTGGAGAGGATTGTTGAGAAAGTAGATGGGAGGGTTGTCCAGATGGCCTTTTCGGAGAGACCGAGTGAGGGTGTGAGATTTGTCAGGATTGAAAGACATGTTCCACTTGTTTGAACAGTTTGTGATTTTTTTTTTTGTCCAGGTCTGCAGAGAGTGAGGAGGCTGCAGACTGCCGATCTGAGGGATGAAGAATGGAGCGACAGAGAGTAGAGTCATCAGCAAAGAGATAGAGAGGATTTTCAAGAGAGTCAGAGAGATCATTGATGAAGACCAGAAAAAGCACAGGGCCCAGAACACTGCCTTGGGGAACTCCAGCCTGAACAGGAAGAGGAGATGAGTGAATTCCATTCAGGGCCACACATTGACTATGACTAGTATTGTACAATAATAAACTGCAACCAAAGAGAGAAGAACATATTACACTCACTAGCAACGGTACCCGCCCGCTGGGCAGGGCTTCAATTGGGAGGCCCAAATGAAAAGGCAAAATATCAGAAATTGAAGGCTTTTTTATTTTAAACGATTCATATAAACATCCGTTGAATCATATCACACGGAAAACATCAAAATCTAAACAGTACATGGCCCATTCTGAAAAAATATTGAATTCTGCAAAACGGAAGCGGCCACTACACGTCTTTCTCAGTCGCACGTTTATGTGTGAAGAGTGCGCGCCGAATATGTAACACGGAAGCGGCCGCTACACCTGTTTCTCAGTCGCTTTGCACACGCTGCCGTGTTACTTTGGAGCCGCACGTTTATATAGGAAGAGTTCGTCAGGAGTCGATCTACTCTCTCCTGGTACGTAGAATAAACAGTATTTGTAGAATTTCAACAAAAGCCACATCACTGTTCATATCGGTAAATATTATTCTATCGTGTTTGGGAAAATTGGAAAACTTGGAAAAATAATATCCGTTTTTGTGGTACCTTCGAACGGACGGACGGACATTTGGTGAATTATAGTAAGATGTGAATCAATATTACACGCAATTAAAACATCAAAACCAGGAGTATAAATTGGAACATTGTTTCTGCCTGCCTCAATCTGTTTATTTATTCGAGGTGTTGTCGTTGACAACGCAACCTTCGTCTTCTTCACTACCAAGTCTGAGAACCCGGTCTCAGATACGTGGTGAACAAAGGAACGACCACCTGGAAGGCGCACTGAGTGAGAAGTGGGAATGAATACGTCCGTGTTGTCCAAAAATTCACTCCCACTCTTTCAAATTTGTTTTGCAGACCAGAGAGTTTTGAAGATCAATCAGCTCTTCTTTTGCTGGGTCACCATCATTCATATTTTAGTTAGACCAGTGGTGAACGTTCTCAATATCCAGCTGTCTGCAGGAATAATGTAGGGACAAATTTCATTCCGAAAGTCCCAGCCGGCAGTGAGATACGGCTCGGAAATTTGAAGTGTTGGGATCGCAGGAAGAAAAAATATTTTAAAACTTTTTTGTAATTGGTGATTTAGTACTTCGAGGGGTCGAATAAATTCTGGAGTACAAATTGGAGAGTGAAAGCCAACAACAGCTATAAGCCTCCCCCTATACTACAGGATGTCCAGATGTTGCTGTTAGTGAGTGTGGAGAAGGTGTAAGTTGCATGCAACATACAAGGCCAGTGACTTCCATAAGGACCTGGAGATCATTTTGTGCCTCCATGTAGGAGTCTGATATTCTCTCTGAACATGGAATCCTCGCATTTCGTTATTAAATATCCCAAGGCGGTTTTTGAAAAGAGTAGGGTTGATTTGTTTGTTTGTTTTTGCTGTTACTTTCGCCAAACCTCATCAACAGCATAGCCGTGTCTCAATGATGACGCAACCAGTAAAAATCAAACCAACAAATGAGTTAAACAGCGGGAGTTCGGAGCCGCGGAAATCTTCAGCGAAGTCAATCAATGATCTCTCTGACTCTCTTGAAAATCCTCTGTATCTCTTTGCTGATGACTCTACTCTCTGTCGCTCCATTCTTCATCCCTCATATCGGCAGTCTGCAGCCTCCTCACTCTCTGCAGACCTGGACAAAATCACAGACTGGACAAACAAGTGGAACATGTCTTTCAATCCTGACAAATCTCACACTCTTACGATGTCTCTCCAAAAAGACCGACTGGACAACCCTCCCATCCACTTTCTGAATAATCCTCTCCAAGAAGTTCTGTCACTCAAGCTTTTGGGTCTCACTATCTGCCATGATCTTTCCTGGGAAAACCACATTTCAAATCTGGCCTCCAAAGCCAGTCGCCGACTGGGCATCCTCCGTCGTGCGAAGTCCTTCCTTGGCACACCTGAGCTCCTCACCACATACAAGGCTTTCATCTGCAGCTCAATGGAATACTGCTCTCCCCTCTGGGCTGGTGCTCCTGCCTCACACCTAGCTCGTCTTCACGCTGTTGAAACCAAAGCATTCAGAATCATTGGAATCTCCCGCGATGAAGCTAACTCCAAGGGCCTCTCACTCACTCACCGCAGGCAGGTTGGTGGTCTTTCCGTCTTCTACCGACTCCTCTCTGGCCTTGTCCCCCCAGCTCTCTCTGGGCTCTGTCCCGCAAATATTCCTACAGGTCGCACAAGATCTGCCTGCAACCCTCTTATGGTCAAACTGCCAAAATCAAGACTCTCTGCTCACCTTCACTCCTTCATTCCTCTTTTCTCCCGCCTCTGGAACAAACTCCCTCACTCTCTTCAATCCCACTCCACCCTCCAGGTCTTTAAAACAGCTGTTCACCACCATCTCTTATCTTCCCCCATCCAAAACCTTGATCTTTTCTACCCCCGCTAATTTCACCCCAATTCCACTTTTTTGAAATACCAACTTCTGTCCAGGAAGTCCTTGGTGTCCTTGTGTTTGTGTCCTTGGTGCCCTTGGAGTTAGCTTCATCGCGGGAGATTCCAATGATTCTGAATGCTTTGGTTTCAACAGCGTGAAGATGAGCTAGGTGTGAGGCAGGAGCACCAGCCCAGAGGGGAGAGCAGTATTCCATTGAGCTGCGGATGAAAGCCTTGTATGTGGTGAGGAGCTCAGGTGTGCCAAGGAAGGACTTCGCACGATGGAGGATGCCCAGTCGGCGACTGGATTGTCCTTGGTGTCCTTGTGTCTCCCTTCCACACATCTCCCTGCTCTCAAATGTTGTGTTTGTGTGCTTCCCCTTCTCTCCCCATCTTGTTTTCCGCTCCCTCTTTTTATATATTTTGTTTGTCTGGTTGATTTGTTTGTGAAGTAAATGTTAGCTCTTTCACCAGCCTCGATTCAGTATACAAAAAAAAAAAAGAAAAAAAAGTGACCATGGTCCTTGTCCGTCTCGGAACATGTGCTGGAGAGAGCGTTGTAACATATCTGCATGAGCACCGGGTCTGTCACTTAAAAAATATATATCAAAACAATGTGTGGGCGCAATATTTGTATAAATATACCTTCATGTTGATTCTTAAGGTGTGTGTGTGTGTGTGTGTGTGTGTGTGTGTTGTAATTGGAGTGTGTGTATGTGTGTGTGTTTGTGTTTCAATTGTTGTGTGTGTGTGTGTGTGTGTGTGTGTGTGTGTGTGTGTGTGTGTGTGTGTGTGTGTTGTAATTGTAGTATGTGTGTGTGTGGGTGTGTGTGTGTTGTAATTGTATTGTGTGTATGTGTGTATGTTATAATTGTAGTATGTGTGTGTGTGTGTGTTGTAATTGTAGTGTGTGTGTGTGTGTTGTAATTGTAGTGTGTGCATGTTATAATTGTAGTATGTGTGTGTGTGTTGTAATTGTAGTGTGTGTGTGTGTGTGTGTGTGTGTGTGTGTGTGTGTTGTAATTGTAGTGTGTGTATGTGTTGTAATTTTAGTGTGTGTGTGTGTGTGTGTGTGTGTGTTGTAATTGTAGTGTGTGTGTGTTGTAATTGAAGTGTGTGTGTGTTTTAATTGTAGCGTGTGTGTGTGTTGTAATTGTAGTGTGTGTGTGTGTGTTGTAATTGTAGTGTGTGTGTTGTAATTGTAGTGTGGTGGTGTGGATTGTAATTGTAGTGTGTGGTGTGGTGTGTCGTGTGTGTGTGTGTCGTGTGTGTGTGTGATATTGTCTAATATGTCAAGTAAAGAGGTGTGTGGACGATTTATCTTTTGTAACTACTTAACTTGCATACTGTTCTTCAACATACCCAACCACCCATGACTACCAAACCACCCAGCATCACCAAACAACAGTCAACATAACCAGCATTCAACATAACAAACACTCAACATAAACACTCAACATAACCAGCACTCAACATAACAAACACTCAACATAAACACTGAACATAACAAACACTCAACATAACAAACATTCAACATAACAAACACACAACATAAACATTCAACATAACCAACACACAACATAACAAACACAACATAACCAACACACAACATAAACACTCAACATAACCAACACACAACATAAACACTCAACATAACCAACACATAACATAACAAACACAACATAACAAACATTCAACAAAACAAACACACAACATAAACACTCAACATAACCAACACACAACATAACAAACATTCAACATAACAAACACTCAACATAACAAACACTCAACATAACCAACACACAACATAACAAACACAACATAACAAACATTCAACAAAACAAACACACAACATAAACACTCAACATAACCAAACCCCCAAACATAACCAAACTACCCAATATAACCAAATCACCCAATATAGCCAAACCACCCAGCATAACCAAACCATCCAACATAACCAAATCACCCAATATAACCAAACCACCCAGCATAACTCAACTACCCAACACATCTAAACCACCTACCATAAACAAACCACCATTATAACCAAACAATCCAACATAACCAAATCACCCAATATAACCAAACAATCCAACATAACCAAATCACCCAATATATCCAAACCATCCAACATAACCAAATCACCCAATATAACCAAACAATCCAACATAACCAAATCACCCAATATATCCAAACCACCCAACATAACAAACCACCCAATTGAACCAAATCACCCAATATAACCAAACCACCAAGCATAACTAAACCACCCAGCATAACCAAACCACCCAACAAAACCAAATCACTCAATATAACCAAACCACCCAGCATAACCAAACCACCCAACATAACCAAATCACCCAATATATCCAAACCATCCAACATAACCAAATCACCCAATATAACCAAACCACCCAACATAACCAAATCACCCAATATATCCAAACCATCCAACATAACCAAATCACCCAATATAACCAAACAATCCAACATAACCAAATCACCCAATATATCCAAACCACCCAACATAACAAACCACCCAATTGAACCAAATCACCCAATATAACCAAACCACCAAGCATAACTAAACCACCCAGCATAACCAAACCACCCAACATAACCAAATCACCCAATATAACTAAATCACCCAATATAAGCAAACCACCCAGCATAACTCAACTACCCAACACAAGTAAACCACGTACCATAACCAAACCACCCAATCTATCTATAATTCCAGTAATCTCTGTTTGTACGTTTGTACGTTTGTACGTCTGTACGTCTGTACGTCTGTTTGTCTGTGACCGCTGTTTCTCGACAACCACGGGTCCGATATACTTTTAACTTGCCAGGTATATTGCTGGGGACCCGAGGATGTGCCTTTTCAAGGTTTCATATTAATCGGACAATTACTTACCGAGCTATGTCCAAAAAACGATTCAACCAATCAGAGAGCAGCGAACGATCGCGTGTGCCGAACGTGGAGGACACACTCTGCCTCGGATGGCACATTTGAGAGCGTATTCATTTATTTCACGTTTGCAAACTATGTTGGCGTTAAACTATGTTTTAAAACTAATAAAACCGAATTTGCGATTCATTCGCTTTCCTGCGCGTTTGTGCACGCGATGGCGATTTCTTTACCAAACTCCGGAAGCCGTTCGCTTTGGACCAAACCATTGCATGTAAATAGAGGGGGGGGATTGTCACCGTACTCGCAAGCCGTTCGCTTTGGACCAAACCATTTCATGTAAATAGAGGGGGGGGATATAATTTTAGATATAGATATAGTACGGGCAATGCCCTAGTATAACCAAATCAGCGAGCATAACCTAATCACCGAGCACAATCAAACCACCCAGATTTCCCAGCAAACTTAACCACCCACCATAACCCTTCCTAAGTGACTGCTTTAGTAACACCAAGTCTCACGTTAACAGTACCAGCAATGGTACCCGCCCTATGGGCGGGGCTTCAATTGGGAGGCCCAAATGAAAAGGCAAAATATCAGAAATTGAAGGCTTTATTTATTTTAAACGATTCATATAAACATCCGTTGAATCATATCACACGCAAATCATCAAAATCTAAACAGTACATGGCGCCCATTTTGAAAAAAGATTGAATTCTGCAAAACGGAAGCGGCCGCTGCACGGCTTTCTCAGTCGCACGTTTATGTGTGAAGAGTGCGTGCCGAATCTGTAACAAGGAAGCGGCCGCTACACCTGTTTCTCAGTTGCTTTGCACACGCTGCCTTGTTACTTCAGAGCCGCACGTTTATGTGTGAAGAGTGCGCGCCGAATCTGTATCACGGAAGCGGCCGCGACACCTGTTTCTCAGTTGCTTTGCACACGCTG
Organism: Myxine glutinosa; assembly: GCF_964187855.1. NCBI lineage: Eukaryota > Metazoa > Chordata > Myxini > Myxiniformes > Myxinidae > Myxine > Myxine glutinosa. The sequence continues at coordinate 205,757,490 of NC_136262.1, read as the reverse complement.
CCTTGTTACTTCAGAGCCGCACGTTTATGTGTGAAGAGTGCGCGCCGAATCTGTATCACGGAAGCTGCCGCTACACCTGTTTCTCAGTCGCTTTGCACACGCTGCCATGTTACTTCGGATCCGCACGTTTATATAGGACGAGTTCGTCAGGAGTCGATCTACTCTCTCCTGGTACGTAGAATAAACAGTATTTGTAGAATTTCAACAAAAGCCACATCACTGTTCATATCGGGAAATATTATTCCATCGTGTTTGGAAAAACTGGAAAATTGGAAAAACAATATGGCCTGTTTTACTCCCAGGGGTCCCGGGAATACCCACCCAAAATATCGTTGCGATCGGTTGAGCCGTTTTTGCGGTACCCTCGAACGGACAGACGGACATTTGGTGAATTATAGTAAGAAGATGTATGATACATTGACGATGATGATTAATTTTGCGAATAAAATCATTCATATCAAATATTGCCGCTCTTGTACTTTTGGTCCATTTCGATCTTCATTATTCTTCATATCGTTTCGTCTTTTTCTCACTAGTCGGTATAATCTTGAAAACATCCACATAGCGATCCACAATGTATTATCAATCCTCACTTTCCTGTTTTTCACCACCACCCTCCCTTTCCCGACCACAACCTCCTCCCGACACACACAAACCGCTTCCATATCCCGTCGCCTTTGCACAAAAAGCAGAAAGTAATTTTGCGATATTTTTTTTCATGCTAAGGAAAAAGAAACGTTTTCTTTGCGTTCTTAAGTAAATTCTTTTTCTACGCAACTTCAATCAGGTGTTTGATAGGTGGTAAATGGAAGCGCACTATCAGATTGTTATTTAGCCAGTAATATTTAATGTATCATTATAGCCTGCTGCGTAATCATTATATCAGACATTTGCAAATGGCATTTTAATTGCCTCATTATGACTCTTCAATACGGGTTAGGGTATCTGTAGCAAGCATTCAAATCCCGTGCTTTGCCTGTCATGTGCCTTCACAGATTGTCTCCTTTCACTCGGATGGCAAATGCCTTTGTAACAAGAAATGTCATAAATCTTTGAATTTACATCGTGCAATGTGGCGGGGTAACGTTTTGAGCAGAGGCTGTGACTGTCCTTAACCTCCGATTATAAAGGTCACTTACACTGCATTTCCAGGGCAAACACTGTTTGTACTTTAAGGCTGTGCATTCTGGTTCAATGCTTTCATTTTTGGTCCGTTTGCAAATATCTGATTGAAAATTTGGAGCAGAACACACCAGGTAGAGCGCATACCTCCGCCAGGCTGAACAGTTTACGTTTTCTATCCCACTGATGTGTCCGATCTGCATTCGGACCTGAACCAAAATCGAATCGACTTATTCTTATCACCTAGGCAACTCATCCACCAAGTTTTGTCACAATTCGTCCACAACCTTTTGAAATGTCGTCCTATGTATCGTTTTGGCCCCATTTCTCTATGGTGAAGAAACATGTATAAATTTTTTTTTTAACCGTTTCCAGATCCAGATCTTTACCAAAGTCTAATCAATTCGTCCTTTTCGCACACCCAACCTGTCCACCGAGTTTATTCCGAATCCGTCCAAAACTTTTTGAGATATAATGCTATATATCATTTTGGCCATATCTTTCAATGGTGATGGGTAACACAAAATGACAGAATCTGGATCCGGATCAGGATCTTCCACAAAATCGAATGCATCCTTCCTTGGCACACACACAACCTGTCCACCTAATTTCGCCCAAATCCATCCAAAACTTCTTGAAATATTGTGGTATATATTGTTTTTTGGCCATATCTCTCAATGGTAAATAAATCATTTATAGAATTAAAAATGTTTTATTGTATCCATATCCCGAACTTCACAAAAAAAACCAATACTTCCTGATCACATACCCAACCTGTCCACCAAGTTTCATCCGAATCCGTCCATAACTTTTTGAGATATCGTGGTATACTGTATATACTTTTTGGCCCTATCTCTTAAAGGTGAAGAATCACTTTAAAATTCCAGTATCCGGATCAGGATCTTCACCAAAATCGAATCAATTCGTCCTTTTCGCATGCCCTACCTGTCCACCAGGTTTCTTTTCTAATTGGGCCAAAACTTTTTGAGATACTGAGATCTTCACCAAAAACTATGTAGTTTTTGGCCATAACTCTCAATGGTGAAGAATCACTTTTAAAAATTCGAGTATCTGGATCCGGATCGGGATCTTCGACAAAATCGAATGAATCCTTCCTTGGCACACACACACACACACACACACACACACACACACACACACACACACACACAACCTGTCCACCAAATTTCGTCCAAATCCATCCAAATTTTTTGAAATTTCGTGGTTTATATTGTTTTTTTGGCCACATCTCTCAATGGTAAAGAATCATTTATAGAATTAAAAATGTTTGATTGCATCCGTATCCCGAACTTCCCCCAAAAAACCAATACTTCCTGGTCACACACCAAACCTGTCCACCAGGTTTCATCCGAATCCGTCCATAACTTTTTGAGATATCGTGCTATATATACTTTTTGGCCATATCTCTTAATGGTGATGAGTCACAAAAAATGACAGTATCTCGATCCGGATCAGGATCTTCAAAAAAATCGAATGCATCCTTCCTTGGCACACACACACAACCTGTCCACCAAATTTCGTCCAAATCCATCCAAAACTTTTTGAAATATTGTGGTATATATTGTTTTTTGGCCATATCTCACAATGGTAAAGAATCATTTATAGAATTTAAAATGTTTTATTGTATCCAAATCCCGAACTTCACCAAATCAAACGAATACGTCCTGGTCACACAACCAACCTGTCCACCAAGTTTCATCCGAATCCGTCCATAACTTTTTGAGATATCGTGCTGTATATACGTTTTGGCCCTATCTCTTAAAGGTGAAGAATCACTTTAAAATTCCAGTATCCGGATCAGGATCTTCACCAAAATCGAATCAATTCGTCCTTTTCGCATGCCCTACCTGTCCACCAGGTTTCTTTTCTAATTGGGCCAAAACTTTTTGAGATACTGTGTTCTATGTAGTTTTTGGCCATAACTCTCAATGGTGAAGAATCACTTTAAAAATTCGAGTATCTGGATCCGGATCGGGATCTTCGACAAAATCGAATGAATCCTGTCTTGGCATACACCAAATCTGTTATAAATATCATGCTACATACCTAGTCTAGTAGGAAGACTAGGTCCCCCTGCACCCGCCGGAGATATACTTCTAATCAGTGTTTCTAGATTGGAAAAAATGTGTAGAAAATGACTAGCTATGGCCCCAAGCTGAAAAAATGTCCCACATACCATTTTTATGCAAATTACTGCTGCAAATTTTATGCAAAATTATGCAAATTTTATGCAAATTTTTGATGAGGAGTAGAGTTGAGGGGTCTTTGAGGGCTTCATCGAGGTGCTCTCGGTTGCAAGACTGGGTCATTCTGAGAAGCACAGCAGGGTCAGAGATCATGATGTTCTCCTCCTCAGTGAATCTCTCCATCAACAGCCTCTCCATTGCCTCACACACTGTTTTGAGGCAAAAGAGGGACTTTGCGTAGGCCTTTCCACTGAGAACACCTTTGAGAGATCCACTTGTTACTAGTTGTGCCTCAAAGAGAATCTCTGCATATCCAGAACCACGCATCTTGTGTCCAGTGAGCATCCCGATGTAGTTCATGGATGTGTGGAAGGGTCCAATCGTTACTACATGACTAGCAAATTCATTTGGCCAGCGCCAGATGATGGGAAGGGCTTTCATGCATACACCCAGATCAAATGTATTCAGGACCCATCTCTGACCCACCTCAGCAGTTGCTGCCTCGGAACGCTTCAGTAGCTCACGAACAACTGCGTTGTCTGTGATCGGTCTGTGCCTGGTGCCTGCATGGCATGGCAATGGCCTGCAGCCTGTGCCTGGGCTAGGGGGTTTCACCTCTGCAACTGGTTCTCCCCCACCCAGCAAATCAACAGTCGACTACTGCACGCCTATCCACCAACCGATCACAGACAACGCAGTTGTTCGTGAGCTACTGAAGCGTTCCGAGGCAGCAACTGCTGAGGTGGGTCAGAGATGGGTCCTGAATACATTTGATCTGGGTGTCTGCATGAAAGCCCTTCCCATCATCTGGCGCTGGCCAAATGAATTTGCTAGTCATGTAGTAACGATTGGACCCTTCCACACATCCATGAACTACATCGGGATGCTCACTGGACACAAGATGCGTGGTTCTGGATATGCAGAGATTCTCTTTGAGGCACAACTAGTAACAAGTGGATCTCTCAAAGGTGTTCTCAGTGGAAAGGCCTACGCAAAGTCCCTCTTTTGCCTCAAAACAGTGTGTGAGGCAATGGAGAGGCTGTTGATGGAGAGATTCACTGAGGAGGAGAACATCATGATCTCTGACCCTGCTGTGCTTCTCAGAATGACCCAGTCTTGCAACCGAGAGCACCTCGATGAAGCCCTCAAAGACCCCTCAACTCTACTCCTCATCAAAAATTTGCATAAAATTTGCATAATTTTGCATAAAATTTGCAGCAGTAATTTGCATAAAAATGGTATGTGGGACATTTTTTCAGCTTGGGGCCATAGCTAGTCATTTTCTACACATTTTTTCCAATCTAGAAACACTGATTAGAAGTATATCTCCGGGGGGTGCAGGGGGACCTAGTCTTCCTACTAGACTAACCGTTTTTGGCCCCATCTCTCAATGGTGAAGAATAATTTTGAATTCTAAAAAAAATCTGGTGGTCCGTATCGGCATCCAGAACTTCCCCGAAATCAAATTAATACTTCCTGGTCACATACCCAACATGTCCACTAAGTTTCATCCTAATCTGTCTAACTTTTGAGATATCGTGCTATATATAGTTTTTGGCCCCAACTCTCCATGGTGAAGAATCATTTTAAAAAATGTATCGTATCCGGATCCGCATCCAGAACTTCAACGAAATCAAATCGATACTTCCTGTTAACACACCCAACCTGTCCACCAGGTTTCGTGCGAATCTGTCCAAAACCTTTTGAGATATTGTGTTATATATATCGTTTTTGGCCATATCTCTCAATGGTGAAGAATCATTTAAAAAATTCCTGTATCTGAATCCAGATCGAGATCTTCAACAAAATCGGATGAATCCTTCCTTGGCACACACCCAACCTTTTCAACAAATTTCGTCCGAATCCGTCCAAAACTTTTTGAGATATCCTGCTCACAGACAGTCAAACAGACAGGGTTGAAAACATGACCTCCTCCACCTTTGATGTCGCAGGTAATTATTATTTATTGTACTTATGGGCTCTTAACACGATTTATAGAGTCTCATTAATACCTGAAGTGTGCCTTACATAACAATGTAAATGATTTAGGAGCAATCTGAATATATTTTAGCATGAACACTTTCTCATTCATGATATAAATTGACAATCATCACCTGTGAATTTGTATTCAATGTGACATTTATTATGCATGTATATTAGGGAGGAAGTGTCTTTATTCAAATGTCAACAGAAAATTATATGATCGGCATAAAATAATATAAGCGACATTTAGGAACCAGATTTTAATTTAGATACTGATGTGTTATGTCATATATGCACGGAAGTCCTTGGAGCCTTTTTAAAGAGATTTTAAATATGGATTCCGATGGGTTGTGACTCCTGTTAATCGGTTACCTGATTGAATTTAGTGAGGAGATCAATTATGATTTGATGATTGGAAACCTTAATCATCGTTCCATCATCAATACATGGTTGAGGCTTATATTAATAACTAGGATAGGGCATTGGTGCTGATGAAATCCTCATGGCCAGGAATTCAACTACATATATATATATATATATATATATATATATATATATATATATATATATATATATATATATATATATATATATACAGTCACGTGAAAAAGTAAGTACACCCCATGTAAAGTTTTGACTTTTTCAACATATTTCAACATACAGCTATTTGATCTTCATTTCAACAATATTGATAGATAAAGGTGATATAATATAACAAATGTCATGAAACATTTACATTTTGTAGTCCATTGTATAATTTAAAAAAACACAAAAGCAAATTTCGCATGTGGAAAAAGTAAGTACACCCTTGGCTCTAATAGGTGGTATTGCCCCCTTTGGCAGAAACAACCTAAAGTAGGCGTGTCTTATAACTGTCTACCAGTCTCTGACATCGACTGGGAGAATTTTTTCCCACTCCTCCATGCAGAATTATTTCAGCTGTGCGATGTTTGAGGGGTTTCTTGCATGCACAGCTTGTTTCAAATCCCCCCACAACATCTCGATGGGATTTAGATCCGGGCTTTGACTTGGCCATTCCAGAACCCTCCATTTTTTTATTTTTAGCCATTCCTTGGTTGATTTCCTGTTATGTTTAGGGTCATTGTCATGTTGCAAAGTCCACCTTCGGTTGAGCTTCAACTTCCCGCCAGATGGCCTCACATTATCCTCAAGCACCCTCTGGTACAATGAAGAATTTGTAGTGGATTATATGATGGTGAGCTGCCCAGGCCCTGATGCAGCAAAGCTGCCCCAAACCATAATATTTCCACCACCATGCTTTACAGTTGGTATCAGGTTCTTGTGGTCAAATGCTGTCTTTGGTTTTCACCAAACATGTCTTCTGGTACTGTGGCCAAATAGCTCTACCTTCGACTCATCTGTCCAGAGCACATTGTTCCAGAAGTGCTGGTCTTTGCCTAGGTGTTCATTGGCAAACTTTAGTCTTGCTCTGATGTTCTTTCTGGACAGCAAAGGTTTCCTCCTGGCACACCTCCCATGTAGATCAAATTTGTGCAGCCTCTTTCTAATGGTAGACTCGTGCACTTTGACATCAACAGTGGCAAGATCTACCTGTAGGTCCCATGATGACATTCTGGGGTTCTTAGAGACTTCTTCCAGCATTTTGCGGTCTGCTCTCGGGCTGAACTTGCTGGGGCGGCCTGGCCTGAACAAGTTGGCAGTTGTTTGGAATCTTCTCCACTTGTAGATCATGTTCTGGACAGTCGAATGATTGATTTCAAATTGTTTGGAGATCTTTGTAAATCCCTTCCCAGACTCGTAGGCATCTATAACCTTCTTTCTGAAGGCCTCAGAGAGCTCTTTTGATCTAGGCATGGTGACGCCGCACACTTCAACAACAAAGAGCAAACCAAACTAAATGTCTGAGGTTTAAATAAGACATGTTCCTCCAAGATCCTCTCAAACGATGTTCTAAACATTTGCACCTGAGCTGGTGCACCTGATTATAATTTTAGGTATTTGAAGTAGTGATAAATGTAGGGGTGTACTTACTTTTTCCACATGTGAAAAATGCATTTATGTTTATTTAAATTATACAATGGACTACAAAATGTAAATGTTTCATGATATTTGTTTTATTATATCACCTTTATCTATCAATATTGTTGAAATGAAGATCAAATAGCTGTATGTTGAAATATGTTGAAAAAGTCAAAACTTTACATGGGGTGTACTTACTTTTTTCACGTGACTATATATACATGTATATACATATACATGGTCAAATGCTATTACTGAGGCTAACGATGGTACTGCATAACTCTGAAACATCAGATGCAGCATGTATGAGTCCTGTATATAGTATAAGGCATTTCAGGATAGCTCAGCATTAAAATGGGGTGTGTGCTTAATTCCCAAAATAATGTGATTTGACTTGAAAGGCCATTTAATGGATTATCACAATCTGGTGCTCATTGTTGTCTGCTGCCATTCGTCTTTCACTCAATTTTGCTTCACTATTGTCTAAGTCTCATGAAGATGCCTGCACATACAGGTTGCAACAAAACAAAAAAAAAACCTGACAGCAGACAGTGGTCAGGATTCGAACCTGAGGTCACAGGAATCCTTAAGGAAATGCTCAGATGGTGATGCCAAACACAGAAATTATGAGTTAAGTCCTCACATTGAACACTGTGGAAGTGTAACTCAGTGTAACATATTGATTGGCCCTGGTAACTTATTAATTAACCTGGTAACAAAGCAGATACATTTTATGTGTATGAACAATGTAATCTCTTGAAACACCTGGTCAAGGCCCCAGGCTAGAGCACCCCCCCCTGCTGTGATTTCCATTTACACAGCAGGAGGGGAGCGAGCTGATGCCAGGACTCGGTGCGATGCATGACCTCGGGACATTAGCGGAGAGGAGATTAAGTCCAGTTTGGCGATATAACGAGAGCAAACGTTGAGTAAAGTACACTGGTCCTCAGAAGCCCTGCCCGACGGAACGATGGAATGAACGAGTACTTGCTACGTGAAGCGCTGACCGAACGGGAGTGTCGGATGGAGAGAAGGACCAGCGAAAAGAGTTAAACCTGATCCATTATATTATGCGGTATCATTTTGGTAATTGGATGAAGTGAATACAGTTTAATAAACGAGACCTTTTGTAACCTGTGTCCGGTCTTTGGAGTCCTGTGAGTCCCCCAGTAAATTCCCTGACAATCTTGGAGGCACCGCTGGGATCAATTGTACAAGCAAGTCTTCTTTAAAAGGTGAGTGTGTCTTGTCTTGCCCAATATGATTACGAACTTGGAAGTTATGGGTACATATATGGGGGAGCAGGTGATCTGGGGCTTCTTGGCGCTGGTTATTAAAGGGCCTTACTGTGACCTGGAAGCGGGCGGAGCAAGTGTGCACCTTGCGACCGCTTGTTTCAAGGACGTGTAAGGCCGGTACACTCGTTTACCCACTCGCACACGGATAAAGTACTACTTTTTTTTTGCACTTGTTCGAAGCACTTGACTTGATCGGCGCTCGGCGAGCGACAGGGAACCGGGAAACGGAATTATATTTATATATATATATATTTCCAATATGGTACACCGGCCACAACGATTTTAGCGATTATCCGAGTTTTTTTTTTTAACGATTTCTGTAAATACGTATTTTTCCTGCGCTGTGTAATTCTTCTGACACGCGCCACGAAGAAACGCACCACTGATGTGCATGAAGCGACTTGTTTGCCGGTTCGGTAAGGTCCGTCCGTACACGTGTACAATCGTGTACACCCGTTTTAAATAGAGAATTTTGGGAGCAGTGCTGTTGTATTTTTTTTGACGAAATTTGCTAGATAAATAGCATGGGTGACACGGAACCAGTGCTGTTGTATTTTTTGACGAAATTTGCTAGATAAATAGCATGGGTGACACGGATTAAATGATTTTATGATTATAAATTAATGAGAAAATGATTTTATATTTAAATATAAAAATTGATCTGCTTGGTGTTAGTTTAAAGGGCTGTTCCAAATTTATCTTGATTATGAGACAAAAACAGCAGAATGGGAATCAACAGACAATGGAATAGCTAGCGACGAGTGTTTGTGGGTGACAACCACCCTCTGGTCGAGGCTCATAGAAGGGGTGATGCTTACTGATTCGGCACGCTTAAAATAGGTGTTAATGATGGGATGTCAGAGGTTTTGGCGTGGGCTTAATAGTCACACTGTTTGAAAAATAATGCTCGATGCAACATGATCCTAAAAAGAACCCATCCCTACATCTACCCCAGAGACAGACAAAAAGAGATAGACAGAGTGAGACAAAGTGAGAAAGAGAGACAGACAGAGAGAGATAGACAGAAAAAGAAAGAAAGAGAGACATAGAGACAAACAGAGATAAAGATGATAGTCAGACACATAGAGAGAGACAGACAAAAAGAGATAGACAGAGTGAGACAAAGTGAGAAAGAGAGACAGACAGAGAGAGATAGACAGAAAAAGAAAGAAAGAGAGACATAGAGACAAACAGAGATAAAGATGATAGTCAGACACATAGAGAGAGACAGACAAAAAGAGATAGACAGAGTGAGACAAAGTGAGAAAGAGAGACAGACAGAGAGAGATAGACAGAAAAAGAAAGAAAGAGAGACATAGAGACAAACAGAGATAAAGATGATAGTCAGACACATAGAGAGAGACAGACAAAAAGAGATAGACAGAGTGAGACAAAGTGAGAAAGAGAGACAGACAGAGAGAGATAGACAGAAAAAGAAAGAAAGAGAGACATAGAGACAAACAGAGATAAAGATGATAGTCAGACACATAGAGAGAGACAGACAAAAAGAGATAGACAGAGTGAGACAAAGTGAGAAAGAGAGACAGACAGAGAGAGATAGACAGAAAAAGAAAGAAAGAGAGACATAGAGACAAACAGAGATAAAGATGATAGTCAGACACATAGAGAGAGACAGACAAAAAGAGATAGACAGAGTGAGACAAAGTGAGAAAGAGAGACAGACAGAGAGAGATAGACAGAAAAAGAAAGAAAGAGAGACATAGAGACAAACAGAGATAAAGATGATAGTCAGACACATAGAGAGAGACAGACAAAAAGAGATAGACAGAGTGAGACAAAGTGAGAAAGAGAGACAGACAGAGAGAGATAGACAGAAAAAGAAAGAAAGAGAGACATAGAGACAAACAGAGATAAAGATGATAGTCAGACACATAGAGAGAGACAGACAAAAAGAGATAGACAGAGTGAGACAAAGTGAGAAAGAGAGACAGACAGAGAGAGATAGACAGAAAAAGAAAGAAAGAGAGACATAGAGACAAACAGAGATAAAGATGATAGTCAGACACATAGAGAGAGACAGACAAAAAGAGATAGACAGAGTGAGACAAAGTGAGAAAGAGAGACAGACAGAGAGAGATAGACAGAAAAAGAAAGAAAGAGAGACATAGAGACAAACAGAGATAAAGATGATAGTCAGACACATAGAGAGAGACAGACAAAAAGAGATAGACAGAGTGAGACAAAGTGAGAAAGAGAGACAGACAGAGAGAGATAGACAGAAAAAGAAAGAAAGAGAGACATAGAGACAAACAGAGATAAAGATGATAGTCAGACACATAGAGAGAGACAGACAAAAAGAGATAGACAGAGTGAGACAAAGTGAGAAAGAGAGACAGACAGAGAGAGATAGACAGAAAAAGAAAGAAAGAGAGACATAGAGACAAACAGAGATAAAGATGATAGTCAGACACATAGAGAGAGACAGACAAAAAGAGATAGACAGAGTGAGACAAAGTGAGAAAGAGAGACAGACAGAGAGAGATAGACAGAAAAAGAAAGAAAGAGAGACATAGAGACAAACAGAGATAAAGATGATAGTCAGACACATAGAGAGAGACAGACAAAAAGAGATAGACAGAGTGAGACAAAGTGAGAAAGAGAGACAGACAGAGAGAGATAGACAGAAAAAAGAAAGAAAGAGAGACATAGAGACAAACAGAGATAAAGATGATAGTCAGAGTCAGACACATAGAGAGAGACAGACAAAAAGAGATAGACAGAGTGAGACAAAGTGAGAAAGAGAGACAGACAGAGAGAGATAGACAGAAAAAGAAAGAAAGAGAGACATAGAGACAAACAGAGATAAAGATGATAGTCAGACACATAGAGAGAGGCAGACAAAAAGAGATAGACAGAGTGATGACCAAGTGAGATTGGATTGTGGTTTCAAAGTTTTGTTGTTGTTGTTTGCACGCATGTTTTTTGCAAGCACGTACGGGCGAGCACGTACGTGCGGGCACGCCCTAGTATATATAAACCAGAGGTAATATTAAGTTATGGAATTAATTGCTTTCAACAATGCAAAGGGTGACAAAATATGGGATTTTAATGGGATTTTTTAATGGGATATTGGTTTAGGAATGTTTAGAGGTCATTGCAATGTGATAATAACTTGTTGGAACTTGTTGGAACTTGTTGTTGGAACTTGCTGTTGGAACTTGCTGTTGGAACTTGTTGGAACTTGTTGTTGGAACTTGTTGGAACTTGCTGTTGGAACTTGTTGGAACTTGTTGTTGGAACTTGTTGTTGGAACTTGCTGTTGGCACTTGTTGGAACTTGTTGGAACTTGTTGTTGGAACTTGTTGTTGGAACTTGCTGTTGGCACTTGTTGGAACTTGTTGGAACTTGTTGTTGGAACTTGTTGTTGGAACTTGCTGTTGGAACTTGCTGTTGGAACTTGTTGTTGGAACTTGTTGTTGGAACTTGCTGTTGGAACTTGCTGTTGGCACTTGTTGGAACTTGTTGGAACTTGTTGTTGGAACTTGTTGTTGGAACTTGCTGTTGGCACTTGTTGGAACTTGTTGGAACTTGTTGTTGGAACTTGTTGGAACTTGCTGTTGGAACTTGCTATTGGAACTTGTTGGAACTTGTTGTTGGAACTTGTTGTTGGAACTTGTTGTTGGAACTTGCTGTTGGAACTTGTTGGAACTTGTTGTTGGAACTTGCTGTTGGAACTTGCTGTTGGAACTTGTTGGAACTTGTTGTTGGAACTTGTTGGAACTTGCTGTTGGAACTTGTTGGAACTTGTTGTTGGAACTTGTTGTTGGAACTTGCTGTTGGCACTTGTTGGAACTTGTTGGAACTTGTTGTTGGAACTTGTTGTTGGAACTTGTTGTTGGAACTTGCTGTTGGCACTTGTTGGAACTTGTTGGAACTTGTTGTTGGAACTTGTTGTTGGAACTTGCTGTTGGAACTTGCTGTTGGAACTTGCTGTTGGCACTTGTTGGAACTTGTTGGAACTTGTTGTTGGAACTTGTTGTTGGAACTTGTTGGAACTTGTTGTTGGAACTTGTTGGAACTTGCTGTTGGAACTTGTTGGAACTTGTTGTTGGAACTTGTTGTTGGAACTTGCTGTTGGCACTTGTTGGAACTTGTTGGAACTTGTTGTTGGAACTTGTTGTTGGAACTTGCTGTTGGCACTTGTTGGAACTTGTTGGAACTTGTTGTTGGAACTTGTTGTTGGAACTTGCTGTTGGAACTTGCTGTTGGAACTTGTTGGAACTTGTTGTTGGAACTTGTTGTTGGAACCCGTACTTATTTAATTAATTACATTTCTTATTACATTACAGTAATTACATTACAGTAATTACCTGAGGTAATTACAGTAATTACAGTTCCGGTAATTACAGTAATTGCAGTAATCATTACAGTAATTGCAGTAATCTTATTACAGTAATTACATTACATTAACTCAGGCACCTTTTGAGTAAGGAAGCTGATATTTGGACATGACACTGACCAAGTGATGTGGCTGTCAAGGAAAATATTGATTTATTGATTAATCATTTAATAAATTAACTCGTTGATTTATAAATGACTTATTTAATTAAAATTCCTGAGAGATACATCTTCGGATGAAATACTTGCAGATTGGTTATGCTATGAGCCAATTGATTAAGGAAAATATTTTGTGATGGCCATATTGGCAATTTCGTGGCCATATTCGTGGCAACTCAGTTAGTGCCACTGCACCTTTAAAATGCATCCCTGCGTTCATTTTTCGATCGATTGAGTTGAAATTTTGAACAATCGGATCTGGACTGTCGTTGTTAACGACTCTAGCACGCACTCGTCCAATCAGGATGGAGCGGTATGGTCCCCGGATCATCACTGCCCGCAGTTTTAATTAATTTTACTTTTTCTCTTGGGCATATAATTTTGAAGACATGCATGTCATGATAGAGGAAATGTTTGTTCTGTTAAACGGAATAAATGTTGTTTATTTGTGTGGGTGTGTATTTTTGTGAACTTGGATATATTTTTCACGACTAATTCCAGTTAACATCCTGCACAATTTGCTCGTTTGCTGGCCGAGTCGAAATTGCGTTGAGTTTCTATGGCATGCGCCATTAAAAGCGCAGTGTAATGGTTGAGCTCCCTTTATTTCGTTTTGGTCATGCGGATGAGCAAACAAAGTGACAAATGCTGCGACTGGAGCAGTAAAGGCGATGTTTTTTAAATGGAAACGATTTTTGTGGGTGTCTATTTTGAGTATTTTGGATATATTTTCACGACTAATTCCAGTTATCGTCCTGCAAAAGGTCTGCTCGTTCTTTTCCTTTGAGTCGTAAATTCCTGTTGAACTCTCATTAAAAAGCGGAATTAAGTACGCTGTGTGATGATGGAGATCCTTGATGACGAATCAGGAATAGTGAATGAGCAGACAAATATCACGGATGGTACACCAGATAGGGAAAATGTAGATGAAACCCCTTTTGCTCAGGTGCTGTGTAGCGCTGCACAAAGATCCATATGAGCGGGGCCTGGGTGCTGTGTAATTAGTACACAAAGAACCAATTACTAGGGTGCTGAATAAACACAAAGATCCATTTTTGGAGCTGGTTCTCCCGGTGCTGTGATTTATTCAAAGAACCAAATCTTGCAAGAATTAAGATATGATTTGTCGACATTAGAAATACTTTAATATATGTAACGATTTTGTAACGATCATCCTGCAAAAGGTCTGCTCGTTCTTTTTCCTTTGAGTCGTAAATTCCTGTTGAATTCTCATTAAAATGCGGAATTAAGTACGCTGTGTGATGATGGAGATCCTTGATGACGAATCAGGAATAGGGAATGAGCAAACAAATATCACGGATGCTGCGGCTAGAGCAGTGGAAGCGAGTTTTGAATTGTTCAATGATTATTCGATATTGTTATGACTTATTGTCAATAGGTATACTAAGTGGCCATGAGGTAGCCTGTTGCTATGTACAGTTTTATTCTATTGTTGATTATACCACATAGCTGTGGTGATAAAGGAAATGTTCGTTTAAATAGATGATTATGATAGGACCATGACTATAAAATCATGATGATTATTATGAATGATATCATAGGGTTCAAATGCAGAATGATTGCATGAACTTGGGAAAGAACTTTCAAGCCCTATGGGATAAATTGGGTATTACAAGCGATGGAGTTTCAAAATTTAGCATGATTGAAGGAATTTGACAGTCCCATTTCAGGAGTTTTACGAAATTTATATTGCCAAGAGATTTTGGGTACTATTAAAAGGAAAATGATGAGATATTTTTCCCAAAGAACTTTAATATCTGGCATCCATTTTGGCTGTCTCACGAATGAAGGATGAGTTGCCTTTAGTGGTTGCAAAGAAAAATTTGTGGAGACCAGGCAAAATGGGAAAATATGTCAGATATGACCCTAGGACAGGACGGCGATTCATCAATTGACATGAGGTACGAATCCGAGGTGACGACCGATGAAATTCGATCTCAGTCAATGGATGGACCTGTCCTGACATCATTGGGGAAAGGGCTTATGCAAGGAGTCATTCAAAATGATTAATTTGATTTATTGATGAATATTGATGAATTAATTGAAATTGAATAATTGATTGAATTGTTAATTGATTGAATAT
The DNA here is from genome assembly GCF_964187855.1 of Myxine glutinosa. NCBI lineage: Eukaryota > Metazoa > Chordata > Myxini > Myxiniformes > Myxinidae > Myxine > Myxine glutinosa. The sequence continues at coordinate 205,742,257 of NC_136262.1, read as the reverse complement.
TATTTGATTGAATTTAATTGCATAAATTGAACTGAATAAATTGAATTGAATATATTGATTGTTTGATTGATGAAAATGCGGTCTCAAGAAAGAAGCTTTGATATCTTTGCGAGATATTATCAATGTGGAGACAACCTGGGAAAATTGAGCAAGGTGGTGAGTTTATATACAGATATATATATGTGCGGTTACCATTGTGTGATTTCCCCGTCAAACAGAGCGGACACCTGAGGATTCACCCACTTCATACTGACCCTCCGGCTCATCTGCAAATACTGATCTGTGAGATTGGATTGTGCAAAAGCCACAGCTGAGGGAGATTCTCTGGAAATCACCGTGCGAACAGGTGGAGAGATCCTTCCTGGAGGTACGAGTGAAGCTTTAGAGGAACCTGGAACAAGCTACAACACATCCAACGCTACTTTGATAAAAGGCAGAATGGGAAATGGAGCCTGCAAGAACACACAAGGACAACCAGAGATTCCACAAAAAGGTACTTGTACACATCATATGTACGACCGTTATGGTGCCGAAGCTATAAGGCAGGTCGAGAATTGGTATTTGTGGACAAAGGGACATGATGAGGAGTTTCCAAGAGATGGTACATTTGAGCGAAGTCGATTGGAAAGATTGGAACAAAGATTGAAAGCCAGGAAGAGACAGAATCTAACGGTAGACTGGCTTGCATTCCATCTTTGGGATGGTGAATCCAGACAACGGGAACAGCAAGAACGGATAACGGAACTAGAACTTAAAATAAAAAGGATACAGGATACAGTGGAGGAGACAAATGCACAACTGCCCTCGAAATTAGGAATGAAAGTCACAGTTGTCCCATCTGATTTCCAGTTGTCTCCCCAAAAAGGACGGTACAGAGAATTTTTTCGTGTTTCAGGAGATAACGAGAGATTGCAGTGGCAACTCAGGGATGTAGAGATGCAGCCCAGCAATACAAGTGCACAGGCGCACAGATCAGACAACGACAGAAACCGGTGTTTCGAGTGTGGAAAGATGGGACATTGGAGAAGAAGATGTCCGTATGTCAACAGGAAGACAAGGTCATGGGGCAAACCAAGATCAAGGGTACCAGTGCTTACCGGTACCTCAGACAATGATTAGGCCTTCATTGCTGCAAATCCCAAATGATGATTGGCCTCAACAGATTCGATTACTGGACAAACATGAACAACTGTCAATGATTCTTGTGTCTGAAAAGTTTTCAGAGCAAGAATGATTCATTTTTCTTTTTGCTTGTTAACAAATTAATAATTAATTGATAAAATGCCAAAATTGGATCTTCTATTTTGGGCACAGCAATTTTAAATTTACAAAGTTTGGAACAATTGCGTTGCAATTGTTGGCAAACCAAGTAACAAGAGTCACATGATGATCAGGTGGGAATTTCGGACTATTGTTCCGCACGATTGATAGGTCAATGGTCGACTGACATGCAAATGGGTGTGTAGTCAAAATTTGGATAGATTATTGTGAAGGCAGAAAGGGTAATTTCAATTTGACATCATAAGGGTTTTCTAAGAATGGACTTCTGGTTTATTTGTCTATAAGCATTTTGAATTTGATTGACAAATTTTATGAAATTGAAATAAAATTGACACCCATCTGATCTGTAAATAATGGTTCCAACGCAAACAAATATGCATAATGCATGTGTGTGTGTGTTTTTGTGTATCAATCTTACAAGATTGTTGACACCGACAGTGTGCCTGTCTGGAAATGGATAGTTATATGTGGATGGGATTGGGATATGTGGATGGGATTGAATATCCAGAGAATCCGTAAAATAAAATAGAAATATAATTTGATTATGAACATTATCTCTTTTGTCAAGGGAAATGGAATATAAAAAAATTTTTTTGATGTGCTGGGTTATGAGCAGCCATTAATTAATAGTAAAATTGTGAGTAATTTTGGGATTCCATTTTTGATAGAATGTATATGAGAATAACATCTATTTATGGATATGAGCTTCATAAAAGGAAATGAGGAAGTACAAAATCATCCAAATTTGGGAGAGGTCTTACACTAACTTCCCAGAATACTCTGCTCATGGATTTTATATATATAAACTTGAATTTTATCAGCATATAAATTGTGCTGTATGTATGGATGTGTTTTAGGCATAGATGATATGGGAAAAGAGTAAAGAAAATTTTGCTGGTTTGAACTATTGTGGGTTTTTCAGTTCTGGAGTTTAAACAAAGTCACTGGTTAACAGATGAGAAAGGATAGTAAATAAATTATTCTCTGCTGGGCAAATTAAGTACGATATTACTAAGACTTATGAGAGCTATTGTTCCGCCTTACAGCAGTGGAAAATTATTGGAAAAAATTAGATCCAACATAATGAATCTATAAAAGAATGTGATAGGGATAATATCCTCAATTTGTACTAATTATTTGATTGTGGGTAAAGGAATTAAGTCATCGTAGTGGATTGTTAACAGCAGCCTGAAAATGTCCTGAGAGTGTGCATCCATGTAATCAGAAATCCCAGATTTGTTTTTACAAACAACATTTTGGTAGAGGTCTTGTGTGGAACACTTCCTTGGTAGATAAAAACGGTACTGCATGCTGGCAGCCACTTTTGCGGCCAGTTAGGCCAAACAAATTGAGAGGAAATTGTAGTTAAATACGTAAGTTACACATGGCTATTTGTAAAAAAGGAAATTTGTTGAGATGGGAAACATTTTTTCGAAGGTTTATTAAGGTGTTATAATATGACATGTGGCAAGGCAAACTATTGGATGGGAAAATTAGATCTGGCTATAGAATAAATTTATTGACCCCTTGAAGTTAATCCTTCGAATCATTGTTTCACTGGCATTTTTGTTCAAATTGGAAATAGTTTGGTAGAGCTTTGGTTAAAACCTTTGGTTGCGGTATCTTGGAACGAATTGATAAACCATAGGATATTGATAAGAATAGAAACAAATATGGACCCAAAATAGAAAGTTGGATTCATGCCTCTCATTGCAAGCAAGCACATGGGGCTAAGGTGGACGATCCCACAGAAAATGAGGCTGCACCTAGCAGCCCAGCAGAACATTCAGTGGTAGAAAAATGATAGTCATGATTTACAGTCATTTGAATTACATTTTAACACCCCTTGCATTGATAAACATTACATTTTCAACATGTGATATTCCTACTTGGAATAGTGACATTTATTTGCCTACATGACATACAATTACCTGCTGATATTAATACAGCATGAGTGAAAAAATGTATCACAACTACACTCATGATCAGGGGATTGAGTTCAACCCCGGGAGATAGGGGGATCAGGGTAAGACAAATAATCTGATTATGTTACATATTAAGGGATTTTCTTTATTTACCTTTTAGGAAGCTTGTTAGTTTGGTATATAATGTTAAATGTCATCGACATATAACTATGTCATAGATATGAATATATACAAGGAGTAGCAGACTTGTTTGTTGGTTTAGTAGTTATATTGGCAATTGTTTTAGTGGTGGCTTGCTTGAAAGCCTTAGTGACGGTGTGTTTGAATAAGGTAACCAACAACACGATGATAACGCATGAAGTGACAAATGAGGAAAGAAATGTGGACCCAGAAAAGGAAGACTTTTATGGCGACATAAACAGTAGAATTAAGATAATGGCATAACGACAATGTTATGAGTTGTGTCAATTACAATATCAATGAACTCATATCACCACGAGTGACACACTGTTAGGAGAAAAAAAAAAAAAAAAAAAGAGGGAAAAGAAAAAGTGGAGAGGAATTATGGTAATAATACATTATGCTTAATTTGTTGGTTTGGGAAAATTGTTGTTGGGAATTAGGTATTCCCGTGTGTGATTGTAATCATATACAATGCTATTCTTAGTTTAGTAATAAAATACATACCTGATTGAATATTATTTGTGTGACGCATATAAATGAATATAACTTTTTGTGTTAAGGAAAAACAACAAATTGTTGAATGTGAAACTGTCGGAAGATATACATGATTATGCTGATTTCATGGTAAGATGTACCCTATCTGATTCAGTGTGTGCGGAAAGCAGATTCAGATATGACTGAGCATAAGGATAAGACGAGATCACATTTTGGAGGGATTGCTAACGGAATTGGGAAGAAGAAAGAAAGAAAATTTGTGGCTAAAAAATGAAGTTAATCGTGGCATACACCCTCTTTCTCAAAGAATGATGAAGACATTCTCCCGTGTAACTTGGAGATGAATGCTTACCTTCACCAAGGAAATTTATGTGACCATTTGCCTGGATCACACTGCAACATATGAAAGAAAGGCGATCACTTACTCTTGTTCGAAGACTTCAAACATTCACCACATCAGAAGTTGCAGGACAACGACATTTTACCTGCAACCTCTGTGAAATGCGGGGACATATGTTATTACTTCACCAACGTCCGGGGAACCAGCATGGAGCTGCAAAAAACGGCTGTGCCCTTGTCACAACAGCTGTGCACGATTCTGCTGGATTGCTCCTGGTAAGGACCATGAATGACCTGAACACCATGGTCCCAACATCATTGTGGATGCATCCGGCATCCCTGTTCCACATCTTGCTGGCCAATCAATGTCACACCAATACTTGCTGCCCACTCACAATAAGGGAGGAGGCAAGTCGACTACAACTGGGTGAAGGCCTTGTTCAGGAATTACTATGGTTTACAGCAAAAAGTGGCAAGAATGCTACAAGGAGAGCAGGGTCAGTCTATGACTCCGCAATGTTACCACAACAGCGAAATCCTACACGAAGTAGTGCAGGAGCTATGAAGACATTAGGAGAAAATGTTTCATACCTGGATTCAAACACAAGTGATCAGCCCTTCCTTTCAAACAAAGTCAACATTTGTGTGGAGGCAAACGTTTTTGCCAGATGGTGCAGATGCTTTACAAAACTTGAAAATGAAGTGAAATTGTTGTATCTTGGTGATGGTGAAGTGTTGTTTTGAAAATATATTTGTGATGCAAATGCAATAGATTGAACAATATGGAAGGAGTCAATGACCAACGAAATGTTTTGTGATTCTTGCAGGATGACGGTGTATGCCTAAGGGAATTTGATTACCAAAGTGATTGATTATTTACTTATACTTGTAATGATGTTTACTAGTAGTGATTGATTGTTTACTTATATTGATGTTTAGATTAATGGTTAATATAAACAAAAACAAAAAGATGAGGGAATTGTGGAAGTGTAACTCAGTGTAACATATTGATTGGCCCTGGTAACTTATTAATTAACCTGGTAACAAAGCAGATACATTTTATGTGTATGAACAATGTAATCTCTTGAAACACCTGGTCAAGGCCCCAGGCTAGAGCACCCCCCCCTGCTGTGATTTCCATTTACACAGCAGGAGGGGAGCGAGCTGATGCCAGGACTCGGTGCGATGCATGACCTCGGGACATTAGCGGAGAGGAGATTAAGTCCAGTTTGGCGATATAACGAGAGCAAACGTTGAGTAAAGTACACTGGTCCTCAGAAGCCCTGCCCGACGGAACGATGGAATGAACGAGTACTTGCTACGTGAAGCGCTGACCGAACGGGAGTGTCGGATGGAGAGAAGGACCAGCGAAAAGAGTTAAACCTGATCCATTATATTATGCGGTATCATTTTGGTAATTGGATGAAGTGAATACAGTTTAATAAACGAGACCTTTTGTAACCTGTGTCCGGTCTTTGGAGTCCTGTGAGTCCCCCAGTAAATTCCCTGACAACACCAAGCAAAGGAATTATGAGCAATATACTCAGGTGACAATTCAAAACAAATGAATCACAAGATGTGTGTTCAGATGGGAATGCCAAACACAGGAATGAGGAAAAATTCATGGAAGGGAATGTTAAATATGAGCATTTCCATGTGCCAAAGATGGAGTACTCATGTGGTAATGCTGAGCAAAGGTGTCGTGAACTATAGCAATTGCTCATACAATAAGGGAATGCCAAACAACGGAATAATCAGCTAATGTATGGCATGTTGTGGCATAAAAGGTGAAATTCATAAGGAGCTGGAAAATTGAACTTGTGGTGGATAATATAGAATACCGAACAACGAAGTAGTTTTTGAACATTTTATTTTGAACTATAACCACACTCGGTAGAGCGCACACCTCCGCCAGGTTGAACAGTTTACGTTTTGTATTCCACTGATAGGCCGGATCTAGATTTGGACCTGAACCAAAATCTAATCAGCTTGCTCTGATCATCTAACCAATTAATCCTCCCAGTTTGGCCGAATCCGTCCAAAACTTTTTGAGATATTGTGTTATATATCGTTTTTGCCCAAATCTCTCAGTGGTGAAGAATCACTTAAAAATTCCAGTATCAGAATCCAGATTGTGATGTCTGGGATTTTTTTTTATCTGCTGGTTTTCCATCCGTATTTGAAAAAAAAAGAAAAAAAGAAAAAAAATAATGTTTTGTGTGTGTGTGTGTGTGAAAGTACGCTTTCCATCCGTATTTGAAAACTTGACAAAAAAAGGATAATCCCTTCACCTCCTTCCCTTTATCTCATGGTGTCTCTCATTAATTCAATTAATAAAATCATTATACGGTTAATTATTTATTTTACTTTGATCAAGCACCAACTGCAATGTGGGATGGTTTGGATTGGAGTCTAACCCGGGTGTAATGGGCTGAATTACATTCTGCCACGTCCAAGTTTTCCTGTATGCAGCACTCGGTGTGAGTTGAACAATCACCCACACAACATGGCATATAAAGTTGAAAAATAATTGTTGACACAACGTGTGGAATTAAGATAAGGAGTATTAAAAAAATCGTGACATTGAGTCAATCTTGACTGAATTAACACCATCACAGATGTTTCCCCATATAATCTTACGTTGTGTGTGACCACAGGGTTTGTTCAGCGTTTTGGACAGCATGCTGTGCATGTCTTTCTTGGTTGTTTTTTCCCCGGCGATTCTGGAATATTTTAACACATTTTCAAAGGTATTGTTATTATGCAGTAATGAGAGATCACGACACCTCTATTTACATGTGTTGCAGAAATGTCATATTATACTTTCGAGAACTGTAAGTACGCGTTGTGTAATAAAATAAGGCTTTGTTATGTTACAAAAAGGCACTGTTGGCATGTATATATGTATGTGTGTGTATATATTTAGATGTATATATGTATATATTTAGATGTATATATATATATACTAATGGGGTCACCCGTGGGAATCCCACGGGCATGGACGTGTGTGACATTTCGACATATTGAGTTGATGCTGCACCTGCACATTCAGTTTCACAAAATGGTTACTGGCAATTTATCAGATCTACACAATGTATTTACTTCTGATAACATGTGAATGCATGTGCGTGCACATGGGAAATACAGTTTGAAATGTGTCATTACATCTCATGCAAAATGTGACTTTAAGAGCTCGAATCCTCCCCCTCCCACATCATGCACACGGAGGAGAGTGGGTCACACACACGGGGGAGAGTGCGACACACCCACACACACACACACCCACACACACCCCACACACATGCACACACACACACACACACACATACACACATATCCACACATATACACATATATACATCCACACACACACACACACACACACACACACACACACACATGTACACATACACACATGCACACACACACACATGTACATCCACACACACACACACATCCACACATATGCACACATATACACATATATACTGTTACGGAACCGGAGTACGGCACTCCCCTTAGCAAGGGGGGGGGGGCAATCCCCCCGTCCTGTTAAGCTGGCCGTCTCCATTCCTGGAACTACCCCGCTCCTTTGTGGGATGGGATTGGCTACGGTGATTAGTCAAGAGATTCCCGGACACCTCCGCCAATCCCTCCACAAATCAGGTGGATGGCCCCGCTCGAATCCCGGACAAGATGGAGTTTGCCGAGCGGTTTAGCAATCTGGAATCCGAGCCATTAGCAATGGACTAAACCCGATTAAAAGCGGTTCGGCCAAAATCGCGCCGCAGATACTCAATCAGGAAAAGACTAAAGCGATCGGGGAAGAATGAAACCAAAAGTAAGGAATAACAGGTATTTATTAATTATTTACACAAAACCAAAGAAGAGGAGGAACGAAAGTAATTTACATAAGAAGAAGAAGACACAGAGCAAACCTTAAACAAGCTTATATTATATCCCAGACAACAAACAGGACAGACAACGGACTTACACGACAAGGGAATAGCAGGCAGGAATCACTGGAGGAGGAGGTGGTCCAGGTGGGACAACAGGGCTGGAAGGTTCGGCAGGGTACAGCAAGGAGGTCTGCTCCAGCTCTACGCTCCGGGCTGGAAGCGAGCAGCCGGCGGCTCCACGTATTCGGTTTCACATGGCGGGGGCTGTTTGAAGCAGCGTGTCAGAGCTCTGCGCAGCTTCGTCTCTCTCTCTGCCTTCTTGGTTCCAACTCTCTTCCAACTCCACTCAACCTCTCGGTTCGGCTGGATCACTCCTCTCCCTCTCGTGCCTTCTCACCGACTCTCCTTCCAACTCCAACTGGTAAAAAGGCTTCACTTTGCGCTTATATTGGTGTCGGCTGTATCAAGCCGCGGGCTGCGAGGGCACGCCTACCGGGTCGCTCACCGCGGTGCTGGTTGGCTGGTTAACTCCACCTCCGATGATGAGTTGATGCCACGCCCGTGATCCGGCGGCTCCTCCCCCTTTTTCCTGGCTTGACCGCATGGCTTATGGCAGCGTGGTGCCAACAAAAACAGCCCAATGCAACGGCAGCGAACGCTGCCCTACTGCTACTTTGCGGAGACGTGGGTGAGGCAATTGGGGAATTGAAAGGGGCCTATCTTATTTGATTAATGCAACGTAGAGTCAAACTATTGGAAACACAGCCTTACCTGAAACACATAATAATGAAATAACTATGAAGAGGGCCTATGGTTCGCTACGTGTTGCGATGTGGACTAACTAGGGGATGACCGTTGACCTTTACAATGAATGGAGGTATTTACACAAAGAATTATTTACAAAGGGTATATTTACAACACTTTACACAGTGCAGGATTCTCAAAACCCCAACAATACACACACACACACACACACACACACACATACATGCGCACATACACATGCACACACACACACACATCCACACATATGCACATATAAGCATCCACACACACACACACACACACACACACATACACATATATACATCCACACCCACACACATGCACACACACACACACACACACACACACAAACACATCCACACATATATATACATCCACGCACACACACACACACACATATGCACATGTATACATCCATGCACACACACACACACACACACACGTAAACACACATGTACACACACACACACACACATGTACACCCACACACCTGCACACAAACACACACACACACACACACACACATATATATACACACACATACACACAGATATATACACACACAAACACATATATATATATATATATATATATATATATATATACACACACAAACACACATATATACACACACATACACACATATATACTGTTACGGTTTTTAGAACCTTCACTTGTAAAATAATAATTCTTGTAAATATCCCCCTTTTTTAAAGGTTGCACCCTAGTTAGGCCATGTACAACATGTAGGACACCTTTGAAACCTCTCTAGTTATCTCATTAGTATGTGTTCTAGTTAAGGATCTGTTCCCAATAGTTTGACTCTGCGTTTGCATTAATCAAATAAAAGTAGGCCCCAAAGTTCCTTTCAACAGCGGTGCGAGGGTTTTCTATCCCGCAAGCCGCCATAAGCCACGCGGCCAAGTTGGAGAAGAAGGGGGAGGAGTCCTCAGAGCGCCAGGAATGAAGGCGTGGCCCCTCAACGCACTATCAAGGGGCGGACCGGTGAGCGCTCGCGACCAATCAGGGCCGAGGCAAGCTCACCGGTGGGCGTTTCCAAAAGGCAGGCGGCTTGATACGCGGGCGGCCAATATAAGCGCGGCCGCGGACTACTTAAAAAGTCGGACCGAAGGAGAGTGACAAAGTCGGACCGAAGGAGAGTGACAAAGTCGGACCGAAGGAGAGTGACAGAGTCGAGCTGCCAGAGGCAATTCGAAGAGAGAGAGAGAGAGGGTCAGTCCGCTACCGCGACAATATTAACCGCGCTGCCTGCCAGGTTTCACTGCGAACTGAAACGTGGACTGGAGTGGAGCGTGACCATGGAGCCGGACCTCAAAGCTGAACCACCTGCCCAAACCTCGATGCCTACCATCGGCCTGGACCCTTCTCTTCCTTCCTACCATCCCTGCCATCCCATCCTCTCGTGTAAGTGTGTTTGTTCTGTCCTGGGCGTGTGATAATATAAGACTGTATAAGGTTTGCCCTGTGTATCTGCTTCTTCTTCTTCACTGTATATTCCCTTTCGTTTCCTCTTTAGCATTGTACGTAGTTAATAAACCTGTGTTCTTTCCATACTTTTGGTTTCCTCTCCATCCGGTCGCTTTAGTCTTTTCCCAATTGAATACCTGTGGCACGATATAGGAACCGCTCAGAATCGGGTTAGTCAACCGCTAACGGCTCGGACCTCGGATTGCTAAAACCGCTCGGCAATTTCCATCTTGTCCGGGTCCGAGCAGGGAATTATATCCCTGCTTTGTGGAGGGATTGGCAAAGGTATCTGGGAACCCATTGACCAATCACCCTGGCCAATCTCACCCCGCAAAGGAGCGTGTAATTTCCAGGACTGGGGGGAAATCGGCCAGTGTAAAAGACAAGGGGTTAACCCCCCCCCCCCCTTGGTAAGGGGAGCGCCGACCCCCGGATCCGCAACAATACACACATATACACACAAACACACATGTATATACACAAATATATATATATATACATACACACAAACACACACACACACACACACACTCACACACACATACACATATATGCACACACATACACATCCACACACATGTACACACACACACACACACACACATACACACCCACACACATGCACACACATATATATACACATACACACATATGCACACACACACACACACACACACACACACACACACACACACACACATATATATATATATATATATATACATATATATATATATATACATATATATATATATATGGTTCAAGAGCTGGGTTTTGGTTCAGAGCTGGTACGAGGCTGGTACGTGCTGCTGCGTTGGTTCAAGAGCTGGATTTTGGTTCAGAGCTGGTACGAGGCTGGTACGTGCTGCTGCGTTGGTTCAAGAGCTGGAGCTGGGTTCGAGGTATGAGGAGGAAGAGGATCTGGAGAGGAAAATACCAGTGTTACCGACAGAGAGAGAGAGAGAGAGAGAGTCGTGGGTCGGAACGGAACCTCGCCAGCTGAACGAACCTTCTGCCATTCCTTTCATTCCCCATTCGTAAAAGTCTGCTCGTCGTCTGTCCTCTGTGTTGTCTGGGGTATAAGTTAAGCCTGTGTAGATAAGCTAGGAATTGCACTGTGTCTTCTTCTTCTTCTGTAAATTACTTTCATTTCTTTCCATCTCCTTTGGTTTCTTTGGTTGTGTAAATAGTAGTTAATAAATATCTGTTCCTCCATTCTTTGACTTCTTCTTCCTCATCCGATCGTTTTAGAGATTTCCACATTGAGTTCCTGTGGTGCGATTTCGGCCAACGTTTATAACCGGGTTAGTCTTTGTTAAATGGCTCGAACTCCGGGTTGCTAAAAACCGCTCGGCAACTAGTCCATCTAAAACCGTGGTTCGAGCGGGAGTCCCTTCCCTGCGTCGCGGTCAGGAGTGGCACTCAGGTCCTTGGGACTTTTCCTTGACCAATTACCCTGGCTGCTCCCGACCGGAGGGAGCGTTGGGATTTCCAGGACTCACGTCGGTCAGTTATAGACAAGGGGCTAACCCCCCTTGGGAAGGGGAAAAGGCCAACGACTGAGATCCGTAACAATTGGAGTGGTTCACCCACGGGGGGGGGGGGGGGGTGTGGATCACCCATGGGGGGTGGGGGGGTGGATCACCCACATAGGGGGTGGGTAATACGCATGGGGCAGGGGGGGTGGTAACACACAAGGGGGGGTAACACACACGGGGGGGCACACACGGGGGGTGGTGGGTTACACATGGTGGGTGGGGTGGGTCACACACGGTGGTGGAGTGGGTCACAAACCCATGGAGGGGGGGGTGGTGGTCACACACGGGGGAGTGGGAGAGGATCACGACGTTCATTGGTGTCTCGTTCTGTTCCCTCATTCTTTTATTGATTTTGAAAATGGCAGTTACAAATAACCCTCATTAGTCTAGTAGGAAGACTAGGTCCCCCTGCACCCCCCGGAGATATACTTCTAATCAGTGTTTCTAGATTGGAAAAAATGTGTAGAAAATGACTAGCTATGGCCCCAAGCTGAACAAATGTCCCACATACCATTTTTATGCAAATTACTGCTGCCATTATCAAAAAAACGATTTTTGACATATCTCAGCCAATATTGCAGATAATTGAAAAATGAAGGTGTCTAGACCCATGTTTTGAAGGGCATAGATCATGATAGAACTATTCATAACATGATTACATGTGTCTATGGTATACTAGTATGCATATTAATGCTGTAATTACAAAATAATCAGTTTTACAAATGATAAGGATACGTTAATACTGCAGATAACTTAACATGGTACATAAGGGGTCTAAACCCAGGTATTTTCAAGGTTAAATGTCAACAAGATGCTCCTGAGTCTTGCATAGGGGCGGGACATTGGCAGTAACATTGGTACCACTCAACTTTTCTTCCCACCATTGACTTTGTATTGCGAGAGATTTTCACTTGCTTATTTAAAGGTTTCTCACCCAGCCCACGTAAAATCTACCAACTCCTGCTGTTAACTCCCAAACATATTTTTTTATGTTATCCAATCACAGTGCAGAAATGACAGACTAGAGATCCAAATTAGTGCTGCTATAGCTGCCATTTTACATTTCCATCCATGTAACATGCGCGCTCGCGCGCTCGTATCAATTGGTAATGTCGCGCGCTCGTATCAATTGGTAACGTTGATGTTATTGAATACCTCAGTTGAAAGTTCAGTCTTCCATTCCATCTGTGTGTTGTTCTTGGTATTCATCCTCCAATCTAGCCAGGTAAGATGCTAACTATAATGTTACTCACACTCTTGACTTCAGTTTCTGCATGAAATCATAAACAGGCAGAATAACAGCTGAGCCAGCTAGCACCATGTTAGCTAACGTTAAAGCTAGCCTCATCTATGTACAGTATGTTCCTAATGTCGGTGTAACTTAAACTTTTGTTAATGCCAAACATGAGACATATCTGTTGACTTCTGTATATGAATTGAACCAGAAAGAGGCACGACAGCTGAGCTAGCTACAGTAACTTAGCACAATGTTTCATTGGCCTAGATAGCTAACGTTAGTGTGGAAGAATTTAGATGTTTTAGCTATTAGCACTTTTGATGCCACTAAACATGGTTTAGTCAGCTAAAAAGTACCCTAGTGTAGAACATGACTCAGAACCTCTGTTACCTCACTGAAAACTCAGAGCCTCCTTTCACAGGCACTTTTAACATCATTCGTGATTTCTTATTTGTCATTTAACAGTGATGGTAGACATCGACAGCAAGCATGCCCAAAAGAAAACGGAGTGTAGAACCTGCAGCCCAAAGCTCTCCTCCTACATGCATCCTTCATGTACCATCCATGTCTGATCATGGGGATTTCACGCCCCTCCGTAAAATTAAAGGATCTGCTTCAGAAAAACTGCAACTGCTTCAAAAGATCCGGGATAGACGTCTCAACCAACCGCATGACTCCCCATGTCGTATGCAATCAGTATGTGATCAGATCCCGGCAACTCTTCCTGATGACCTAGAAAGAGTAGGATATCACAGCAAGTGTTATAAGCACTTTGTCCGCCACTTTCATCGTCTGGGAGATGATACAGAACCAGGGCCATCAACCTCATCATGGCATCACTCTCCTCGTAAACCAGGAGGTTCTGCTGAACCCATCTTCCCGCCAGAGTGTATATTTTGTGAGAAAGTTGAGACCAAAGATGCTCATCGCAATACTGAGAGGCCTACAACCTTCCCATCCTTTAAAAACAAAGAAAATGCATGGGAGCAAATCGAAACACGGGCTGAGAAAATGGGTCTCTATCGACTCCATCGAAAGGTGAAAAACAAAGACCTCTTTGCATGTGAGGCCAAACACCATCCGTCATGTTTTAAAGCTTTCCGCACAGCATTCTACAACTATGAGCGTGCGATTCACAGAGCCGAAGCACCAAAGGAGCAGGCTTGCATGTCAGCCGCCCATGAAAAGGCATTCAACTCAGTACTGGAACACATTCAAACCCAGGTCATCCAGCAGAATAAAGTTCTACAGCTTTCTTCCTTGCGCTTGCTCTATGTCGAGGAACTGAAACTGAATGGATATGAGAACTCAAATTATCGGTCAGAGAAACTACTGAAACGCCTACAGAATGACCCAATCAAGGAGCATATCCACTTCACGAAGGTTGATCATGACAAATGTGATGTCATTTCTTTCTGGCTTGTGCACAGCTCAAACATAACAGTTTCCAATGCTCTCGCACGAGCATTCACACTCGGAAGCACAAACAAGAACCAAAATGTTGCCCTCCAACTTCGCCAGGGTATTCTACAGGCTTTCAGAGAGTGTAAAGACCAACCATGGCCACCAACAGCTGAAGACATGGAGCTCAATCCTGAAGACATCCTACCTCCAGACCTTGTCCGCTTTCTCAGCGTGCTAATGACTGGCAAGGAGGGCATCGAGACAGAAAAGGTGAAGCGTCTGGTCTTCTCCATTGGACAAGATCTGTGCCGTGCAGTGTCAGATGGAAAATGGAAGTTACCAAAGCACATTCTCCTCTGTGTGACTGTAAGGCACCTGTTCCGATCCCCACGATCTACAGCAACCAGGAAGAGACTGATACCAGGGTGGTTCTGTACCTCCATCATGCTGCTACCATCGGATACAAGAACGCTGTAGTCAGAACACCGGACACAGACATCCTCCTGATCCTGCTCCACCATGCCCACAACATCAAGCTGACGGTGTATTTGGATACAGGGTCAGGGAAGCATCGCCAACTTGTCAACGTCTCTGAGCTGGCAGAATCCCTGGGAGAGGACTACTGTGCCACTCTCCTGGGGTACTATGTGTTCAGCGGAGAAGACTGCACCAGTGCCTTCAAAGGGAAGGGAAAAGTCGGGCCCTTGAAAAAGCTGGAGAAGAATCCCAGGTTTCACAGGGCATTCGGTGAACTGGGTGACAACTGGGATGCCAACCCTGAGGTGGAGAGGCAGTTAGAAAAATTCACCTGTGTGATGTACGGCCAGAGTCGCGAGTCATCAGTGGACATTGTCCGTGCCAAGCTGCTACGAAAAATGGTGGGAGAGGACAAGACCCTCACATCCAAGTCCAAGGTTGATCTGGCTCGCCTTCCTCCATGCCAGTCTGCCCTGAAGCCGCACATCCAGCGTGTGAACCACCGCGTAGCATTGTACAAAAGAGCCGATCAACCTATCATCGAAAAGCCAAAACCTTATGAGGAGCAAGGATGGATAAGGACTGATGAAGGACTGTTGAAACCAATGTGGTCCAGTGGTCCCATCCTACCAACCTCACTGGTGGATCTTCTGAACACAGGAGAGCACGAAGAGGAGGAGGAAGAGGAAGGAGAAGAAGAGTTTGACTCTGACGATTTCGATGAAAATGATGATGACTGACTCAGTGTAGAATCACTAATGCTAATGATGTTTATCTAAAACAAGCAAGAGAAGAGTGGTCACATTGAGTGCTAGGACTATTTTGACAGTTGTAATATTTAGAAAAATAAAACTTTGTGTTAACGTCTGTGTAGACGGACCTTAATATGAGTCTATTATTTCGTAAAACTGTGATTATTTTGTAAATAAAGCACTAATTAGCATACTAGTATACCATAGACACATGTAATCATGTTATGAATAGTTCTATCATGATCTATGCCCTTCAAAACATGGGTCTAGACACCTTCATTTTTCAATTATCTGCAATATTGGCTGAGATATGTCAAAAATCGTTTTTTTGATAATGGCAGCAGTAATTTGCATAAAAATGGTATGTGGGACATTTTTTCAGCTTGGGGCCATAGCTAGTCATTTTCTACACATTTTTTCCAATCTAGAAACACTGATTAGAAGTATATCTCCGGGGGGTGCAGGGGGACCTAGTCTTCCTACTAGACTACATGCAACTCATTGAGACAGTGATGACATAAAGAAGCAGGAATGATCACCCACATGCCCCACATGACATAACCTTGAGCTAAAGACAGCTCGGATGCACACGACGCATATGGAGCATTTTCTGACGTCGATAGCAACTCGCACCAAGAACCTGACAAAAAAACGCGATGACGCCGAGTGGCATCGGCCACTTCTGCAGCGATTATTTATAATCGTAATTACCAGACCAGATCATTTGCTGTCTGTTTATTTATATACATATGTGATTTACATGTCCATGCACACGTGAAATGGAGTTTCTTTATTAATCCTGGATGTGTACACGATTGATTCAGCCTTGAAAACTCGTGCGAAACCAAAAAAATGTATATTAAAGATTTCAAGATTTTATTTCCTCGAGAAAAAAATCTTCTTTGGGCGGTGTATAATCACTCCGAATGAAACAGGCATTGTCTAGTGAGTGGGTTGTTGTAATCAAAATGTTGTAATTGTTGTTGTAATTAATATATCTCGGCAATTTCCCATGTGTGCGTGAATTTTCTCCATTATTGCTGAAACCGAGACTAAAACCATCGATAAAAATGAAATCAGATCGTGAATTAGTCGAGATAAAGGCTTATGTTATAGGCCTTTGAAAATGCATTTCATTCGATAAACGGAAACTTTCATCGGATTTTATCCCCGTTATTTTTCAACCGAGTCTAAAACCATGTTAGCGACTGTTAAAAATGAAATGATATATCGAATTAGAGTTGAAATAAAACTGTGAGATAGAGCAAGACACCACGGCCTACAAAACAGGCCTCAAAGCTATGCAAGTTAATAAAATGGAAGATATTTGTTTATGACGCCTCTCCCAGAATGGGTGGAGCTACTCTCTAAATGGAGTAAGCCACACCCCCGGACAGACAGACAGACAGACAGACAGAATCACCTACGGCTAAAATAATATAGATATAGGAGATATGCTCCAACGTAAATCGAAAGAATGGACGCGACAAAAAGC
Organism: Myxine glutinosa; assembly: GCF_964187855.1. Classification (NCBI taxonomy): domain Eukaryota; kingdom Metazoa; phylum Chordata; class Myxini; order Myxiniformes; family Myxinidae; genus Myxine; species Myxine glutinosa. Next base: position 205,724,958 of record NC_136262.1, on the reverse strand, counting down.
TGGAATTCGTCCGAGTTTCTTTATTGTGTCAAATCAACTCGGGTACTCTGAAAAGCCCGTTTATCGGCAAGCAATATATTGTTGCGGATATGGGATTTGGATCCATCCATATCCGCTTGTAAATATTCCCCTATTTCCTCAATACTTCCCAACTATCCCCAATCCCCCATTCCCTAGTCCCATTTTCTGAAAACAACACTCTGTAGACCCGACCTTCCCCTATTTCCCCCATTAAATGTCGCATCCAGGTCCACCGCATCTCACGTAGACAACTATAGGACATCTTGCTAGTTATTCTTAGTCTATGTCAGTTAAGGACTCGTTTCCATTAATTCTGACTCTTCGTTGCACCAGAATGTGATTGTATGGCACCGTTAGGAAGATTAGGACCTCCCAATACCTCCCAGCAGCTCTTCCTCACGGTTCAACAACAACAACAACAACAACGGCGGCGGCGCGGGGAGTGTGCGTCCTCACTCCGGCTTGGTTGGTAGGGGGTGTTGGGAGTGCACCATGCCTTTCGAACGAGCCGCCATCGAGCATGTGCTCGACGGGGTTACCAGGTAGGGGCTCGCTGTCAGCTCCTCGTCAAGGGCGGAGCCCGGTAACCCCCGCACCCAATAGAAGCGGCGGACCGATCCCATCTGGGGCGGAGCCAACGAGCCGAGGGCGTGTCACTCCCCGCTGAACATGCGCAGAAAGAGGGAGGTGACGTGAGATGCGCGCAGAGCTGAAGGAGAAAGGACGCACCCTCCGAGCGCCGAGAGACCTCCCAAAGACTGAGCTGTATCCTGTCCCTGAGCCAAGGTGCACCTTGTGCTATCGACTGCCTGTCCTTCCCTGCCATCAATCCCTGTGTAAGTCAGTCTTGTTCCATTTGTCTGTGGTCTGTCTGGGATAGATACGATTGTGTCTAAGTGCCTATCTCTTCTGTGTCTTTACCTCATTACCTTGTAATCTACCCCTTTTCTCCACCACCAATTATATCCTCCTCCGGAGGTCTTGAGAACTGTACCCCTTGTGTCGTTTCATTTATCCCAGTCGTTGTGTCCTTTCCAAATCATTGATTTAGCATAGCGCGACTTGGTCAACGTCGGGTGGAATCGGGTGAGTTGGGGAAGAATCGGGGGAATTGTTAGGTCGCGGCAATACCACCGCTCGGTAAATAACATCTAATCCGCGATCCGTAACAACTGGTGTCGAGGAGTGAGATCGGACCCGAAGCGCGCTTAACGCGCTCAAAATTACAAGTAACCGAAATTTGTTTTGTTTTAAAATAAAAACCCGAATTTTGAAGGTCGCGCTATGGCGGATCAAGACGGCTGGGTTCCGGTAGAGGAGAGTGAGGCAGGGTCGATCCAGGACCAAATTGAGGGACAAGAGGAGAGCGAAGCAGTGAGGGCGGCAGGTTCGCAAAATGGCGTCCTCGTGCACGAGGCTTCAGGCGCGCAAAGTGGCGTCCTCGCGCACGTGGGTGTAGCGGCACCAAATTTTGCCACGCCCGTGACCATAGCAGCGGCCGCAGCACCAATGAACTGGGGCCTATTCATGCAGCAGATGCAGGCCTTCATGGTCAAGGCGGATGAGGAGAGGGAAGAGAACAGGGGGATGAGAAACCAAATTTTAGGAATGGGGAACCGGATGGATGCTCAGAGTGAGCGATTGGAGGGCCAAATGGGGGTAATGGGGAACCGGATGGATGCTCAGGGTGAGCGATTGGAGGGCCAAATGGGGGTAATGAGGGACGAAGCGAGGGGTACCGGTGAGGGATTAGACAAGAAATTTGAGGGGTTAGACAATGGGATAAAAGAGGTGAAAAAGGGGTTAATGGGGGTAGAAAACAGAATGGCCGCTCAAGAGAATCAAATAGAAGGGGTGAAACATGGGTTAACGGGGGTAGAAAACAGAATGGCCGCTCAAGAGAATCAAATGGAAGGGATGCAAAAGGGGTTAGAGGGGTTAGAAAACAGTATGGAAGGCAAATTGAGGGACATGAGGGACCAAGCGGAAAGGGAAGTTTAAAAAATGGGGCAGCAGATAGAGGGGGTCAGAATGGGGGTAGAAACTAAATTGGATGCTCACAGGGAGGAAATGGAGCAGATGAGGGTGGCATCTGGGCAGGAGATGCAGGTGATGGGAGAAGAGATCAGAAGAGGTGTGAGTGAGGAGGTCGGAGGAGTGCGCGAGGAGGTGAGGCACTGTAAGGAGCGCATGGAGAAGGAGGTGAGAAAGGGGACTGTAAAATTGCAAGGTGGTATAGAGGAGTTGACGCTGGGAGTAGAACAACTGACGGAGGGACAAAAAGAACTAACGGAGCAGGTTCAAAGGAACACTGCGGTACTAGGAGGGTTAAGAGCGACACAAAACGACATAAAAAATGACTTGATAGCGACACAGAGGCAATGTCAGATGGTACGTGAGGGACTGACAACGAGGTTGGACGAGGTGATAGAGGTAATGGAGACAAAGGACCGGCAGGTGAGGACGCACATAGAAACGGTCAAGGTAGCCTTAGAGGACGAACTTGAGGAGACGCACCGGGAAATAAAAGAGGTGAAGCAGAAATTAGAAGAAGTGGAAGAAGGGGTGAGCGAAATTAAGAAGCGACGGAGAGGGGATAAGAAAGAGATAAAAGAGGAGGTAAAAGAATTGGTCCAAAGTCTGTGTTCGGATCGTGATGATGTGCTCATTAACAGGATGAGGGATTCGCAGGTGATGGAGGAGAAGCGAAGAGAAAGAGGACCCGGTGTAAGTGGTGACCAATATGGTCGTGCGTATGATGCGCCAGGTGATTTAATAAGCTTGGGGGTCGAGATGGACCCGGGTGTTCGTGAGAGGCCGTTGGTGAAGTGTGCGACAGGTCTGGTGTGCGAAAAAGGAGGTGTGCGAGAAAGTCCGACTCTGGGTTGTGTGAGGAAAAAGTGCGTGCCAAGGAGTGAGGGTGCTGTCGAGAGTGAGTCGGTCGTAGCGCGTGTGCGAGGGAGCACATGGAAGCGCGTAGTGAGGAGTGTTACGGAGGGTGTAAAGGGAGAATGCACGCCTGTGGTGAGTGTTACAGAGGATGTAACGGGAGAGGGTGTGCGAGAAAGATGTGTGACGGACAGGTGCATGGGGAAAGAGTGCGCTGTCAAAAGTAAGGAAGAGTGTACACCTGTGGTGAGTGTTACAGAGGGTGTAACGGGAGAGTGTGCGCGAGAAAGGTGTGTAACGGACGGGTGCATGAGGAAAGAGTGCGCTGTCGAGAGTAGGGGTGAGTGCGCTGTCAAGAGTGGAGGTGAGAGTAGTAAGAGTGACACGGAGCGTGAGTTGGTTGTGACAGGTGAGAAAGGAAGCACACCTGGAATGGTAGAGCGTGTGTGGGAATGCACGCTGGAATTGGTAGTGAGGCACGTGGTTGGGTGTGCGAGTGAGGGCACACCTGTGATTGTCACAGAGGAGGTGACCAAGGAAGGGGCGCGAAGAGGTGTGTTGGTGAGGTGTGCGAACAACGAATGTGTGCCAAAGTGTTCGGTGGTCAGGTGTGTGACCAAGGCTGTGAGTGGAATGAGTGTACCGAGGTGTGTAAGGAAAGGTATGAGGAGCATGGGAACAGCTGGAGGTATGAGCAAGAAAGGGGTAGCGTATGCGTGTAAGCATCCAGGTGAGGCATCGACGGTAACCGGGTTAGCGGTTAGAGCGACTTATAGCCGAATCGGGCCCTCGGTGCGTGCCGGGCTTCGCGTGCCGCGAGAACCAGCGGGGATCCGAGCCACGGCGGGTTCGAAAGGACCGCCGTACGCGATCCACGCTGGGCCTCGCTTGGAACGGCAGCGTCCGTGCTCAACTAGGCGGAGCGGGCAGCCCGATAGGAAGGGTCGTCATGGCGACCACTTTTTGTTGAGACGTGCCGGCAGGTCGAGATCGGGACATTGGATGGCTCCACGCCGAGGTGGTGCGTGGGATCTCAGCCCGGGTAAGCCCCCGTCCCTGCCCCGAATGCGGGACGTATCCAGCCGCTGGCACCAAACAACCCGCATTCATGGCTTGGCTGTACTAAGCCGGGCTGTGGACGTGAATTTGTGCACCGAGAGGATCTAATAAGTAGACGGGTGATGAGGTTAGTGTTTTGGACCCAAAATTAGAAAAAGACAAAATTTGATGATTGGCAAAGGATTGGCAGTAATGATTGGCAGATGATGGGTAGTGATTGGCAAATTTTTAATTTGTTGAAATTTGATGTGCAAAATTGGTAGTGGGAGATGCCCGATGTGGTGGGATGGCAACTCTGTCATCCCTCACAAAGTGGGGCAAATGCGCTATAGTTTATGGGGTTTATGGCAGTGAAAACTAGCCCGGGTGGGTTAGGATATTGTGTGTAGGGATCTAGCGAAGATGACCTTAGGTAACGTTAAGGTTTAGATAGTGACTGATACCTGTAGTGGGGACGCACGTAGATTAGAGTGGATGATAATGACGAGGGAGCGCAATAGTTTAAAGGGACGACAGGGAAGCGCAAGTTTCAGAGGGGAGTAGTTAGATGAGATGATGCTGTGTGAGAACTGGACAGGTGTGTGGAGCAGTGTATGAGTAGTGAGTGTTGTGGATCAGCGCGAATGCGCTTGGGGGAGAGAAGGGTGCAGGCGGCACCAAGTATGAGAGCACAGGTGTGCAAGTGCAGGGGTGTGGAATACATGGAGTAAGTGGTACGGAGTGGTGTGCATGGTGCGAAGGTGTGGATGGGGGAAGAGTGGACCCCTTTCACGAGTACCCGGGGCGGGTAGTGTAAGTGTTAGGTAGAGGGTATAGGTAAATTGTGGTTGGATATTGGCATTTGTGGTGCGGTTGCAGAATGGTATTGTGGATGGGTGCATTAGTGTTGTGGAAATGGCTGGGCGTGTAGCCTGTTAGTGTGTGTAGTTGGTTTTGGCACTCCACCACTGTGAGGATGTCGGCCAGGTGAGGCCGCAGGTGGGCTCTGGGAGCCGTTAGTTTCAGTGGGTGCCTGAGGATCCCGGGTGTGGATCGGGCAGCCCGTGCCAGAGAGGACACTGAGGGGGTGAGAGTGCGAGAGGGCCTTCCCCAGTTAGTTAGGTTAGGGTGAGGAGCAGGTAAGCTCGGGTGGCAACTACAGTGGTGGAGGTGTGCAGGTGGGTAGACCTGCTGGGAGAGCTACACGTCACAGCCCAGAAATTGTGCAAGGGCACCGAGTGTTGAATCGGGGGAGTGAGACCCCAACTTGAGAAGCACCACAGTTTGGTCAATGGGAATTGGTTTTTAGAACCCATAGTGTAAGTTGGCCAATGGATTGGCAGGGAAAGACCCCGGGTAATGTAAAGTTGTTAAAGTCATTTAGGAAATAGTTAGGATTGATGAACCTGTCGCACCATACGCAGCCACTTACCTGAGGTGATGATGATGACTCCACACCTGTGTTTCTTTGTTTTGTGTTGCAGGAAATGAGAATTGCTGTGTGGATTTGTGAGACGCATCACGACGTGGATGAGACATTGGGGTGATTCCATCTCTCCCTCCTTAGGAGGGACTGATGATGAATTGGTGATGGCAAATTTTGATGTTGAGTTGGAGATGGCAAATTTTGATGAGAGTTGGAAATGGCAAATTTGATTGGTTAGGAGGGAGAGAAGACGAATTGGTTTATGGGAGGAACGGGGAAGACAGTAGGGACGTTTGTTGATGTGTAAAGTAGATGTTTATGGGTAGTGTGGTGTTTTGTGGATACAGTAAGGGGTAAGGGAGGGGCAATGTAGGTTACCTGGTGGGGGGGGGGGGGTACGGTAGGAACGTACCTGTCTCACCTGGTTCCCATGTGCCCCCAGTGTGCATTACCTTGTATTGCGTGCACTTTTGCGCCCTTACCACCTTGCTCACTTGTCTTATTTTGTCTCCCACCTCCGAGGATCTGGCTTTGGGGCAGAGAGAGAGGAGAGAGAGGTGCTGGCTCCGCAGTTGTGGGCCTGTACTTTCGCTGCTTGCTGCCTGGATCGATACACCATATGGACCGCAATTTTTGTGGCCGCCCACCATGGACCGCAGTTCTTTTGCGGGCAAGCACCACCCGTGGATGGACCTCTGGGTCAACGTGGCACCTATGCCATACAGATGAACCACTTTTAGTTGGCCCCCCTGACGGCCACAATTTAGAAATGGATGCGGTTGGCGCCTTTCTTTATTTTTAAAGAAGCCAGAAGGCCAAGTGCACTCCAGGAAGGCAAGACCAGCGGCAGAACATCGGCCGGCTGCGACACCACCGGTGACCATGGACACTTGATTGTGCATTTTTATGAACATTTTATTGGTGCACCGGATGGTGCTGTCTGTGTGTATGGGGTGGTGCTTTTGGTGCTTGGATGGGGTGCTCTGCACATTATTAAAGGCCGTAGGGCCACAGGGCACTCGTGGGTTGGTGTATCGATGCTGGCATGCGTGCTCTCTCTCTATGCATAACATCTGCATGTGTTCCTCAAAGAACAGGTCCTGGATCGTAGTGTAAATATCAGTGTAGTCTTGTGTAAATAATGCTCCCTACCGGCTGTATGTTTAGTTTGAGGATTCTTTCCGCGATTCGGTTATCCTGTGGGTGTGTTTCTGTGAGGAGAAGGGTGCAACGTCGCAGGGGGACATATTTACTCATTTGTGAACATCTGTAAAACTGTCGCACTCAGGGTTGAGTTAATAGTAGAGGGAACTACATCTGAGTGCCACACTAACGTAGGTAAAAATTTATCGGGTCGCGACGCCCCGAGGTAGAGAAGGGTGCAATGTTGCGGATATGGGATTTGGATCCATCCATATCCGCTTGTAAATATTCCCCTATTTCCTCAATACTTCCAAACTATCCCCAATCCCCCATTCCCTAGTCCCATTTTCTGTAAACAACACTCTGTAGACCCGACCTTCCCCTATTTCCCCCATTAAATGTCGCATCCAGGTCCACCGCATCTCACGTAGACAACTATAGGACATCTTGCTAGTTATTCTTAGTCTATGTCAGTTAAGGACTCGTTTCCATTAATTCTGACTCTTCGTTGCACCAGAATGTGATTGTATGGCACTGTTAGGAAGTTTAGGACCTCCCAATACCTCCCCACAGCTCTTCCTCACGGTTCAACAACAACAACAACAACAACGGCGGCGGCGCAGGGAGTGTGCGTCCTCACTCCGGCTTGGTTGGTAGGGGGTGTTGGGAGTGCACCATGCCTTTCGAACGAGCCGCCATCGAGCATGTGCTCGACGGGGTTACCAGGTAGGGGCTCGCTGTCAGCTCCTCATCAAGGGCGGAGCCCGGTAAGCCCCGCACCCAATAGAAGCGGCGGACCGATCCCATCTGGGGCGGAGCCAACGAGCCGAGGGCGTGTCACTCCCCGCTGAACATGCGCAGAAAGAGGGAGGTGACGTGAGATGCGCGCAGAGCTGAAGGAGAAAGGACGCACCCTCCGAGCGCCGAGAGACCTCCCAAAGACTGAGCTGTATCCTGTCCCTGAGCCAAGGTGCACCTTGTGCTATCGACTGCCTGTCCTTCCCTGCCATCAATCCCTGTGTAAGTCAGTCTTGTTCCGTTTGTCTGTGGTCTGTCTGGGATAGATACGATTGTGTCTAAGTGCCTATCTCTTCTGTGTCTTTACCTCATTACCTTGTAATCTACCCCTTTTCTCCACCACCAATTATATCCTCCTCCGGAGGTCTTGAGAACTGTACCCCTTGTGTCGTTTCATTTATCCCAGTCGTTGTGTCCTTTCCAAATCATTGATTTAGCATAGCGCGACTTGGTCAACGTCGGGTTGAATCGGGTGAGTTGGGGAAAAATCGGGGGAATTGTTAGGTCGCTGCAATACCACCGCTCGGTAAATAACATCTAATCCGCGATCTGTAACAATATATACACATTATCCCGGAGCGTTTGCCCGGGAAAGGCGAGAGGGGGCGTGCCCGGGCGTCCTGGACGAGGCCTGGCAAGTCGAGTGCGGGCATGCCCGTGCATCCTGGGCGAGCCCAGCATGGTGATCGCTCCGCGTCCTCGGTAGGTGCAAGGCGATTGTGTATACCCAGCGGTAGCCACTACACACGTCCCCCCGGAATCGACTTGCACCGGCAGGGTCAATTTAAGGGGGGTCCTGATGACCCAGGAGAAGCGACCCCTGGCGGGTCGTGGGGGGGGGGGTCCGGTGTGGTGGTGGGCGGTCGAGTGGGGGGCACTGTGGATGGGGGGCGGCCTCGCCGCGGCGGAAGGGCCAACCATGGTGGTTGGTCGATGTCCACGTGCGCCGGCTTGAGGCGGTCCACCGCAATCCGGTCCGACCTGCCGCCGATGTCGATGACGAACGACTTGTCGTCCCATCGCAGGACCCGGAAGGGCCCGTCGTACGGCGGCCGGAGTGGCCCCCGATGTGCGTCATGATGCACAAAAACGTACTCCGCTGTGCGAAGCGCTGGGGGGACGTAGGACTGGGGGTCACCGTGGTGGGACGTTGGCACGGGGGCAAACCGTCGGGCGGTCTCCTGGAGGTCCGAGCGCTGGTGAGCTGCGGACCAGGGACTGGTAGCGTCAGGCACGAATTCGCCTGGGACGCGTAGCGCATGGCCGTAGACAAGCTCGGCGGTGGACGCCCGGAGGTCCTCCTTGGGGGCCGTGCGGAGGCCCAAAAGGACCCACGGCAGCCGGTTGGCCCAACCGCCGTCCTGAAGGCCGTCCATGAGCGCGGCCTTCATGGAGCGGTGGAATCGCTCGCACAACCCGTTGGCTTGGGGGTGGTAAACCGTAGTACGGAGGAGCTTGACCCCCAGGTTGCGGGCGACCGCGCCCCACAGCTCGGAGGTGAACTGCGGTCCGCGGTCCGATGAGATGTCCACCGGTGCGCTGAAGCGGGCGACCCAGGTGGCGATGAAAGCCTGCGCCACGTCGCGGTGGTGGTGGAGACGAGGGGAACGGCCTCCGGCCACCTGGTACCATGGTGAGCAGGTGTGTGAACCCCCGTGATGGGGGGAGGGGGCCCACCAGGTCCACGTTGACGTGGTCGAAACGTCGTTCGGGCACGGTGAAAGGTGCCAGCGGGGCCTGGGTGTGTCAGTGGACCTTGGCCTGTTGGCAGGCTGTGCAGGTGCTGGTCCAATCGCGGACGTCCCGTCGAAGGCCGTGCCAGACGAATCGCGCCGACACCAGCTTCTGGGAAGCTTTCCGGCCCAGGTGGGAAAGGCCGTGGAGGGAGGCGAAGATGCGGCGTTGCCAGGTAACGGGCACGATGGGGCGAGGCTGGCCTTGGGAGACGTCGCAGAGCAGGACAGTGCCCGCGAAGGGGTTGTCGGCCAGGCGGAGGCCCGTGTCCACCGCCCGGAGGGCTTGCACCGTGGTGTCGGTGGTTTGGTCCGCCGCCATAAGCGCGAAGTCAACGCCGAGGTGGACCGCGTTCGCGCTGGCCCGAGAAAGACAGTCGGCCACGGCGTTGTCTTTGCCGGCGACGTGCCGGATGTCTGTGGTAAACTCCGACATGGCAGAGAGGTGGCGCTGTTGGCGGGCCGACCACGGCTCCGTGACCTTGGCCATTGCGTAAACCAACGGCTTGTGGTCGACGAACGCCATGAAGGGTCGGCCCTCCAGGAGGTGGCGGAAATGGTGAACGGCCAGGTGTAGACCAAGGAGCTCACGGTCAAACGTGCTATATTTGAGCTCGTTCGGCCGGAGTTGCCGGCTGAAAAAAGCGAGTGGCTGCCAAACCCCGTTCACCCATTGCTCATGTACGGCACCCACCGCATAGTCGGAGGCATCCGTGGTGAGGGCGATGGGAGCGTTGAGCACCGGGTGAGCGAGCAGTGTTGCGTCGGCGAGGGCCCGCTTTGAGCTTTTAAAGGCCGCGTCCATTGCTGCGGACCAGATGACGTCATGCTTGGCCGGCTTGCCCCGGAGGGCTTCGTAGAGGGGCCGCATGAGTTGAGCAGCGCGGGGCACGAAGCGGTGATATAAATTCACCATTCCCAGGAATTCCTGCAGGGCCTTTATGGAGCGGGGACGCGGAAACGTGGTGATGGCCTCGACCTTGGTTGCCAGCGGCATGGCCCCGTTCTTGGTGATGTGGTGGCCCAAAAAATCAACGGCCGTCGTGCCGAAGTGGCATTTGGCCGGGTTGACGATGAGGCCGTGCTCGCTGAGGCGCCCGAACAGTGTTCGGAGGTGGAGGAGGTGCTCGGCCCGGGACGTGCTGGCGACGAGGATGTCGTCCAGGTAAACGAAGAGGAACGGCAGGTCGCGCAGCACGCCGTCCATCAAGCGCTGGAACGCCTGAGCCACGTTCTTGAGGCCAAACGGCATTCGCAGGAATTCGAATAAGCCGAACGGCGTGATGACGGCCGTTTTTGGGACGTCGGCCGCCCTGACAGGTACCTGGTGATATCTCCGTATTAAATCGATCTTTGAAAAAATGACCCGTCCTGCCAAACGGGCGGAGAAGTCTTGGATGTGCGGGATCAGATACCTGTCGGGGGTGGTAGCGTCGTTAAGGCGGCGGTAGTCGCCACATAGGCGCCAGCCGCCTCCTGGTTTTGGGACGATGTGTAGTGGCGAAGCCCACGCGCTATCGGAGCGCCGCACGATGCCGAGGTGTTCCAAAGCGTCGAACTCGGCTTTGGCCATGGCGAGCTTGGCTGGGTCGAGGCGGCAGGCTCTGGCGTAGACCGGCCGGCCCGTGGTTGGTATGTGGTGCTCGATCCCATGTCGTACTGCGATGGCCGAAAACATTGGCCGCGTGAGGGCCGGGAACTCCGTGAGCAGGCGAGCAAACTCGTTCGCCGCCGGGAGGGCGCATGCCAGCTCGGTCGGAGCGGAGCTGCTCAATGTGCATGCCAGGGAGCTGAAGGTCTCGGCGTTGATGAGGCGACGCCGTTGGACATCCACCAGCAGTCCGTGTGCGCAGAGGAAGTCGGCGCCTAGCAGAGCCATGGGCACGCTTGCGGTTACAAAAGTCCAATTAAAGTGTTGGCCGCCGAAGCAGAGGGTGACGTTGCGTGGGCCGAAGGTGCGGATGGCCGATCCATTGGCCGCAACCAAGGAGGGGCCGCAAACCGCGGACTGCCTGTCCTGATCGGAGGCGGGTATGATGCTCAGTTGGGCGCCGGTGTCACACAGGAAGCGCCGTTCGGATGCTTTGTCCGTGATGAAAAGTAAGTTGCCCGTGTGGCCGGTGCTCATGGCTGGTAATGAACGCCGGCCCGGCCGTTTCCCGGCTTGCCGAAGGTGCACGGGGGTCGGCATGTCCGGGCCTTCTGTCCGAACCTGGCATGATAATAACACCACGCCTGGTCAGGTGGAGGCTCCGGTCGTCGTGCTGGAGGTGGTCGGCTTGGCGTAGCGGCCGCCAATTGTGTCGGCGGTTCAGTCGTCGACCGTGCCGGGTGCTCGGGCGCCATGGGCGTTGCTTTGGACGGCGGTGGGCTCCATGTCGCTGCTCCAATGCGTTGGCCTGCCGCGGAGATCTTGTCGGCTTCCCTGGCGAGGGCGTGGGGATCCGTGATCGTCGTGCTTGCCAGGGCGAGGCGTACCGGGCTAGACAGCTGACGGAGGAACAGCTCCCGGAACAGGAATGCCAGAGAGTGCTCGCCGAGCAGCGAAAGCATGTAGTCCATTCGCTTGGACGGGCGCGTGTCGCCGAGCTCAGGCAGGTCGAGCAGGCACCGTGCGCGTTCCACTGATGAGAGGGCGAAAGCGTCGAGGAGGAGCTTTTTAATCGCATCGTATTTGTCAGCGGCTGGCGGGCTCTCGAGGAGGCTCAGGGCGCGGGCTGAGCCGAGTGCTGCTACCACATGGTGGGAGCGGGTGTCGTCGACCATGATGCCTCGCAGGGCGAACAGGGAGTCCACCTGGGTGAACCAAACCGCCACGTGAGCCTCCCAGAAGGTAGGCAGTTTGAGGGCAACTGCCGTGTCCATGTCGGGTCACCAATGTAGGAGCTATGCTCCAACGTAAATCGAAAGAATGGACGCGACAAAAAGCTGGAATTAGTCCGAGTTTCTTTATTGTGTCAAATCAACCCGGGTACTCTGAAAAGCCCGTTTATCGGGCAGCAATATATATACACATTATCCCGGAGCATTTGCCCGGGAAAGGCGAGAGGGGGCGTGCCCGGGCGTCCTGGACGAGGCCTGGCAAGTCGAGAGAGGGCATGCCCGGGCGTCCCGGACGAGGCCTGGCAAGTCGAGAGCGGGCATGCCCGGGCACGCCCGGGCGTCCCGGACGAGGCCTGGCAAGTCGAGAGCGGGCATGCCCGGGCGTCCTGGGCGAGCCCGGCATGGTGATCGCTCCGTGTCCTTGGTAGGTGCAAGGCGATTGTGTATACCCAGCGGTAGCCACTACAATACTGTATATACATATATATATATATTGTTACGGATCTCAGAGACGGCATTTCCCTTAGCAGGGGGGTTAATCCCCTTGGCCTGTTAAGCTGGCCGTCTCTAGTCCTGGTACTTATAACGCTCTTTTGCGGGGTGAAATTGGTCAGGGTTATTGGTCAAGTTGTTCTCCCGAATACCTTTACCAATCCCTCCGCAAAACAGGGAGACAAGTACCGCTTTAACCACGGACAAGATGATATTTGCCGAGCGGTTTAGCAAGCCGTGATTTGAGCCGTTAGAAATTGACTAACCCGATTCCGAGCATTGGCCAAAATCGCGCCACAGATACTCAATGTGAAGAAGGGACTAAAGCGATCGGGGGAAAGAAGAAACCAGAGTAAAGGAATACCAGATATTTATTAACTACATACAAAACCAAAGAAGAAGAGGAAACGAAAGTAATATACAGGAGAAGAAGAAGAAGATACACAGGGCAGCCTTAAACAGTCTTATATTACCAACGCCCAGGACAGACAAACAGACTTACATGAAAGGGGAATAGCAGGCAGGAATGACTGGAAGAAGGAGAAGGCCCAGGTGGGACAACAGAGCTGGAAGGTTCGGGCAGAGGCACAGCAAGGAGGTCCACTCCAGGTCCATGCTCCGGGCTGGAAGCGAACAGCCAGCGGTAGCTTCACGTATTCGTTCTCGAGGTAGGGATTTTCGAAGCAGCTTGTCAAAGAGCTCTGCGCAGCTTCCTCTCTCTCAGACAGACCTCACCACGCGCCGTCTCCAACCCATGTCGACTCTCGTTCATCTCCGTAAAAAGGCTTCGCGCTGGCGCTTATATTACGTGCTTCCAGATCAATGCGCGCTTCATAGAGCCACGCCCGTGATGGTATTTCGTCAGCCCTGGTTGGCTGGTGGGGGAGTGGCTGGCTCCGCCTCTGGTGGTGCGTCGGCATGCCACGCCTTGTTATTGTGGCTCCGCCCCCTCCTTCCTCGGCTTGACTGCATGGCTTATGGCGGTTTGGGGCCAACAACCGAATCAAGGCAAGGAGCAGTGAACGCTGCTGGCAAACGAAGTACTGGGGCCTATCTTATTTGACTAATGCAACGCAGATTCAACTATTGGGAACAGATCCTTAACTGAAACACATGAAATAACTACGGAGAGGTCCTATGGTTCGCTACGTGTTGTACATGGACTAACTAGGGTGCGATCTTTAACAAGCCAATTGATGGGGATATTTACAGGGGACACATTTATAAGGGAAACATTTACTAAAATTTACTAGTGAAGGTTCTAAAAACCGTAACTATATGTATATATATATATATATATATTTAGATGTATATATTTATATGTATATATTTAGAAAAGTAGCATATGTATATATTTATATGTATATATATGTATATATAAATTTAGATGTATATATTTCGAAAAGTAGCGTATGTATATGTATATATTTAGATGTATATCTATATTTGTATATATATATATATATATATATATATACATATATATATATATACATATATATATATATATACTGTATATGTATATACATACATACATATATACATGCCAACAGTGCCTTTTTGTAACATAACAAAGCCTTATTTTATTACACAACGCGTACTTAGTTCTCAAAAGTATAAAATGGGAGTGCAATTTGAGCTATAAACTCGGGTATTTGATGAATGCTGCCGTGCTGCGGTCGTGGAGACGACATACAGACGAGAAACACCTCTCTGGTCACTGAGACAGTGCCAAGAACAAGGTCTGATTTCCCTCCTCGCTCATTCACCCCTTCTCAAGACCAAGCTCACTGAGAGAACTTGCAATGCAACTGGCTTGGTCGTACTTCACCTGTACACACAGCAGGACAAGATCGTTTGAACGTGTAAATGCCGACTCTTAACATCTGTAACCTGCTGAAGTCTTATGTATTACGTACTGGTTCAAGCACCATCTTTATAAGTTACCGGAGATAATTTGCCAACCATGAAAGTTTGAATCAATGCTTGACTGCATACAAATCTGTGAAATGTGTGTTTCATAATCTCGGGGATCTTAATCATTGAAGGTTCTCTTTTCATCAGTAGTAATTAGCTTAAGTGTAATACAGGTAGATAGCAGTGATTAATAAATATTGTTTATTAACTCATGCCATCTGTTGGTTTCACCTGAATTGAATTGGGACCTGAATTGACAGACGGGACATATTACTGTCCGCTAATCATTTCTGCCATGCTCCCCTCAGGGTAACAGGTGCACTCGCATTTGGTGCTTCGAAGGAGTCCGTAACAATATTCTCCACAAATATTGAGATAACTGTGCCATACTAAGCATTTATTAACCCCTAAGAATCATTCCCATAACAATATGTACAGGGTATTCATAAAGTTATTGTGCTACTTTGAACTTTTAAATTTTCTGATGTACACTGTGGTGAAATAATTATGTTGTATTGTCTCGAGCTGAGTGAAGAGACTATCCGAGTGAAGGGATGACCTTGACGGAGCTTATAAAACTGTGTCCATTCGGTGCGCGAGGGGTGGCATACTGTATCCCAGCGGTGTGGACTACTGAGATTTCACAGGTACGTAAAAGCTTGCTTGAAGGAACAAGAAAGAGATGTATGCTTTGCCTGCCTTTTTATGGAACTAATAAACTGTATTCTTGTGTTGTAGGAATGGGTAGAGAAATAGTTCAATAAAGCCTCAGTTATTGCAAGAGATCTGAATTTGATTCCACAACATACACATTTAACCTGCCGTTGCTAGCATGAAATGTGTTATTTAAATAATCTTTCAAACATGATTTTCAACCTTTAGATGACAGAGTGGCAATTTAAAGATGGTTAACCATAATTTTTCTGTTAATAAATGCAAATCAGACTCACAGAAATATTGGAAAAAGGAGAAATATCAGGTCTTGCACTGATCCACGTGGCCTCAGGAGTTTACAGTACGGGGAACTATAGTTGTCTTCCCTCCCATAATATTTGTCCAGACTCTCATTTCCGCACCATTGTGTTTCATGTGTTTTTCCTCATTGTGAGCTGTCATTATGTGTATTTTAGTCAGGTTCACTATGTTTTTTCGTTCAAAATCATGGTAGATTAGCAAACCTATACATTTTTGGAAACGTTATTACATGGAAAATCTGAAAATCAATGTTTACATTTGCCAATTCCGACCAATTCGATTCGACCAATTCGACCAATTCGACCAATCGACCAATTCCATTCGACCAATTCGACCATTCGACCAATCGCTTCGATCGACCATTCGACCATTCGACCAATTCGATCGATTCGACCATTCGACCATTCGACCATTCGACCATTCGACCAATCGTTTCGATCGACCATTCGACCATTCGACCATTCGACCAATCGTTTCGATCGACCATTCGACCATTCGACCAATTCGACCATTCGACCATTCGACCAATCGTTTCGATCGACCATTCGACCATTCGAGCAATTCCATTCGACCAATTCGACCATTCGACCAATCGTTTCGATCGACCATTCGACCATTCGACCAATTCGATCGATTTGATTCGATTCGATTCATCGAATTCGATTCGATCGACCATTCGACCAATTCGATTTGCCAATCAATTTGACCGACCTTTGCTTGTGTGGAACGGACTGTGAAAACGATGCGGACTATATTGTCGGATACGACACACAGGACAGGACAGTGATGACGAACTCTAAATGGCATATTCTGTAATCGTGTATGTTTGATGCCATTGACTGCCTGTGTATATTTTGTCATTGACTGCCTGTGTAGATGTGAAGTTATACTGACTGCATGTGTATATATGATTTTGCTGACTGCCTGTGTATGTTTGGTGATATGAATTATTGTGACACATTTTGATGTTATTAACTGCCTGTACAAAATGATAACATGTATTTGATTATGCAACTTATCGCGAATATAAAGACAGTATTTTGCAATTCAAAACCTTTGATTCGTGTCTTACCATTCCACATAGCACTAATTTGATACTTTCATTGGATTCCTTGTCCCTGAAAATATAGGTTTAGTATATTTTTTAAAGTTTTTAGGGTAATTAGAGGCAGAAATAGAACAAAATATGTATTTTACAGTGGCCATTTTGAAAATCTAAAATGGCCGCCATACAGGTATCTCTCCAAATGTAAACATTGATTTTTAGTTTCCTTATGCTATAACCTTTCCAAAAATGTATAGGTTTGCTAATCTACCATGATTTTGAACGAAATATAATTTATTGACATAGTGAACCTGACTATTTCCTGAATTGCAAAATGGTATTGGGGGTGGATGAGGGGGGGTCTTATTGGTCTCTTTATACAAGGTTCGTAATGGAGCTGCCACACACACACACGAACATACTGGCGACTGATGAGACAAACACATAACACCGCCACTGAGCTTGGAGGAAGTGCCGTCTGCCGTCACTTACTTGGGATACGCTGGGTACCAGCGACGTCATAATAATGGTGCTGCTTTTCTCACCACACTCAGCGGGTCATTTCCTTAGGTGGAATTTCCTCCTCCCCATGGATGCCACCAATAGGGATTATCCATGCTCCATCCTTTTAAATGCTGAACATCAAGCAAGGAAGCAGCATGTATCATTTTTGAAGTCTTTGGTATATCTCGGTTGGGATTTGAACCGCTGACTTCCCAGAATCTGAGCGGACGCTCCAGCCATTGCACCACCGAGTCTGGGTTTTATAGGTCTTTGGGGTCTTCCAGGGTTTGAGGGTCTTCGGCTTATTTAAGAACCTTAGAGGATTTTAGGGCTCTAAAGGGTTTTATGTGTGTCGTAAGTAATTGAGGAAATTAACTTTTTGCCTTTTTGTAGAGGGTCTTTTTTTGTATATTAAGTCGAGGCTCGTTTAAGACCTAAGAGCTCCTCTAGCCTCTCTCTCTCTCTCTCCTGCAACCCTTGCCCCTCCCCCTTCCCACTCCACTCCTCTCCTCCGCTGCACTCCACCTCCCCCCACCTCTCCTGCATCCCCCACCCTCTCCCTCATTTCTCCCCTTTCCCTTCCTTCTCTCCTCCCCCTCTCCCACTCCACCCCTCTCCCGCATCGTCCACCATCTCCCTCATTTCTTCCCTTTCCCTTCCCCCTCTCCTCTCCCTCCCCCACCCTCCACTCACCCCCACCTTACCCTTCCCACCCTCTTTTCCTCCACCATCCTCTACTCCTCCCCTCCCCCTCTGCTTTCACGCCCTACCCCTCCCCTCCCCCTCCCAACCCCCACTCGCTCCTCTCTCCCCTCTTCCTATTTCTGATACAAAGCGACTTTGTGTTACTCGGCAACGCTGGGTACCATTGCTTGTCTGTAATATAAAAGCTAATTCTTGAACGGTTTTTTGAAATATCACGTACACATGCCAAGTTATTAAGATGGTTGCCATGGCAACATAATTCAGCCAATCGCTGGCACAACGTAATCAGTTTGAGATCATGTTTTGAGAAATAGATATCTGCAATAGAAAAGCTAAATTAAATGTTCAACGGTTTTTGAAACATCGCGTACATCAAAGCACATGGACGGATGACCAGTCGGTCGGATGGAGCTCATGTTAATGTCCCGTCTCCGACCTTGTTGGAGACGACACGATCTTGTCGGAGGAGCGGGCTCAATGGCCAAAAATAATAATACAAACATTCAAGTATCTTCAACTATTGTGATTATCTTGTACCAAAAACGTCACGAACACATTGCGTTGTCTTCGCTTGTGTGATTGAGACCAGATCGCATCCCCTTGTCTTGCCCAGTTGTATGAAGGTATATGTCGTGTGATCCGGTGCAGTGAAGCAGGTGTCTAGAACAACAGAGGAAGGGGCGAGATTGATGGGGAGGGGGTAGAGTATTGTTTTGGAAAACACAGCTGTTTGTTGCATAGTGTGTGATGGAGACTTCATGTGAATGGAGGGAGAGGAAAGAAGAATTTGAGCAATTAGGAGAAGTATCTGCGCATCCAAGGTCCAACTGGTGTGATTTATTGCCCGCCATCCCATGTTATTTGGGGCAAGAAAGGCTACAGCTGCTCTCCGAAAGCACCGCCCTCACCCCCAACGAATCCCCACTTTCCCACCCTGCTCTCTCTCTCTGAGCATTACATGAGGGTCTAAGGGGTATCCAATTACAGAACCAAACCCACATTGTACATCCATAAGACAAGTGGAGTGGCAACCAGTCTTCATACTTCGCCTTATCCAACCAGGATGGCCGAGGCTTGAGGTACGCACACTCATCTCCGAACGGCATAGCCTGGGTTTGAATCCCGACCAAGCTATAAACTTTATAAGAGCTATAAAGTCTTGGTGTTTCACACGCAGGACGATTCATCAATGTGTGTGCCGTCCCTCTGATGATGTCCTATTTTCCTTTAAAATTAAAACAATCAGTTTCTCTGAAGGTCAATAACTCTCAATTAAAAATGAAAATCTTATAAATCAAAGCCATTTTCTGTGTGTCTGTCTGTCTGTGTCTGTGAAACGCCAATCACGCCCAAGCTACTGGCCCAATTGCCAACAAAGTTGGCACATGGACCAAATTGGACCTCCTGGTGAACAAGGGATACTTGGTTTTGGTCCCTAAGTTTTGCGCATGCGCAGAACTTATCTCCGTAATCCTTTGACCTCGGAAACTCAAACATTGGAGGATAAAAGGTCAAACGTAACAATGACGGTGCACACCGCTGATCGCGTAGGACAGGTGGCCGTTTTGTAAAGGTTCCCGTCAAGATAGATCTGACTGTATATACATACTTCCTCCAACTCAGCTTTGCAATGTCCATTACCAAGGCTCAAAGACAACCGTTTACAGGTGGTTGGACGAAATTTGACAACTCCTTGCTTTTCTCATGGGCAGTTTTATGTTGGATGCTCTTGTTTAGACGAAGTAAAACATTTACATTACTTTGTCCCAGAAGATGTAGTTATTACTCTCGCCGGTGGAGAGGGTATTTCATTTGAGTCCGTTTGTTTGTTACTTGGCAAAAAAAAACAAAAAAACTTGCAAGTATATTGATCACTCCTGTTTGTGTGTTTGTGTGTTTGTGTGTCTGTCCGCTCACTTATACTTGCCTACAGGTCACAATATTAAACCGATCCTCACGAAACTTCACCAAATGGTAGAGTTCGTGATCCGACAAAATCCTATATATTTTTGGGGTCAAAAGGTCAAAAGGTCAATATAGGCCAAAGGTCAACCACTTTTTTCAAATTTCTAAAATCCTCAATTTTCATCCGATTGACTTGAAATTTGCATAAGATATACATATCGGCTAACTGAATTCAACCACCAACTACTTTTGAGATCACCATAGGCCAAAAGGTCAACATAGGCTAAAGGTCAAAAACCATTTCAAATTTCTAAAATCCTCAATTTTCATCCGATTGACTTGATATTTGAATGGGATTTTCATGTCAGCTAACTAAATTTAACCACCAATTATTGATGAGATCAACATAGGCCAAAAGGTCAACATAGGCCAAAGGTCAACAACAATTTAAAATTTCTAAAATCCTGCATTTTCATCCGATTCACTTGAAATTTGAATGGGATTTACATAAGAGCAAACTAAATTCAACCACCAACTATTTTTGGGATCACCATAGGTCAAAGGTCAACAACAATTTGAAATTTCTAAAATCGACAATTTTCATCCGATTGGCTTGAAATTTGAAAAGGATTTTCATATCACCTTACTGAAAGCAACCACCAACTATTTTTGAGATCAGCATAGGCCAAAAGGTCAACATAGGCCAAAGGTCAACAACCCTGTGCTATTTCTGTGGTATTTCTGGTCTTCATCAATGATCTCTCCGACTCTCTGGAAACTCCTCTCTATCTCTTTCCTGATGACTCCACTATCTGCCGCTCCATTTCTCATCCCTCAGATCGGCAGTCTGCAGCCTCCTCACTCGCTGCCGACCTGGACAAAATCACAGACTGGTCAAACAAGTGGAACATGTCTTTCAATCCTGACAAATCTCACACTCTTACAATGTCTCTCGGAAAGGACCCACTAGAAAACCCTCCCATCTACTTTCTCAACAATCCTCTCCAAGAAGTTCTGTCGCTCAAGCTTTTGGGTCTCACTATCTGCCATGATCTTTCTTGGGAAAACCACATTTCCAAGCTGGCCTCCAAAGCCAGGCGCCGACTGGGCATCCTCCGTCATGCAAAGTCCTTCCTTGGCACACCTGAGCTCCTCACCACATACAAGGCTTTCATCCGCAGCTCAATGGAATACTGTTCCCCCCTCCGGGCCGGTGCTCCTGCCTCACACCGAGCTCGGCTTCACGCTGTTGAAACCAAAGCTTTCAGAATCATTGGAATCTCCTGCGATGAAGCTAACTCCGAGGGCCTTTCACTCACTCACCGCATGCAGGTTGGTGGTCTTTCTGTCTTCTACCGACTCCTCTCCGGCCTTGCTCCACCAGCTCTCTCTGTGCTATGTCCCCCCAATATTCCTTCAGGTCGCACAATATCTGCCTGCAACCCTCTTATGGTTAAACTGCCAAAATCTAGGCTCTCTGCTCACCTTCACTCTTTCATTCCCTTTTTCTCCCACCTTTGGAACAAACTCCCCCACTCCCTTCAATCCCACTCCTCCCTCCAGGTCTTTAAAACAGCTGTTCACCACCATTTCTTATCTTCCCCCATCCAAAACCTTGATCTTTTCTACACCCGCTATTTCACACCAGATACACTTTTTTTTTGAAATTCCAACTTCTTTCCTGGAAGTCCTTGCAGTGCTCATATGTTTTATACCTCTCCCACCTCCCCATGCCTCCCCTCCCCCAAGCCCTCTCCCGCCCACACATCTCCCTGCTCTCAAATGTTATGTTTTCGTGCTTCCCCTTCTCTCCCCATCTTGTCTTCCGCCCCCTATTTTTATATATTTTGTTTGTCTGGTTGACTTGTTTGTGAAATAAATGTTAGCTCTTTCACGAGCCTCGATTCAGTATACAAAAATATATATATATATATCGGCGAACTGAATTCAACCACCAACTATTGATGAGATCAACATAGGCCAAAAGGTCAACATAGGCCAAAGGTCAACAACAATTTCAAATTTCTAAAATCCTCGATTTTCATCCGATTCACTTGAAATTTGAATAGGATTTACATATCAGCAAACTAAATTCAACCACCAACTATTTTTGGGATCACCATAGGTCAAAGGTCAACATAGGCCAAAAGGTCAACATAGGCCGAATTTCTAAAATTGTCAATTTTCATCCGATTAACTTAAACTTTGAAGACGGTTTGCATATCAGGTCACTGAATTCAACCACTAATTATTTTTGAGGTCAAAAGGACACCCCACTGAGTGCCTTGCTACTCTGTTCTGTTTTGCCAAGTGTCACTCTATGACCATAGGTGAAACTCCACCTGTATACATTTTTAATGGTAATTATGACGTCATAGGTCACGTGGTTCGGCCGCCATCTTGGAAAAACCGAAAAAAATTGTACCTCTATATCTCCGAAAGCGCTGAACAGAAAAAATTGAGACATTGCTCACTGTAAAGAACTCTCCATGGGGAATAAAATATGTTAATGATGATGTCATAGGTGCCTCCATTATGACGTCATAATTCGACAAGTACAAAACTTCATCCAATCAAGATGAAATTTCTTGAGCACCATGTCGGCATAAACTGGTCGAGAAAAAATATAATGATGACGTCATCGGTCACGTGGTTCGGCCGCCATCTTGGAAAAACCGAAAACCTTTGTACCTCCATATCTCCGAAAACGTTGAATAGAAAAAATTAAGACGTGGCTCATTGTAAAGAACTCTCCATGAATGTGGAATAACATCTGTAAATGATGATGTCATAGGTGCCTCCAATATGACGTCATAATTTGACAAGTACAAATCGTCATCTGATCAAGATGAAATTTCCATGAGCATAATCTAGGAATAAATTAGCGGGAAAAAAAAAAATGATGACGTCATCGGTCATGTGGTTCGGCCGCCATATTTGTTTCAACACAAAAGCCTTAAAAACCACTGAAAATACATTCGGGCGAGGGTTTGCAATCTCTGATTGCTTTTTTTCTTGTTTCATTTTTTATATTAGTGTTTGTGAATTTATGTGTTAAGACATGTTTTTCGGAAAAAATACAAGTTTGTAAATAAATGTTTTTGTCCTCATTTCCTTTTCGTTGTCGAATCTCTTTTTTCCTCTCTTTTTTTTCACCACAACTTATACCCTGTGCCTCTTCCCTCCTCCCCAAGCCTTCCACATATCTACCGACGTCCCTGTTCTCTACTGTTGTGCTTGTATGCTTTACTCTCCCTCCCCCCCCCCCCTCTTGTCTCCCGCTCCCTTTATTGTATGTGTTATGTGTCCGTGCATGTTTTAATGTTTAATGTGTTAACTCTTACATGAGCCTCGATTCTGGATACGGGAAAAAAAAAACTTCTTTTTTTTAGCTTAAAAAAAAACTTCCTTTAATGAAGATCCTAAATTAGAACAGCAACAAGCTCATAAACAAAACAAAATCACAGCAGCAGCCTTTTTAGCTCATAGTATGTGTCGAAAAGTAAATAAAGAAAGTATTAATAAATCCGTTTAATATATAAGTTGAAGTTTGGGTCTGTCCGTGTGAGTCGGCGGCCACTTTCGGTGCTGCTTTTGCTTTTCTAGCCTGAATCGAATCTTGGCCCAGCTCTAACATGTCATCACGGTGTTTTACAGACTGGGTGATTCATCAATGTGTGTGCCGTACCTTCGATGGACCTTAAACAGGGCGTCCCATCACCAGCATTTGTTGGTCGACACAATCCCACGGAATTCCTGCCCTAATCTTAGTCGAACATCACACCTGACCAGCCATGCATCTGAAACACGAGGATGAGGATGACATTGAATCAGCTGAGTCGGGATTCGAACCAGGTAGGATAGTTTAGAGGCGAGTGTGCATACCTCTTGGCTATGCTGACAGCCATTGCTACATATTTCAAATAAATTTCAGGAATTCTAACCTTTCTCTATCAAACATTTTGTTAACAACATTCCCTTCTGCACTCGAGTTTTCTTTTCAATTCGACCTCAATGTGGTCACCGAGAACCGAAACCTTCTCTCATCTTCTCGGATCATACTTCTCATCCTTTTGGAAATAAAATTAATCTACCTTCATAAGTTTTCTCATTTCACCTTTCCACTCGAGGTTAAAACGACACGTTTTAATACTTCGGGTCCAGTAATGGCGGAGCAGTATAATGAAGCCCATCAGAGAAGAAAAATAAATCCTCCTCCGAAATGCATAGACACTTTCACAAAATAGGAAAAATGTCTTCGATGGGTTTTATTAAATTGAGAAAATATTATCAACTTTCCTGCCCAAGGCAGAGAGGGTTACGTGCGTGTATCCACACCTGTTAACCTTACTCTCAGCTCCAAGATTAGGGATCCCTCTCCATCCACAAGCATACGCTCACCCCTCCATCCCGGCCTTTGTGTGAGATCTGAGAGAGAATGCCAAGCCACAGAAACTCAGCGGCTTGACCTTCAATTAACCTGCTAATGTGGGAAGCCTTATTTATCCGGTGAGAACTTAACCTCGTCCTGCTGCTGCTCTCCTTTACGTGAATCGGGATTTTCGCCCGGCCATTAATAGTGCATGGGAAACGAGCAGGCTTAAACACGGCCTAATGTACTCATGTGGGGCGAAGGTCGGAGTTGAGTCATGAGATTAAGGCAGTTTCTGCAACAGAGCTGGGAGAATGACGTCACAAAAGTCGTTGAAATGATTGACCCAAAAATGATGGAGTTCATAGAACACCTTACCCTGCGAAGTGTTGAGAAAAAGGACATGGGAAGGGGAATTCCTTCCCTTTTTAAGTCAAGACCTGGAGGTTTTGTCAGCCGTGTTGGTTTTGTCGGTTTTTGACTCCTCCTCCTTCAGCCTCTCCTTTTCCTGACGAGACTCTGACAGATGTTTTGCTGCCTAGGCCTAGGCCTGCTTTGCATTTCTGAGCACGATCTATATTCGCCGTGTTCGGGTGGGATCACGTGAGATCTCGCGAGAGCACGCCACGCAGCTAATGGCCTGAAAATAAAGCAGTTGTAGTGGTTACCTTACGCACATGTCGCGGTTACCTTATTCACTTATCCGCATGTGACGGTTACCATTACGATTGGTGTGGTCGAACCCACGCACACGGACGTTTGGTTGTGTCGTCATGACGCATGCACGGCTGTTGGAGCCACGCCCTCCGAAGAGGGTGCTTGTTTTATATAAGCCGTTACGACTTCCGTTCGTCAGCAGTTGCTGGAGATTTCTGTACAATAAACCACCTTTTGTACCCAACGAAATGGCCTCTTCTTATCGTCTTCGGCAACCGCTAAACTGGTGGCCCCGTTGCCCCCGAACGTATTCGGGGGCCGAATGAACACGGCAGAGTTGCGACCGCAAGTTCTGCCACAAGACCTGAACTCGATCTGCCGGAGTTTCACCAACGACGAGCGGCCATGGGGTTCGCGCATCGCGCTCGGTTCCTCCTCTACGTCTGGAGGGTCGAACCAGCTCCGGGACCCTCTGAAGGAACGCCGTTATGGGGCGTTGGCGGCACGGCTACTTCGTCGCCTTCGCGCACACAGGCCGAGTACTGCTACTTCGTCGCCTCCGCGCACACAGGCCGGGCATGGCTACTTCGTCGCCTTCGCGCACACAGGCCGAGCACCGCTGCTCGTCGCCTCCGTACACACAGGCTGAGTACTGCTGCTCGTCGCCTTCGCGCACACAGGCCGAGCACCGCTGCTCGCCGCCTCCGCGCACACAGACCGAGTACTGCTGCCCGTCGCCTTCGCGCACACAGGCCGAGTACTGCTACTTCGTCGCCTCCATGCACACAGGCCGAGTACTGCTGCTCGCCACTCCTACGACTGCCCCTATGGCGGATCCCGAGGCTGATGCTGCTCATCTCTTGCGCACGCACGGCTGCTTTGTTACCTTCGCGCGCACTGGTGCTCGCCACTCCCGCAGTTCCTACTACTGCTCCTACGGCGGATCCCGAGGCTGATGCTGCTCATCTCTTGCGCACGCACGGCTGCTTTGTTACCTTCGCGCGCACTGGCGCTCGCCGCTCCCGCATTTCCTACTGCTGCAACTCCAACTGCTACCGCTACTCAGCACCCGTGGCCCGGCTCGGTTCCACCCGTGGCCCGGCTCAGTTCCACCCGCGAACTACGTACACGCCCGTGGCGTGCCTTCTGGGGGGGGGGGGCGCATGTAGTGGTTACCTTATGCACATGTCGCGGTTACCTTATACACTTATCCGCATGTGACGGTTACCATTACGATGGGTTTGGTCGAACTCACGCACACGGACGTTTGGTTGTGTCGTCATGACGCACGCGCGGCTGTTGGAGCCACGCCCTCCGAAGAGGGTGCTTGTTTTATATAAGCCGTTACGACTTCCGTTCGTCAGCAGTTGCTGGAGATTTCTGTACAATAAACTACCTTTTGTACCCAACGAAATGGCCTCTTCTTATCGTCTTCGGCAACCGCTAAACAGTTATCTTATATGGTGTCAGAAGTGTGATATGGTAATTCACAAAACACGGAACCAAACATGGAACAGCAACATAGCATTACATTATAGTTTGTGAACTTTGAATAACAGACCTGATGCTAACAATGCGAAGCCGATGGGTCAAATGGAACAGTCCAGAGCTGACGCTGAAATGCGTTTTTCATCACCATCGAGGTTTATCCAAAAAAATATATAAATTAACTAAATTGAAACTGAAACATTTACGCAATCACAAACCTTCTGCCACTCTTCCAAGGAACTGACGATTGTCGAACGATCTTTGAGAAAAAGATGCACTAAACAGACATTTTTTTATAACGAGGTGAGTTCAGGTGTTGCATCACTGATCGCAGCCATTTTGTCTGAACATCGATGTTCCAACGTGAGAGAATGCAAGCGGCGATTTTGATTCGTCGAGACGGCGTAAAATTTTCCCAACTTCAGAGCCAAAGTACTGCTAAACGATGGGTTTTTGGAAGTGCCAACAAGCCGATTCGTGTTCTACACTGGTCAAAATATATGATTCAATCGAAATAAAAGAAACTTTTTAAAGGCTGCAGAAAAGAAAACCCAAACAATCGAATCGGAAGTTTACCGCTATTGATGCATTTGGGGTATGCCGTCTTTTACACCACCTTGTTTACCATGTTAAATTTGTTATCCCTGCCTGTAGTTTGTGTCCTTTATGAAGTCCCTAAAAATAAGAAGTTTCTTGTTACCTCTGCCAGCAAAGGCGAACAGAGGTTTATGTATTTCACCTCTGTTTGCTTGTGAGCACGATATCTCAAAAAGTTATGGAAGGATTCAGATGAAACTAGGTGGACAGGTTGTGTAAGTGACAAGGAATAATTGTTTAGATTTTGGTGGAGATCCTGATCCGGATACAATAACTTTTGCATTCTTAAGTGATTCTCCACCATTGACAGATATGGCGAAAAACGATATACAGCACAAAAACGATACACCGTCGCTCCCACTATTTGTGGGGGAAACGTTCCTGGAAAATCCGTGAATAGTGAAACCTGCGAATAGCGGGGTATTGTTTCAATGGAGAAAGGGGTGAATAGGTTCCCGAGTCTTGAAAATCCATGAATAGAGAGGATCAAACTGCGAATGGCAACGCAAAATCCACGAATGGTGAGGCAAATCCAAAGAATGTCGATGAAAATCCCGGAAATGGCGAGAGAAAACCCGCGAATGTCGACGATAATCCGTGACGGTTGATGAAAATCCCGTGAATGTATGCCGTGGCATTGTTTCAATGGGGAAAAGGGGGATAGGTTATAGGTTCCCAGTGGTTCCTTATTCATAGAGGAAATTTTTTTAAGTTTAAAAGGTTTTCGACCACAAATGCACATGATTACAGTTTCACAAAAAAAGCTTGCAAATTTTAAAAATGACAACACCAGGTACCATTTTCAATTTATTGAAGGAATGCGCTTACAGTTTATTAAAAGTGCTTAACCAGCTTAACCATACCGCAATGTGTAACCAGAAGAAAAAAAAAACACAACACCATCATGTACCGTTTAAAATTTCTATTTTTCAAAAACACGCAACTTTCAAATGATGATGATGATGATGATGATGATGATGATGATGGTGATGAATTAAAATCCCATGAATTCCTCGAACTCTGAGGATGACCAAAATGATAGTCCTGTGATGTCGTGCACTGAGGGAGAGGCAGCAGTTGAGGATGCTGGTGAGGACACTGAGAGTGTGGCAGGGGAGGATGCTGATGGTCTTGAGGTGGAGCCAACACAAGTGATCCGCTGAGCGATGATGGTACATGCAGCGCGACTTCATTCACTGCAAGCAGGAGATGATTCCATCGTTTCAAGGAGCGGTAGTCTTAAAATGTGAAGCTCACAGGGGAACGTGCCTCCACGGACCACGAGGCGGCAAAAGCATTCCCTGCTCAACTTGTGAGGCTGATCGAAGAGAAGCGATACCTCCCAGAGCAGGTGTTCAACACTGATGAGACTGGCCTCTTCTGGAAAAAGATGCCCACGAGAACTTTCATCTCGAAGCCCGAGGAGACAGCATCGGGATTCAAGGCTGCCAAGGATTGGGTATTTCTTCTCCTCTGTGCAAACGCAAAAGGGAACTTCATGCTGAAACCCATGATGTTGTACCGTTGCCTGAACCCGCGTGCCCTCAAGGGCAATAACAAGCAAACTCTACCCATGTTTTGAAGGGCCAACCGGAAAGCCTGGGTGACGGCAGCAATCTTCATGAACTGGTTCCATAATTGTTCCCTCAGGTGGAGAAGTACATGGTGGCCAAAAACCTTGTGTTCAAGGCTCTCTTGCTCCTGGACAATGCTCCTGGCAAACCTGCGGACCTGGACATGGCTCACCCGAACGTCGAGGTGATCTTCCAACCGCCCAACACCATCTCCCTCATCCAGCCACTCGAGCAAGGTGTGATTTCAACGTTTAAAACGTATTGCACCCGTCACACCTTTCACCGCATTTTGAATGTGATGGAGTCCGTCCCAGAGCTAACCGTCGGGCAGTGTTTGAAGGATTTCAACATTGCCCAGTGCATCAGCGCCATCAATAAGTCGCTGGATGAAGTGAGAGCCTCCACCATCAACACGTGCTGGCACAACCTGTGGCGACAGGCAGTCAGGAACTTTACTGGCTTTTCCGATACACTGAGGAGAGGCATGTGATTGGAGGGTTTGCACAGAAGATGGGTTTTATGTATGGCTGGTGAAAGATGGGTTTTATAAATACGGTACTGTACCTGTACCGTATGTCAAGCTAACAGGACGTGAATTTTTTTTTTGCGCCCCTGAAAAACCGCAAATTCGCGGATCACGGCCGCGAATAGAAAAAAACGGCGAATTTGTGAGACACTTTTCCACGAATAGAGAAACAGGTCTCATTGTATCACCCACGAATATGCGGAATCTGCGAATAGCAGAACCATGAATAGCGGGGTCCGACTGTACTGTACAGCATGATATTTCAAAAAGTTGTGGAAGAATTGTGACAAAACTAAGTGGAGGAGTTGGGTAGGTGACAATACCAAGCCGATTAGATTTTGGTTCAGGTCCGAATCCAGATCCGACCTTTCAGTGGGATACAAAATGTAAACTGTTCAGCCTGGCCGAGGTATTCTACAAAGAGCCATCTAGTTTTGGAATGATTTTCAAATTAATTTTGACAGACAGACAAAAAGACATATAGACTGAAACAATTGGTTTATCCCGCTTTGTGCATACGTGCGTTGGGGAGACTGGCGTACAATTTTGCCAACTTCAGAGCCAAAGTATTGCTGAACTGCATTTTTTGGAAGTGATTCATGTTCTGCAGTGTTCAAAACATATCATTCAATTGAAATTAAGTAGGCCTAGTCTCTCGATCATTGACTGGCAGAAAGACAGTACTGAAGCAATTGCCTCACCCTGCTTTGCATCTGCACAAGCAGGTAATTATCACTCAGTCTGTTTCAACTTGTGTCTTTATTTTACAACTACTTCCATCGATTTAACAGCTGAAATTATTCCAACTTCTTCATGGTTTCGACCAGCGGATAGTCTTTGGCTGAAATCTTTCACCAAACGAGTGGCCAGGTCTTGGAGCAGGATTGGGTAGGGATTCGTAAATTGTTCAGGTTGGAGACGAAAACTGACCCATTCTTCAAGAAAGAACTTTGATGTCCATCAGCCAATGGTCGCAGATGGGATGCCCAGCTTAACGACCAACCGAGGGATGGGCCATTTTGTAATACAACGACCTTCCTGCATCCCAAATCATTAGTCCATCGGTTTACAGTCGGGTCAGGAATCAAACTCGATGCAAATTGTATATACTCCTTCGATGGGCAGCCAGTGAGACAGTTCAAAAGGTAAAGTGCACTACCTGTGTACCACCCTGTTGGACTTGTGTATCATACAATATTTTATTTGTATACAATGTTGTTGTTGTTGTTGCATAGTCCTGGACAGTTCTCTCAAACAAGCCCGCGGCACGGAGATCTCCCAGGAGCGACCCAGAGATCGCACACATCCAGGATGTTGTGGCATCCAGGTCACCTTCACAAAGTCAGGGCCATGACAGAGTTAGAGAAAGAGAGAGAAAGAAAGAGAGTGAGGGAGAGAGAGAGAGAGAGAGGAGGAGGAGAGAGAGAGACTTGGAGAAAAAATAAGAGATGTGGGGAAGAATGAGGGTCAGAGTGGACATAGGAGGTGAACAAGATGATGGATGCAGCAGCAAACTGCCAGGAAGGAAAAACTGGAAACTTGGAAACAGGTGGGCTTGGGAGGAGATCATAGTTTTGGAGTTGTATAAATTGCCAACTAAAATCTATTGATCATCATAAAATACTTTTGGAATCCTCCGATTAAGTGGAGAATACCGTTTCGATGCAAAGCAAACATGCAGTTGTATGATCCATGATGAGCTCTTCGTTCGCATTGTCCTTCCCATTTGCAATACCTGCGTAGAAAACCTCCACGCGTGGGCCTGGCGCGCTCCATAATTGCAATACCAAAGAAATCCGCACAAAGGCCGGGTCGAAAAAAACCAGCTCAGATAAAAGGGGCAGACAATGTCTGGCAAAGGAATTGGTCGCCGGAATGAGGCAATGAGAAATGTGTGCAGATTAAAGGGATGTAAGGGGGCTTGCTGCTTGCAAGCTGTCCGATTAGCTGCTGAGTGAAGTCCAATTCTCCTGGCTGGGTTGCATGCTTGGGAAGGAAAGTAGAAGGAACCTGGCAGATTAGCCTCACACAAAGAGTTTTCAGGCAATTGAGCTTTGGACCATCGTTTCCTGGTTCCTAATTAGTTTGGGCACCGCCGGCTCTATTAAAGTATTGTATGGAGGTCAGCTGATGGATGACCTTGCTTCAGACATTTGTTTCGCCATTGTGTTTTGGCCACGTGATCCTCCATGGCCAATAAACTATGAGTAACCAAAATCTGTTCAACTCCTTTTAATTGTTCCGTTTGGTAGAGGAGTGAACAATGGATCAGCAATAACTTTTCTATCATGAAAGCTGCTCACATCGGATTTTCAAAATATACACAATGCATTCAAAACAATTTAGTACATTTGGTGTTAATATAAATTTAGCATTTTATTGTCAACAAGTTGTTGGCTAAAGTTTTGGTGGAATTTTTAATCCACTCTTTTATGTGTGTAAGTGGTAAAAATAATATTTAATACTTAGTTGAGAAATGCAACCTTTCCCTCAAAATCTCACGGGATGAAGTTAGAGTTTTCCTCTTGTTTTGAAGTGAAACTTGGCACAGGTGTTTCCTTTCCTATGTAGATTCCAACAAGTGTCATACATTCTTCCCAGTGGTTGGTGAGTTTCCTGCAAAGCTGTCATGATTTTAGCTGTGAAAAAAGCTTAAAAAAATTATTGACTCTCTTTTGTCTATGTAATTGTCCTCTGAGAGATATAACAAAGAGTTGGACGTATTGGACATAGAGAAGGCTCCATTGAATGGCTAATGGGCATATGCATAATTTGACTTCTCTATTTGGGAGGGAGGGGAAGGGCAAGGGCCTAATATTAATAATGGGTAGCTGGGTCTGACTTCCAAAATTACCGTTTGTCAGTGTAGTTACAGTGTACGTGAAATCTCAAATACAGTTTACGTTCATTATTGTTACTCACGTTTGAATACGGGATGTTTTTATCTTAATTGTAAACTACTGAAAAAAATTAAGGTGGGGGCATTGACCGGGGCGGGTTTCAGAAGGTGGAACGGAGTCCTCCCAAGGCTTGACTTGATGTATTGCATAAGGGGATCATGATTCATCGACCAAGCTGTGAAGTTTTCTTGTTATCAAAGTTTTGTTCCGAAGGCTCTTTTCAGGATCGTCACCGATCATCGGACAGCTTCCAACTGCAGTTTGTTTGGAGTAATATTCCCAGGGATGATTTCAAATATATCTGTAAGGTTCTACTTTATCATTTCCGTTGCTCCAATGAATTACTGGTGCAATTTCGGAATTCTTCAGCTTCCAAGATATTTTGACTTCATTTTTTAGATCCTGGTATTTGGTCATTTTCTTGATTTCTGCGTTGTTTAGGCTAAAATTGCTTGGTCCTAACACCACAATGAGAAATGCCTCGTATTCGTTTTACACACTTTTATTTAACTTCATCTGAATCTTTGTTTGTCCCTTTTCAAAAATTTCACCTGTTCGTTTTCTAGGTTCCATACGTCCTAGAGAGCTGAAATTTGACCCACGGTCCTCTTTTCTGGTACATTTTCATCTATCAATATATATATATATATATTTTTAATTGGTTAAAAAATAAAAAATAAAGTGTGTAGCCCTAAAATATGTTTTTTCGTTTACTTGTTTGTACCTGAGTCCTCTATTCGGTGGCAATGCTTTGCTTTCTATGTTCAAGCTCGATGGGATCATCAGGTCGTACGTGAGCATTACTTCCTTGTTTTTAATGATTGCTTTTGGTTCATATGGTTCCATAAGTTTTCTGGAACTGGGATATTGAGACTTTTGCAGATGTTTTTGTTTCTATCTGTTAATCCAAATACATGAACAGATAGATTTATTCAACTTTTCAAATTTAGGAATATCTTTTAATGATATTGGGAATTTTAAATCTTTAACATTTGGCGTATTCTCATATTTCTTATAATGAGATACTCTTTCTTGATTCTTATTTTAAGGATAAAGGTGGGCGAGAATAGACCACAGGAAACATTTATTATCTTTGTTTTGAATATTAACAACCGCCTTTTTAAGTTTTATATCCCTTGGTAAATCAATGTAAGAAGAAGCTTTATGAGGGTCTGATTTTAGAACGTGTATATCTAGGAAAATTATTTTAGTAATAATATATACACTACCTACAAGTGTATTATCTACATCCTGCTCCTGTTATACAAGCTCACCATAAACACCCGATGATAAGAAATCTTGGAATGATGCGATAAAGTGAGGGGGGTGTTCTCATATAGGGAGTTATTTCAATACCCTCTTTTACAATACCCATTTTTACTCCCATATAAATCTTTAAAGGATTCATCTCATTCAATGTATCTTTTACAAATATTTCAATAGCAGGTTTAACCTTCTCAATCGCTTCAGCTATTGATTTTGGTCCAGGAGTTCCAAACTCAAAAATCCTTATCTTAATATGCCCATTAAATCCTCCATCAGAGTTTTTAATAGAGTATCCAAGTAGCTTCTTATGTTTTTGTGATTGAAGATGTCTAGGAAAGCTCTTCCTCAAGACAACCTTAGAACAAACATCACAATGTTTTGTTTCTCGTTCAAGTGGGGATATCACCTGAAAAAGCTTGAATGTGTGTTTGTTGGTTTGGAGGTGTTTTTTGTAATATTTATATTCACATTTACAAATGTTGCAATATGTTGTATTCATTTCTCTTTACATAATGAAATTATTCTTTATACTAAAATCTTCTTTTTTTTATTCTGGCTCAGATTTTTTATTTTTCTCAATTGTATAATTGAAAATGATATAATTTCCCCAATTTTTTAAAATTTAATTTCCAAATTGTTTTTTGCTGAAATTATTATTTTTTTCTTCATCTCAGTGATTGATATCTGTTTAATTAACTTGTTCGGGAAATTGCAACTTTTCTCCCATTCCTCCATCACCCTTTTCTCCCATTCCTACCACTCTTCTTCCTCGGTATCTATTAACCTGCATTCCAGCTGAAATAGCTTGAATGTGTGTCTGTTGGTTTGGAGGGTGTTTATTAGTCCCCTACCGGTGTACACCGGTGGGGACTATAGGTTTTCACTCCGTCCCTCCGTCTGTCAGTCTGTCAGTCTGTCCGTCTGTCCATCCGTCACGCAAAGAACAGTTTTCCGGGATTTTTTTCTAAACTCTTAATTCTAATGATTTCAAACTTGGCAGATGGTTTCCTCATGATAAGTTACAGATGAAGTTCGAACTTCACGACGTTTCGATCATTTTTGACAAAGTTATGGCACTTTGAACTTTGGTAATTTCCCCAACAGTTTTCCGGACGACAGACTGCCGGTAGGGGACATGTATTGCAGTGCAATACTCAGAATGCTTGTTAGTCCCATACCGGTGTACACTGGAGGGGACTATAGGTTTTCACTCCGTCCCTCCGTCTGTCAGTCTGTCAGTCTGTCCGTCTGTCCATCCGTCACACAAAGAACAGTTTTCCGGACTTTTTTTCTAAACTCTTAATGCTAATGATTTCAGACTTGGCACATGGTTTCCTCATGATAAGTTACAGGTAAAGTTCGAACTTCACGACGTTTCGATCATTTTTGACAAAGTTATGGCACTTTGAACTTTGGGAATTCTGATAATTCTGATCATCCTTAACTCAGTGATATTTTAAGTTTTAATTTCCTTTAAAAAAGATTTTCTCTGCAATAATAGGACCGATTGAGATCAAATTTTCACCGTAGGGGGGGACTCGGTCTGTAGAATATTTTAATGGTAATTATGACGTCACATGTCTCGTGGTTCGGCCGCCATATTGTTTTTCGTAAAAACACAAAAACCCCTTTTTCTCTGCAACGGCTGAACAGATCGAGACCGAACTTTTCAGGCAGAATCGCATACCCATGACAAACAAAAAAAGTCAGTGAACATGACGTCATGCGTCACATGGTTTCAGAGTTATGACGTTTTTAAGCATGAACCTTTAAAACCGAGCTCCTCCGTCATTTTTGATCCAATCGATGGGAAACTTCACAGATCTGTTCAGCATGTCAGTCTACTAAAATGTCCTTTTGGAATTTGCGATAGGGCACGTGGTTTGGCAGATATCGTTAATTAAACGAAAAAAAAAAATGGATATCTCTTGTTTATTCTAGAGTTCTCTTCAAGCCGCACCGTGCGCCCTCAGCCTCGTCTGCGAACGTCAAAAGCACGACACAGCGCACACTTTCAGGAGGGGCAGAGCCAAGCCAAACAACATATATATACACATCGATCATTGATCGTGAACTGGAAAATATAATAAATTACTGACATTTAGCGACTCGAAAGGTTCTTTATCAACAACTTATTTTCTCGTGCTTCTGCTGACCTGTCTGCAAGGTGTATAAATCGAAGTCCCAAGTGCGAATCACAGGTGAGCCCGTCCTGAGGTAATTAGCGATTGGGACGATTCAGAACCTGTGGGTAAGTAACCCTTGGTAATTTCCCCAACAGTTTTCCGGACGACAGACTGCCGGTAGGGACATGTATTGCAGCGCAATGCTCAGAATACTTGTTGTAATAGTTATATTCACGTTTACAAACATCACAATATGTTGTATTCATTTCTATTTACATAATAGAAATGATTCTTTATACTAAAATCAATTCTTTTTGATGGATTTTTATTTTAAGCAATGTTTTGTTAGAATTTTTTTTTTAATATACAAAACGAATGATTTTTTTTACCTGTTTGGGAAAATAAGATAAAATTTAACAACCATAAAAATCTTCCAAATTCATTAAGATGCCTAATAGTTGGTTCAAGTGAATGTGCGAAAACCTGTTTGCTTTTAAAGATGCTCCTTACACCCAACTTTTTAGATTATGAAAATTTAATAATTTTCACAAAGTCAAGTTTTCAACCATAGTATCAACTACTATCACGAGGTTTTAATGCGATCCTTCAAAAAGAAGATATAATCCGTTTATTTAAACTTCAACATCAACTAAATGATTCCAACATTGAAGATATAATACAACTATTTTGTGATACACAAAAATGTAAAAATAAATCAAAACCCATAACTTGTATTCTTAGTGATAATACGGATGAAATACCTTCACCCCAAGATTTAGATAAATCAAAAAAGAACCTCGTTATCTTTGATGATTGTGTTAATGAGAGAAACCAATCAGTTATGGACAGCTACTATACAAGGGGGTGGCATTCTTCTTGTAATTGTATGTATCTCAGTCAATCATACTTTCAACTCCCTCATCACTCAATAAGAAACAATGCCAATACTTTTATTTTATTCAAGTTAAATTCAATAGATGTAAATCATTTTTGGAGAGACAATTGTTTTACATTATACAGTAAAAAGGAATTTGATGGGTACATGAAACATACGGCTGGAAAATATAAATATATTGTTGTTAAAGAAGATGAGATACTAAACGATATTTTATTTTATTTTAATAAATAAAAGAATGCCGAAGAAAGAGCAAGAAAGTTTAAGGGACATCAACAATTAGTTTCAAAAGTTGTGAAGCAACAAGAAGAGACAAAGAAGAAACGGAGACAAAAACTAACTGGTGAAGAAGCCTTCGAAAGAAAACAAGATAAAAATTTTAAACCGCTTTTAAAAACTGAACAAAAAATGATTTCGTCTACAGGTCAAGACACATGAAAGCCCACCGAATCTTGTTTCTCACAGTCTGAGAGTCCTTTAGGTGCATTTTTGCAAACTCCAAGCGGGCTTTCATGTGTCTTTCACTGAGGAGAGGCTTCCGTCTGGCCACTCTGCCATAAAGCCCAGATCGGTGGAGTGTTGCAGTGATGGTTGTCCTTCTGGAAGTTTCTCCCATCTCCACAAAGGATCTCTGGAACTCAGCCAGAGTGACCATCGGGGTCTTGGTCATGTGGAAGAGTAACTCAGCGTAACTTATTAATTGGCACTGGTAACTTATTAATTAACCTGGTAACAAAGCAAATACATTTTACATGCAAACTCTGTGAAGGACGAGTTTGTAAATGAGTTAGGAATGTGTATGAACAATGTAATCTCTTGAAACACCTGGTCAAGGCCCCAGGCTAGAGCACCCCCCCCTGCTGTGTAAATGGAAATCACAGCAGGAGGGGAGCGAGCTGATGCCAGGACTCGGTGCGATGCATGACCTCGGGACATTAGCGGAGAGGAGATTAAGTCCAGTTTGGCGATATAACGAGAGCAAACGTTGAGTAAAGGGACTTGTCCTCAGAAGCCCTGCCGGACGGAACGATGGAATGAACGAGTACTTGCTACGTGAAGCGCTGACCGAACGGGAGTGTCGGATGAACGAGAAGGACCAGCGAAAAGAGTTAACCTGATCCATTATATTATGCGGTATCATTTTGGTAATTGGATGAAGTGAATACAGTTTAATAAACTAGACCTTTTGTAACCTGTGTCCGGTCATTGGAGTCCTGTGAGTCCCCCAGTACAAATTCCCTGACAATCTTGGAGGCACCGCTGACATCAACTGGACACAAACAAGTCTTTAAAAGGTGAGTGTGTCTTGTTTGGTCCAATATGATTTACGAACTTGGAAGTTATGGGTACATACATGGGGGAGCAGGTGGTCTGGGGCTTCTTTGCGCACCGATGCCGCGATATAGGTGGCGTGAGCCATCACGAATGGGATTTCGATAAACGACTGTAGCAATTTATTCGTTTTTTTTTCTAAATGATTTCTGTAAATACGTATTTTTGCGCTGGTTATTAAAGGGCCTTACTGTGACCTGGAAGCGGGCGGAGCAAGTGTGCACCTTGCGACCGCTTGCTTCCAGGACGTGTAAGGCCGGTACACTCGTTTACCCACCCGCACACGGATAAAGTACTACTTTTTTTTTTGCACTTGTTTGAAGCACTTGACTTGCTCGGCGCTCGGCGAGCGACAGGGAACCGGGAAACGGAATTATATTTATATATATATATATTTCCAATATGGTACACCGGCCACAACGATTTTAGCGATTATCCGAGTTTTTTTTTAACGATTTCTGTAAATACGTATTTTTCCTGCGCTGTGTAATTCTTCTGACACGCGCCACGAAGAAACGCACCACTGACGTGCATGAAGCGACTTGTTTGCCGGTTCGGTAAGGTCCGTCCGTACACGTGTACAATCGTGTACACCCGTTTTAAATAAATAATTTTTTTTCAGTTTTCCCGCCATGCCTATAAATTCATGACAGACAACCCCCCCTCATGCCGGTCCAGAATTATGATGAAAGATGGCAATGGAGAAAAAAAAAAATTGCATAAAATATAAAAATTGATCTGCTTGATGTTAGTTTAAGGGCTGTTCCAAATTATCCTGATTATGAGAGATAATTACAGGAAATGTGTACTGTTCTTGTTTGGAGATTATAAGACAAAAACAGCAGAGTGGGAATCGGCAGACAATGGAACAGCTAGCGACGAGTGTTTTGTGAGTAGCAACCACTCTCTGGTCGAGGCTCATAAAAAAAAAAAAAAAATTGATACTTATTGATTTGGCACTTGTTGGAACTTGTTGTTGGAACTTGCTGTTGGAACTTGTTGTTGGAACTTGTTGTTGGAACTTGCTGTTGGAACTTGCTGTTGGAACTTGCTGTTGGAACTTGTTGTTGGAACTTGTTGGAACTTGTTGTTGGAACTTGTTGTTGGAACTTGCTGTTGGAACTTGCTGTTGGAACTTGTTGTTGGAACTTGTTGTTGGAACTTGCTGTTGGAACTTGTTGTTGGAACTTGTTGGAACTTGTTGTTGGAACTTGCTGTTGGAACTTGTTGGAACTTGTTGTTGGAACTTGTTGTTGGAACTTGCTGTTGGCACTTGTTGGAACTTGTTGGAACTTGTTGTTGGAACTTGCTGTTGGAACTTGCTGTTGGAACTTGTTGGAACTTGTTGTTGGAACTTGCTGTTGGAACTTGTTGTTGGAACTTGTTGTTGGAACTTGTTGTTGGAACCCGTACTTATTTAATTAATTACATTTCTTATTACATTACAGTAATTACATTACAGTAATTACCTGAGGTAATTACAGTAATTACAGTTCCGGTAATTACAGTAATTACAGTAATCATTACAGTAATTGCAGTAATCTTATTACAGTAATTACATTACATTAACTCAGGCACCTTTTGAGTAAGGAAGCTGATATTTGGACATGACACTGACCAAGTGATGTGGCTGTCAAGGAAAATATTGATTTATTGATTAATCATTTAATAAATTAACTCGTTGATTTATAAATGACTTATTTAATTAAAATTCCTGAGAGATACATCTTCGGATGAAATACTTGCAGATTGGTTATGCTATGAGCCAATTGATTAAGGAAAATATTTTGTGATGGCCATATTGGCAATTTCATGGCCATATTCGTGGCAACTCAGTTAGTGCCACTGCACCTTTAAAATGCATCCCTGCGTTCATTTTTCGATCGATTGAGTTGAAATTTTGAACAATCGGATCTGGACTGTCGTTGTTAACGACTCTAGCACGCACTCGTCCAATCAGGATGGAGCGGTATGGTCCCCGGATCATCACTGCCCGCAGTTTTAATTAATTTTACTTTTTCTCTTGGGCATATAATTTTGAAGACATGCATGTCATGATAGAGGAAATGTTTGTTCTGTTAAACGGAATAAATGTTGTTTATTTGTGTGGGTGTGTATTTTTGTGTATTTGGATATATTTTTCACGACTAATTCCAGTTAACATCCTGCACAATTTGCTCGTTTGCTGGCCGAGTCGAAATTGCGTTGAGTTTCTATGGCATGCGCCATTAAAAGCGCTGTGTAATGGTTGAGCTCCCTTTATTTCGTTTTGGTCATGCGGATGAGCAAACAAAGTGACAAATGCTGCGACTGGAGCAGTAAAGGCGATGTTTTTTAAATGGAAACGATTTAATGAGGAATTAAAAGTGGGAGGGGGCAACACCACGCATACCTTTTTTAAGGTGTGTATAAACCCTGGAATAAACGTGGGAGGGGGCAACACCACGCATACCTCTTTTGAGGTGTGTATAAACCCTGGAATATTTCAGCAATCAATACGATGCTGAAATGATGTAATTTATTGTGTAATATGGTCGACCTTGGGTTTGTTTGGGTTTGTTGTTTATTTTTGTGGGTGTCTATTTTTGAGTATTTTGGATATATTTTCACGACTAATTCCAGTTATCGTCCTGCAAAAGGTCTGCTCGTTCTTTTCCTTTGAGTCGTAAATTCCTGTTGAACTCTCATTAAAAAGCGGAATTAAGTACGCTGTGTGATGATGGAGATCCTTGATGACGAATCAGGAATAGTGAATGAGCAAACAAATATCACGGATGGTACACCAGATAGGGAAAATGTAGATGAAACCCCTTTTGCTCAGGTGCTGTGTAGCGCTGCACAAAGATCCATATGAGCGGGGCCTGGGTGCTGTGTAATTAGTACACAAAGAACCAATTACTAGGGTGCTGAATAAACACAAAGATCCATTTTTGGAGCTGGTTCTCCCGGTGCTGTGATTTATTCAAAGAACCAAAATCTTGTAAGAATTAAGATATGATTTGTCGACATCATAAATACTTTAATATATGTAACGATTTTTGTAACGATCATCCTGCAAAAGGTCTGCTCGTTCTTTTCCTTTGAGTCGTAAAATCCTGTTGAATTCTCATTAGAATGCGGAATTAAGTACGCTGTGTGATGATGGAGATCCTTGATGACGAATCAGGAATAGTGAATGAGCAAACAAATATCACGGATGCTGCGGCTGGAGCAGGGGAAGCGATTTTTGAATTGTTCAGTGATTATTCGATATTGTTATGACTTATTGTCAATAGGTATACTAAGTGGCCATGAGGTAGCCTGTTGCTATGTACAGTTTTATTCTATTGTTGATTATACCACATAGCTGTGGTGATAAAGGAAATGTTCGTTTTAAATAGATGATTATGATAGGACCATGACTATAAAATCATGATGATTATTATGAATGATATCATAGGGTTCAAATGCAGAATGCTGCATGAACTTGGGAAAGAACTTTCAAGCCCTATGGGATAAATTGGGTATTACAAGCGATGGAGTTTCAAAATTTAGCATGATTGAAGAAATTTTACAGTCTTATTTCAGGAGTTTTACGAAATTTATATTGCCAAGAGATTTTGGATACTATTAAAAGAAAAATGATGAGATATTTTTCCCAATGAACTTCAATATCTGCCATCCATTTTGGCTGTCTCACGAATGAAGGATGAGTTGCCTTTAGTGGTTGCAAAGAAAATTTGTGGAGACCAGGCAAAATAGGGAAATATGTCAGATATGACCCTAGGACAGGACGGTGATTCATCAATTGACATGAGGTACGAACCAGAGGTGACGACCGATGAGTCGATCTCAGTCAATGGATGGACCTGTCCTGACATCATTGGGGAAAGGGCTTATGCAAGGAGTCATTCAAAATGATTAATTTGATTTATTGATGAATATTGATGAATTAATTGAAATTGAATAATTGATTGAATTGTTAATTGATTGAATCTAATTGATTGAATTTAATTGCATAAATTGAACTGAATAAATTGAATTGAATATATTGATTGTTTGATTGATGAAAATGCGGTCTCAAGAAAGAAGCTTTGATATCTTTGCGAGATATTATCAATGTGGAGACAACCTGGGAAAATTGAGCAAGGTGGTGAGTTTATATACAGATATATATGTGCGGTTACCATTGTGTGATTTCCCCGTCAAACAGAGCGGACACCTGAGGATTCACCCACTTCATACTGACCCTCCGGCTCATCTGCAAATACTGATCTGTGAGATTGGATTGTGCAAAAGCCACAGCTGAGGGAGATTCTCTGGAAATCACCGTGTGAACAGGTGGAGAGATCCTTCCTGGAGGTACGAGTGAAGCTTTAGAGGAACCAGGAACAAACTACAACACATCCAACGCTACTTTGATAAAAGGCAGTATGGGAAATGGAGCCTGCAAGAATACACAAGGACAACCAGAGATTCCACAAAAAGGTACTTGTACACATCATATGTACGACCGTTATGGTGCAGAAGCTATAAGGCAGGTCGAGAATTGGTATTTGTGGACAAAGGGACATGATGAGGAGTTTCCAAGAGATGGTACATTTGAGCGAAGTCGATTGGAAAGATTGGAACAAAGATTGAAAGCCAGGAAGAGACAGAATCTAACGGTAGACTGGCTTGCATTCCATCTTTGGGATGGTGAATCCAGACAACGGGAACAGCAAGAACGGATAACGGAACTAGAACTTAAAATAAAAAGGATACAGGATACAGTGGAGGAGACAAATGCACAACTGCCTTCGAAATTAGGAATGAAAGTCACAGTTGTCCCATCTGATTTCCAGTTGTCTCCCCAAAAAGGACGGTACAGAGAATTTTTTCGTGTTTCAGGAGATAACGAGAGATTGCAGTGGCAACTCAGGGATGTAGAGATGCAGCCCAGCAATACAAGTGCACAGGTGCACAGATCAGACAACGACAGAAACCGGTGTTTCGAGTGTGGAAAGATGGGACATTGGAGAAGAAGATGTCCGTATGTCAACAGGAAGACAAGGTCATGGGGCAAACCAAGATCAAGGGTACCAGTGCTGACCGATACCTCAGACAATGATTAGGCCTTCATTGCGACAAATCCCAAATGACGATTGGCCTCAACAAATTAGATTACTGGACAAACATGAATAACTGTCGATGATTCTTGTGTCTGAAAAGCTTTCAGAGCAAGAATGATTCATTTTTCTTTTTGCTTGTTAACAAATTAATAATTAATTGATCAAATGCCAAAATTGGATCTTCTATTTTGGGCACAGCAATTTTAAATTTACAAAGTTTGGAACAATTGCGTTGCAATTGTTGGCAAACCAAGTAACAAGAGTCACATGATGATCAGGTGGGAATTTCGGACTATTGTTCCGCACAATTGATAGGTCAATGGTCGACTGACATGCAAATGGGTGTGTAGTCAAAATTTGGATAGATTATTGTGAAGGCAGAAAGGGTAATTTCAATTTGACATCATAAAGGTTTTCTAAGAATGGACTTTTGGTTCATTTGTCTATAAGCATTTTGAATTTGATTGACAAATTTTATGAAATTGAAATAAAATTGACACCCATCTGATCTGTAAATAATGGTTCCAACGCAAACAAATATGCATAATGCATGTGTGTGTGTGTTTTTGTGTATCAATCTTACAAGATTGTTGACACCGACAGTGTGCCTGTCTGGAAATGGATAGTTATATGTGGATGGGATTGGGATATGTGGATGGGATTGAATATCCAGAGAATCCGTAAAATAAAATAGAAATATAATTTGATTATGAACATTATCTCTTTTGTCAAGGGAAATGGAATATAAAAAATTTGATGTGCTGGGTTATGAGCAGCCATTAATTAATAGTAAAATTGTGAGTAATTTTGGGATTCCATTTTTGATAGAATGTATATGAGAATAACATCTATTTATGGATATGAGCTTCATAAAAGGAAATGAGGAAGTACAAAATCATCCAAATTTGGGAGAGGTCTTACACTGACTTCCCAGAATACTCTGCTCATGGATTTTATATATATAAACTTGAATTTTATCAGCATATAAATTGTGCTGTATGTATGGATGTGTTTTAGGCATAGATGATATGGGAAAAGAGTAAAGAAAATTTTGCTGGTTTGAACTATTGTGGGTTTTCAGTTCTGGAGTTTAAACAAAGTCACTGGTTAACAGATGAGAAAGGATAGTAAATAAATTATTCTCTGCTGGGCAAATTAAGTACGATATTACTAAGACTTATGAGAGCTATTGTTCCGCCTTACAGCAGTGGAAAATTATTGGAAAAAATTAGATCCAACATAATGAATCTATAAAAGAATGTGATAGGGATAATATCCTCAATTTGTACTAATTATTTGATTGTGGGTAAAGGAATTAAGTCATCGTAGTGGATTGTTAACAGCAGCCTGAAAATGTCCTGAGAGTGTGCATCCATGTAATCAGAAATCCCAGATTTGTTTTTACAAACAACATTTTGGTAGAGGTCTTGTGTGGAACACTTCCTTGGTAGATAAAAAACGGTACTGCATGCTGGCAGCCACTTTTGCGGCCAGTTAGGCCAAACAAATTGAGAGGAAATTGTAGTTAAATACGTAAGTTACACATGGCTATTTGTAAAAAAAGGAAATTTGTTGAGATGGGAAACATTTTTTCGAAGGTTTATTAAGGTGTTATAATATGACATGTGGCAAGGCAAACTATTGGATGGGAAAATTAGATCTGGCTATAGAATAAATTTATTGACCCCTTGAAGTTAATCCTTCGAATCATTGTTTCACTGGCATTTTTGTTCAAATTGGAAATAGTTTGGTAGAGCTTTGGTTAAAACCTTTGGTTGCGGTATCTTGGAACGAATTGATAAACCATAGGAGATTGATAAGAATAGAAACAAATATGGACCCAAAATAGAAAGTTGGATTCATGCCCCTCATTGCAAACAAGCACATGGGGCTAAGGTGGACGATCCCACAGAAAATGAGGCTGCACCTAGCAGCCCAGCAGAACATTCAGTGGTAGAAAAATGATAGTCGTGATTTACAGTCATTTGAATTACATTTTAACACCCCTTGCATTGATAAACATTACATTTTCAACATGTGATATTCCTACTTGGAATAGTGACATTTATTTGCCTACATGACATACAATTATCTACTGATATTAATACAGCATGAGTGAAAAAAAAAAAATGTATCACAACTACACTCATGATCAGGGGATTGAGTTCAACCCCGGGAGATAGGGGGATCAGGGTAAGACAAATAATCTGATTATGTTACATATTAAGGGATTTTCTTTATTTACCTTTTAGGAAGCTTGTTAGTTTGGTATATAATGTTAAATGTCATCGACATATAACTATGTCATAGGTATGAACATATACAAGGAGTAGCAGACTTGTTTGTTGGTTTAGT
Source organism: Myxine glutinosa (assembly GCF_964187855.1). NCBI lineage: Eukaryota > Metazoa > Chordata > Myxini > Myxiniformes > Myxinidae > Myxine > Myxine glutinosa. The sequence goes on along the minus strand of NC_136262.1, from coordinate 205,680,366 downwards.
AGTTATATTGGCAATTGTTTTAGTGGTGGCTTGCTTGAAAGCCTTAGTGACGGTGTGTTTGAATAAGGTAACCAACAACACGATGATAACGCATGAAGTGACAAATGAGGAAAGAAATGTGGAACCAGAAAAGGAAGACTTTTATGGCGACATAAATACTGAGATTAAAAGACTAAATCAAGTGATGTTGCAAATGAATACAGTAGAATTAAGATAATGGCATAACGACAATGTTATGAGTTGTGTCAATTACAATATCAATGAACTCATATCACCACGAGTGACACACTGTTAGGAAAAAAAGAGGGAAAAGAAAAAGTGGAGAGGAATTATGGTAATAATACATTATGCTTAATTTGTTGGTTTGGGAAAATTGTTGTTGGGAATTAGGTATTCCCGTTTGTGATTGTAATCATATACAATGCTATTCTTAGTTTAGTAATAAAATACATACCTGATTGAATATTATTTGTGTGACGCATATAAATGAATATAACTTTTTGTGTTAAGGAAAAACAACAAATTGTTGAATGTGAAACTGTCGGAAGATATACATGATTATGCTGATTTCATGGTAAGATGTACCCTATCTGATTCAGTGTGTGCGGAAAGCAGATTCAGATATGACTGAGCATAAGGATAAGACGAGATCACATTTTGGAGGGATTGCTAACAGAATTGGGAAGAAGTTCGAGAAAGAAAATTTGTGGCTAAAAAAAAAAAAAAATGAAGTTAATCGTGGCATACACCCTCTTTCTCAAAGAATGATGAAGACATTCTCCCGTGTAACTTGGAGATGAATGCTTACCTTCACCAAGGAAATTTATGTGACCATTTGCCTGGATCACACTGCAACATATGAAAGAAAGGCGATCACTTACTCTTGTTCGAAGACTTCGAACATTCACCACATCAGAAGTTGCAGGACAACGACATTTTACCTGCAACCTCTGTGAAATGCGGGGACATATGTTAATTACTTCACCAACGTCCGGGGAACCAGCATGGAGCTGCAAAAACGGCTGTGCCCTTGTCACAACAGCTGTGCACGATTCTGCTGGTTGCTCCTGGTAAGGACCATGAATGACCTGAACACCATGGTCCCAACATCAGTGTGGATGCATCCGGCATCCCTGTTCCACATCTTGCTGGCCAATCATGGTTCACAGCAAAAAGTGGCAAGAATGCTACATGGAGAGAAGGGTCAGTCTATGACTCCGCAGTGTTACCACAACAGCGAAATCCGACACGAAGTAGTGCAGGAGCTATGAAGACATTAGGAGAAAATGTTTCATACCTGGATTCAAACACAAGTGATCAGCCCTTCCTTTCAAACAAAGTCAACATTTGTGTGGAGGCAAACGTTTTTGCCAGATGGTGCAGATGCTTTACAAAACTTGAAAATGAAGTGAAATTGTTGTATCTTGGTGATGGTGAAGTGTTGTTTTGAAAATATATTTGTGATGCAAATGCAATAGATTGAACAATATGGAAGGAGTCAATGACCAACGAAATGTTTTGTGATTCTTGCAGGATGACGGTGTATGCCTAAGAGAATTTGATTACCAAAGTTATGATTATTTACTTATACTTGTAATGATGTTTACTTGCAGTGATTGATTATTTACTTATACTTGTAATGATGTTTACTTGTAGTGATTGATTGTTTACTTATATTGATGTTTAGATTAATGGTTAATATAAACAAAAAAACAAAAAGATGAGGGAATTGTGGAAGAGTAACTCAGCGTAACTTATTAATTGGCACTGGTAACTTATTAATTAACCTGGTAACAAAGCAAATACATTTTACATGCAAACTCTGTGAAGGACGAGTTTGTAAATGAGTTAGGAATGTGTATGAACAATGTAATCCCTTGAAACACCTGGTCAAGGCCCCAGGCTAGAGCACCCCCCCCCTGCTGTGTAAATGGAAATCACAGCAGGAGGGGAGCGAGCTGATGCCAGGACTCGGTGCGATGCATGACCTCGGGACATTAGCGGAGAGGAGATTAAGTCCAGTTTGGCGATATAACGAGAGCAAACGTTGAGTAAAGGGACTTGTCCTCAGAAGCCCTGCCGGACGGAACGATGGAATGAACGAGTACTTGCTACGTGAAGCGCTGACCGAACGGGAGTGTCGGATGAACGAGAAGGACCAGCGAAAAGAGTTAACCTGATCCATTATATTATGCGGTATCATTTTGGTAATTGGATGAAGTGAATACAGTTTAATAAACTAGACCTTTTGTAACCTGTGTCCGGTCATTGGAGTCCTGTGAGTCCCCCAGTACAAATTCCCTGACAGTCACCTCTTTGACCAAGGCCCTTCTCCCCCAATTGCTCAGTTTGGCCGGGCGGCCAGCTCTAGGAAGAGTCCTGGTTGTTCCAAACTTCTTCCATTTAAGAATTATGGAGGCCACTGTGCTCTTGGGAACCTTCAATGCAGAAGAGATTTTTTTTTTGTAGGCTTCCCCAGATCTGTGCCTCGACACAATCCTTCCTCTGACCTCTGCAAGCAGTTCCTTCGACCTCATGGCTTGGTTTTTGCTCTGATATGCATTGTCAGCTGTGAGACCTTATATAGACAGGTGTGTGCCTTTTCAAATCATGTCCGATCATTTGAATTTACCACAGGTGGACTCCAATCAAGGTGTAGAAACATCTCAAAGATGATCAAGAGAAATTGGAGGCACCTGAGCTAAATTTCAAGTGTCATAGCAAAGGGTCTGAATACTTATGTAAACGTGATATTTCAATTTTATCTTTTTAATAAATTTGCAAAACTTTCTAAAATCCTGTTTTCTCTTTGTCATTATGGGGTATTGAGTGTAGATTGATGAGGGAAAAAATGAATTTAAACGATTTCAGCATAAGGCTGCAACATAACAAAATGTGAAACAAGTACAGATACATTCAAAGTACACCGCCCCCATGCCAAATAATTAAATATCCTACAGCGCGGCATTGCCGGGGGCGCCTCCGGCGCCCGGCAATACTGCAGTGCAGCTCATGGAGACTGCATTGGGAGGGAGAGGTGTAAAATAATTGATCGATTAATTGCATAATTAAAATCAATAAAAGATTATCAGAAAATATTGTCTTAATCAATTGGCGAATAGCATAACTAAACCACTAGTGCTTCATCTGAAGATGTATCTTTTAGAAATTTAATTAAATAAGTTATTAATAAAAAAATTAAATAATTAATTTATTAATCAATAAATAATTAATCGATTAATTAATTGATCAATAAATCAAAAATACCCTTTATAGCCAAATCACTTGGTCATTGTCATGTCCAAATATCAGCTCCCTAGCTCAAAAGGTGCCTGAGATATTGGCCAGATGAGAAATAAAATAAATAAATAATTAATAATGAAAATAAATAATAATCATAAAAAAATGAAATAATTAATCAATTCGCTAATAGAACACATAAACCACCACCATTTCATCAGAATCTGTAACTTAAAAAAAAAAAATTTTAGTCATTAATCGAATAATTAAATAATTAATTGATTAATTGATTAATTGATTAATCAATAAAAGAAAAAATAGCCTTTGCAGACAAATTACTTGGTCATTGGCATGTCCAAATATGAGCTTCCTAACTCAAAAGGTCCCTGAGATAATGGCCAGAAGAGAAAGGAAATGTATAAGTACTTAATTAATCGCTAATAATTAAATAACTCATCAATTAATTAATTAATCAAAAAACAAAAAATATTTCTTTTTTACAAAGTACTTGCTCACCATTGTGCCGAAATTTCAGCTTCCTAGCTCAAAGGATGGCTGAGATATCGCCCGGACAAACAAGAAAGAAAACAAACTAGAACATCACTCAGTGGAGCGCATACTCCCGCCGTGGGTCAAGTTGGAATATAAGTTTTGTTTATCATCCCCTCTCCCCAAAACAATAAATGAAAAACAACGTAGGCCCTGTCAGAGAATTTATTTTGATATATCTCGGAATTAGAGGAGAAAAACATCATTTAAGAATAAGAATAAAAGCTTTAATGCAGTAAAACAGAAAAAAAGAATTCCCCAAAAAATTCCCCAAAAAAATTCCTGGATGCGGAATAATATCCTGAGCTTCACCAAAAATTAATCAATTCTTCCTTATCCGAAGGGCAATCATCCCACCAACTTTCATCCAAATCCGTTCAGAAGTTTTCCAGATATCTTGTTCACAAACACACGAACACACGAACACACACACCGACGGACACGATCGAATGCATTACTCTCTGGCGCAAACAAGAAAGAAAGAAAACAAACAACCACAGTGAAAACTGAGTACTCCCTTTCAGCGTACGTCATTGCCGAGCCTCCTTCAGTGCCCGGCAATGACGTTATGCAGCGCCTGGAGATGGCATAGGAAAGGTGCTGTGTACAAAAAGTGAAGGGGTCTGTATACTTTCGAAATGCACTGTATATGTTAATCAAATCAATCGTGATAAATTAACATCTTTTATTCATAATCAAAAGCCTTGTATGGCTAATGTTAAAACAATTCAGAGAAAAGGAAATATAAGAATTGATGTTTTGCTCACAAGAGAGCATGTAAAAACCTTAAATGATGCTGGTTCACTTTCATTTAAAATATCAAAACTTATGTTGAAGAAATATTCAATAAAGGAGACAAGAGGAGGATTTCTTCCATTTCTACTTCCTTTATTTGCCTGTTTAAGTGTGGCGGGGGCTTTGACGGGTGGTATTTCACCAGCGGTAAAAACTGCTAACGAAAGGAAGGCACAACTAAAAGCTCAAAAATAATTGGAAAGACATAATAAGGAGGTGGAGAAACAAATTAGTGGAAGTGGTGTAATTTTAGATTTTGCTGAAAAGCTTGAAAGCCTACCTGATAAAGCAAGATTGTTAGTTTGAGATATGCTTCTTCTATCGCACAGGTAGGTGTAAAACTAACTCAAAGGGGTAATGGATTATATCTTTCTTATAAATAAATGGATAAATGGTTTAAACAATTTGTAAAAATAATAGAACTTGCTTGCGTCAAACTTGCGTCAAATATAGAACTTGCTAAATATTGTAAAAAAACTAAAAATTGATAATGTGGTTATTTGTATGAGAGTTGAATTCACAATGCTGTCTAAAAATACAAAGAATATTATTATGAATTTAGAAGATAATAATGTGAATGGGTCTCATTGGGTTTGTATTCATAATAGTTGGGAAAAAATTTATTTCGATAGTTATGGCCTTCCACCACCTCTTGAAGTAATTACCTTCTTACAGAATGGTGTTTAATCAAACATTTCAAGTCCAACACATTAATTCCAAATGTTGTGGTTAATTATGTTTATACGTATTATTTCAACTCAACAATAATGTAAATTTTTATGATATTATTTTAAATCTCATTTAAAAATGACTTATGTTGGAAAAGATGGTTCTATCTTTGGAGCATCCCGAGAGTTGGATATTGATTTATCGAATTTTTACACAAAGGCACAGGCTGAACGACAAAAATATAATATAACAAAAAATATTAATATGAAGAATCGTTATAAATTAATCAAATTTTTTTTTTTTGGGATACCGGATCGAAGCTCGTGAAAGAGCTAACATTCATCACACAAAAAATCAAACATACACACAAAACATATAATAAGGGTAGCGGTAGACAAGATGGGGAGAGAAGGGGAAGCACAAACACAACATTTGAGAGCAGGGACATCGGGAGATCTGTGGGAGGTGGAGGGCTTGGGGGGAGGGGCGTGGGAAGGTGGGGTGGAGTAGTATAAAACACAAAGACACTGCAAGGACTTCCAGGAAAGAAGTCGGTATTTCAAAAAAGTGAATCTGGGATGAAATAAGCGGGGGTAGAAAAGATCAAGGTTTTGGATGGGGGAAGATAAGAGATGGTGATGAACAGTTATTTTAAAGACCTGGAGGGAGGAGTAGGATTGAAGAGAGTGAGGGAGTTTGTTCCAGAGGTGGGAGAAAAGAGGAAAGAAGGAGTGAAGGTGAGCAGAATCTTGATTTTAGCCAAGCCCCACATTATCTAAGCCCCACAGGCTAACTTAATTTGTAATTAAGAATCACCGAATCTAACTAAGTAACAATGACTTAGTTAGATTCGGTGATTTAGCAAGATATTCTACAGCACGTTTTGTTAAACAAGTAGAATTTACAGCCACAACACCTGGTTCTCCAGACCATACACCTTTTCTTATGAAATTTAACCATCAACTTACAATTGAATTTTTTAAAGAAGGACATATAGTTAATATGCGAATCGATAAATGGGGGTATGATATGTTTGATTTAGGGTATAATTGGTCTTTTTCAATAAACTTAGAAGACCTATATGATTTTAATTGGTCTAGTAAAGAATACTATTATCCGCTTGGTGGGGATAAGGAGATATGTGGAAGCACAATTTGTAAACAACAAATACACAATTTCGAGAATAAAAAAAAATGACAGCAAAGCCATGGTTTGCATGACAAAGAAGGAAGAAAATCAGATAAATATACAAAGCCGAGGAATACAAACCGAGGGAAGTGGTGGGAAGATGGGACGGCATTACCTGTCATATTATTAATCTCATGTATATTTCAAAAACATAAACATCTTATATTAAAATGGCAGGAAAAAGGCTTCAAGAGAATTATAATTTTTGTATTCAAGGATACTTACAAGAAAAGGGGGTAAAAATTTTAATTCCTTATGAATTGGAACATAAACAGGGAAATTTTGTAATTAAGAAGTGGCCTTATACAGATATTGCTAAACCCACAAATGGAGACTTGATTAAAATATTAAATAAAAAACAACTTCTCAAAGTTATGAAATATATAACTCTTTTAGAAATTGTCAACAAATCCTATTGGTATCCTATTATGAGAAAAATAATTATAAATACAAGAATAGCTCAAAATCCAGATGAATATATGTATAATATTCTTTGGTGAGATGCTTTAAGGGTAGCAAGGGATGAGGAAGAGAGGGAGAAAAAGAAGAAAGAAGAGTGAGAAAAAGGAGAAGGAGGAAAAGGAGAAAAAGGTGATGGAGGAAAAGGAGAAAAAGGTGAGGGAGGAAAGGGAGAAAAAGGAAAAGGAAGAGAGGGAGAGGGAGGTGAGGGAGAAAAAGGTGAAGGAGGAATGGGAGAAGGTGAAGGAGGAAAGGAAGAAGGTTAAGGAGGAATGGGAGAAAAGACTGAGGGAGGAAAGAGAGAAAAAGGAGAAGGAAGAGAGGGAGAAAAGAGAGGAGGAAGAGAGGGAGAAAAGAGAGATGGAAGAGAGGGAGAAAAGAGAGATGGAAGAGAGGGAGAAAAGAGAAGGAAGAGAGGGAGAAAAGAGAGAAGGAGGCAAGGGATGTGTGGGCGAAAATGGAGAGGGAGGCAGGGGAGGAGTGGGAGGGGGGCGGGGGGAAAGGGAGAAAAAGGAGGCATTGGAGAAGTCCAATGAAGAGAGTAAGAGGGAGGAGAGGGAGGCGTGGGATAATGGGGAAACCTGTATGATTCGGGAACCCGTGCAGGGATTTGGAAATATCGACCCTGCACTGAGGAGGAAAGAAGAGAGTAAAAGTTTACTAAAAATATTATTTAAATAAAAACAATTTAGAAATAAAATAAAAAATAAGATATGTAATTCACAAATTATATATTTCTCAAAAAAATTGAAAATTGAAAATTAAATAATTTTTTTTGAAAAATTGAAAAATGAACCATGTTGGACCATAGTGGACCATGTTGAACCATATCGAACCATGTTGAACCATTTTGAACCATCATTGGGGCACTTTGAGCCAGAACCAATAAAATCATACTACTGTGGCATCATCAGCCAATAGAAAAAGCAGATTGTCCAGAGAGTCAGAAAGATTTATGCAGATCAGGAATAGGACTGGACCCAGAACACTGCCTTGGGGCACTCCAGCCTCAACAGGGAGAGGAGATGAAAATATCCCATTGAAAGCCACACATTGTCTATGAGAGTATTGGAAGTCAGTAAGCCATGTGTGGAGTTGGCCTTGGATGCTATAAGCAGACTGTTTGGAGAGTAAGGAAGGATGGCAGACTGTATCAAAAGCATGCGATATGTTCAGAAAGACGGCCCTGATCTCATGTCTGCATTGAGGGCCTCCGTTCATATTTGGATGAATACAAGCAGCATGCCCAAGGTAGAGTGACCAGGTCTGAAACCAAATTGTTGATCTGAAATTAGGTTGTTGGAGAAAAACAATGATTTCATATCAACTATAATGATTTCATATCAACATGACCTTGCTGATGATTGGAAGTAAGCTGATCGGTCTGTAGTTGAGGGGATCCGTTTTTGCAACTTTTTATGTAATGCAGTGATGTTGGGGGATTTCCAAGGAGATGGAAGATGACCTATCGCAAATGACACAATAAAAAGGGAAGAAAGAGGATGTACAAGAGCAGCAGAGCAGGTTTTTAGGACACATGACCAGAGGCCATCTGGTCCAGTTGCAGAGACAGAGTCGAGGTTTGATAGAACCTTCTCTACCTTCTCAGGTGCAGAAGACACAAAGTCCAGGAGTAGTTGAGTATTACAGGGAAGGATGGGTTGGGTACTGAGAGTGAGGGGTTGAGGACACAAGATTTGAAGCAAACACAGAATTGAAGCATTCAGCCTTCTCAGCTTATTTGTTGTTGGTAAACATGTTGTTGGTCAATACCTGTGAGGTAGTTGGGTTTCTTCAGATTTTGGGATGAGGAATGTGTTTGTTACCTTAGGTGAGCCATTCATCCATTACCTCCCTCCTCCCTATGGATAAGTTTATTGAATGCTCGAGCTTGGTGATTGTCTAGACTAGAGCATTAGCCAGAAATTTAGAATTCCATCTGTGCCAAGGCTTTGGCATTTTTGCAAGTTGTTTTTTATTTTTTCCATTATGAAATGTCATTTGCGGCATTTCCTGTGGGGGGGACTTGTTACATCTTGCCCTTCTTTCCCTAGTTTTTGATATAATATTTTGGGGTTGTTTTCAAATATCTGGGGGGGAGGGGGGTTTGGAGGGGGGGGGGAGGTGAGGGGGGAGGTGGGTTGTATACAAGATAGAGGCTCGTGTAAGAGCTAACATTAATCACAAAAAAAAAAAACGAACACGCAAAACAAACAATAAAGGGAGCGGGAGACAAGATGGGGAGAGAGAGGGAAACGCACAAGTACAACAGCAGAGAACAGGGACATCGGGAGATCTGTGGGAGGAAGAGGGCTTGTGGAAAGGAGGCATGGGAAGAGGGGGGGGGGGGGGGGGGAGGTATAAAACACATGGACACTGCTGGGACTTCCAGGAAAGAAGTTTGTATTTCAAAAAAGTGGATCAGGGGTGAATTAACGGGGGTAGAAAAGATCATGGTTTTGGATGGGGGAAGATAAGAGATGGTGGTGAACAGCTGTTTTAAAGACCTGGAGGGAGGAGAGGGATTGAAGAGAGTGAGGGAATTTGTTCCAGAGGCGGGAGAAAAGAGGAATGAAAGAGTGAAGGTGAGCAGAGAGTCTTGATTTTGGCAGTTTCACAAGAAGAGGGTTGCTGGCAGATCTTGTGCGACCTGTAGGAATATTTGGGGGACAGAGCCCAGAGAGAGCTGGGGGAGCTGGGCCGGATAGGAGTCGGTAGAAGACAGAAAGACCACCAACCTGCCTGCAGTGAGTGAGTGAAAGGTCATCAGAATCAGCTTCATCGTGGGCGATACCAATGATTCGAAAAACCTTGGTTTCTACAGAGTGAAGCCGAGCTCGGTGTGAGGCAGGAGCAGCAGCCCAGAGGTGATAACAGTATTCCATTGAGCTGCAGATGAAAGCTTTGCATGTGTTGAGGAGCTCAGATGTGCCAAGAAAGAACTTCGCACGACGTAGGATGCCCAGTCGGCGACTTTTCTCCTTTTGTTGACTTTGCCGTAGTTTCTTTTTTACGAGTAATCTTCTTTGCTATCATTTCAATTTTGAGTTTATGTTTGGCCACCATTACCTCTCGTTTTGGTCCTCGACCTTATATTTGTTTTTTATTTTTGGGATTCTCTTTACTAGCTTTGGACTTCAGTTTCATCTTGTAAACTGTGCGTTTATCAATTGTGTGTGTCGTTGGTTGTTATCTCCACATGCAGGTTTCAGAAGGTGGAACAAAGCCCTCCTAGGTCTCAAAGTATCCACCTCCGTTTCAGTAAGGGATTGCAGTAAGTATTGATTTCAGTAAGTTTGGTTTTGGCTTCATGGAACAAGCCTTGAATTTTTTTGTTCTCAAAGTTTTGTTCTGATGCATCTTTTCAGGATCATTACTGAGCCCAGGAAGCTCTCAACTGGGTTTGATTGTAGTAATACTCCCAGAAATAGTTTTAGGTAATCTCATCTTGATTACCGAAGAGATGTTAACTTATAAAATGGATCGTGATGTCCGGATGTCTGTCCATCTGTCCGTTAATGTTTTTCTATTTTTCCAATTCCTCCCTTATCACCCGGCTCATTGTTCTGAAACTTGACACATGAATACAAGACATTAGCCCGTATAGTCTCTACGGCTTCAATTTTTAGATTTCAGATCATGGGGGCTCGCAGGGGTGTTACCTCCCTAACTTTGGAACCTTACTTGTCCCTTTATTTACCAGCCGATTGCTCTGAAACCCCATGCAACCCTTCTACTCGATGGTCCGCACTATCTCCCGGGCTTCGATTTTCCGATTTCCATTCATTGAGGCTCTTCGTGGGGGTTATCCCCTGAAACTTTGGATCCCTACTCGTTCCTTATTACGAACCGATTGCTCTGAAACCCCAAACAGCCCTTCTACTCGATGGTCCTCAGGATCTCACATTCTTAGATTTTTAGATTTTGGATCAGGGCACCTCCAGGGAGATCAGGGGTCTCCTACGATGATTCCCACAAGTCAACAGAGGTCTGAACTACAACCTCAAGAGATGAACGTCAGCCCACTCAGTGCTATGTTTAAGACGTGTGTGTGTGTGTGTGTGTGTGTGTGTGTGTGTGTGTGTGTGTGTGTGTGTGTGTTTTGGCAAACCACGTTGAGTTACAACAAAATGACAAAAGTTTAAGCCAAAATCTCACGCATTTAACCGAAAATGGCTAAAACATAATTATATTGAAAAATAAAAGAACAGTACGTACTTAACATTTTCATCAGTAAACTAACTTTTGGTCCACCCCTTTGTTTTTCTTGTGCAGGACGAAGAGTACAATATGAGAGTGGAGTGTAAACCTGGCTGCCAGGTGGACGTGGCAGGTAAAACAGGTGAGGGATTGTACACTACTCACAATAAGTTAGGGATATTGTGGGAGTGAGTTTATTTTTTTTATAGGGGTTAGGGTTATGGTATTGAAATCAAGAATGCTGTGTTTTTTCACGCTCAATAATAACCATAGAATTAGGACCAACAACTTTTTTCAACATAATTAATACACAAAATCAACCACACCGAAGAACCTGCCAATATCCCTAACTTATTGTGAGTAGTGTATTGTCTGAGTAAAAAACAAGATAAGTTTTCCCTCTGACCCACTCTCTACGTTAGTCATTTTCCTCACGTAGTGATGATTAAGTCAACGCTGGGGGGCAGTGTTGTTCTTCTGTCCTTCCAACATTATCTGATTTTTTATTCAAGACTTACATTCACTTGCGTCATTTTTTGTTTTTTCCTCTCGGCTCTCGTGTATGCAGCACCAGGCTACTCAAGGTTGTATCAATGCCGGAGTGTGAGACGATGTCCATGGTGCTTTGCTCCCTGCAGGGTTGGCCAGCTGTTTGGAATTTTACCAGAGCACCAGAACACAATGGCCGACTCTTCTCTAGTTGGTTGCTGCCACATCGTTGTAATCTGCCCCAAGGTCTCAATGTTTCTTGATACCTTAATCCCAATGCCTGTATCAATAGCACAACCTGAGTCTTAGGGCTCTTCAAGATGTCGCTAGAACGCAGATACTAATTCGAGTTACCATGTGTCCATCGTCTTACTAATGTCGTTATGGTGCATGTTGTCCTCTGTGTAATTTATGTATGGTTTCCACCATGAGCTTTAGATAAACTAGGGCGTGCCCGCACGTACGTGCTTGCCCGTACGTGCTTGCCCGTACGTGCGTGCAAAAAAACATGCGTGCAAACAACAACAACAAAAAAAAACTTTGAAACCACGTGGCAGTAACGACCACAGAACCCCCCCCCCTCTATTTACATGAAATGGTTTGGTCCATTCGCAAAGCCAAAGCGAACGGCTTGCGAGTACGGTGACCATACCTTGGGAACCACTTGTCCGATTAATTTCAAACCTTGAAAAGGCACATCCTCGGGTCCCCAGCAATATACCTGGCAAGTTTCAAGTATATCGGACCGGTAGTTGTCGAGAAACAGCGGTCGCATACAGACAGACAGACACACACACACACACACACACACACACACACACACAGAGATTGCTGGAATTATATAGAGATGTAATAAAAAAAACACTTTTTTGTATACTTAGTCTGGGCTCGTATGATAGCTAACACCTTGAACATATAATAAAGGGTGCGGAAGACAAGAGGGGCAGAGAGAGGGAAGCACAAGAGCAGAGAACAGGGACATCGGGAGATCAATGGAAGGGAGAGGGCTGGGGCGGGGTACACGGAATAAACAAGATGGACACGACAAGGGCTTTTAGGAAAGAAAACGGAATTTGAAGGAGGTGGATTTGGGAGTGGATTAACGGGGGTAGAAAATATCAAGGTTTTGGATGGGGTAAGAGAAGAGAAGAGATGGTGGTGAACAGCTGTTTTAAGGACCTGGAGGGGGAGGAGTGGAATTTAAGAGAGTGAGGAAGTTTGTTGCAGAGACAGAAAAAGAGGAATGAAAGAGTGAAGGTGAGCAGAGAGTCTTGATTTTGGCAGTTTCACCAGAAGAGGGTTGCTGACCGATCCAGCGCGACCTGTAGGAGTATTTGGGGGACAGAGCACAGACAGAGCTGTGGGAGCAAGGCCGGAGAGGAGTCAGTTGAAGACAGAAAGACCACCAACCTGCCTGCAGTGAGAGAGTGAAAGGCCCTCAGATTCAGCTTCATCGCGGGAGATTCCAATGATTTGAAAAACCTTGGTCTCTACAGCGTGAAGCCGGGCTAGGTGTGAGGCAGGAGCACCAGCCCAGAGGGGAGAGCAGTACTCCATCAAGCTGCTGATGAAAGGTTTGTATGTTGTGAGGAGCTCAAAAGTGCCAAGAAAGGACTTCACATGACGGACGATGCTCAGTCAGCGACTGGCTTTGGAGGCCAGCTTGGAAATGTGGTTTTCCCAGGAAAGATCATGACAGATAGTGCTCTTGTGACAAGAATTGTCACATACAACGTGATCAGATAGCCAGTGATGTCCTCATAGAACGAATCCCTCCCTCAGATCATCAGATATAAAATCACGTCCTAAATTTGCCAATGGTGGTGGTTCGTATGCAGTCTGTGGCTGCTTGGCTAAATCATTTTTCTGTGTATGGCTGTGCCGCTGGTGCAATGTGCCCCATTACCAGTCATCTGGTACTCATTTTCCTAGCCTCAGAAGGATGCTAGGCTGAGTCAACCCACCTAGTATTAATTCAATGACATGACGGGGGCTCAAACTCAGCACCCTAAGACCTCAAGCCAACCACCTTAACCGTTAAGCCAACACCAGGCTTATTTGCCAGTCATAACCTCAGTTAACAAATTAGTTCTCAGTTAGCGAGCACTGAATTTGCCAGTCACATCCTCAGATGGCAAATCACATCCTCCGTTCATGAGTTATGCGCTCAGACAAACTTGGGATTAAGAATGGCTAGCCACTCCCTCAGATCACGTAACACCCCCAGATCGCCAGCCATACCTTCAGATAGTGAGTCACATTATTATATAGCTAGTCATGAGCTAAGGTAGCTAGTCACGCCCAGAGATAGTGAGTCACATGCGAGGATAGCAAGTAACACCTTCAGATTGCTCAGAATGCAAGTTACGCCCTCAGGAGGAGACACACGCTGAGATCAGGTTACACCCAAGAACGCAGGATACACCTTCAAACTGCTAGTCACACGCTCAGTTAGTGGGTCACGCCCTTGTATCACTAGTCACGAGCTCAGATAGCTAGTCACATCCACACATTGTGAACCACTTGCTCAGATAGCGAGTTAGATACACCCTCAGGTAGTGAGTTACCCCTCAGATAGTGAGTTACCGCTTAGATAGCGAGTTACACCCTCAGGTAGTGAGTTATCCCTCAGATAGTGAGTTACCCCTTAGATAGTGAGTTACCCCTTAGATAGCGAGTTACGCCCTCAGCTAGGGAGTCACGCCCTCAGATAATGAGGTAACCCCTCAAATAGTGTGTTATGCCCTCAGGTAGCGAGTTATGCCCTACAATAAGGAGGTATGCCCTCAGGTAATGAGTCACTCTATCTAAGCGGTAACGGTATCCCACAGATAGCGAGTTTCACTCTCATATAACAAGTTACACTCATACAAGTTACACTCTCAAATATAAAGTTACGCCCTCAGATAACAATAGCAAGCCACGCCTTCAGATAACTAATCATGCCCACAGATAGCTATCTATCATGCCCACAGATAGTCATGAGGGTGGGATAGTCATGCCCACAGATACCGAGCCACATCTTCAGATAACAACAGCCAGTCACACCCACAGATAGCAAGTCCCACCCTCAGACCACTAGTCATCGGCTCAGATAGCTGCTCACGTCGACAGATAGCGAGGAATGCCCACAGATAGCGGGTCACGCCCACAGATAGCAAGTCCCACCCTCAGACCACTAGTCATGGGCTCAGATAGCTGCTCACGTCGACAGATAGCGAGGAATGCCCACAGATAGCGGGTCACGCCCACAGATAGCGAGTCATGCCCACAGATAGCGAGTCACGCCCAGAGATAGTGAGTCATGCCCACAGATAGCGAGTCACGCCCACAAATAGCGAGTCACGCCCACAGATAGCGAGTCACGCCCACAGATAGCGAGTCACGCCCACAGATAGCGAGTGATGCCCACAGATAGCGAGTCACGCCCACAGATAGCGAGTCATGCCCACAGATAGCGAGTGATGCCCACAGATAGCGAGTCATGCCCACAGATAGCGAGTCACGCCCAGAGATAGCGAGTCATGCCCACAGATAGCGAGTCACGCCCACAGATAGCGAGTCACGCCCACAGATAGCGAGTCACGCCCACAGATAGCGAGTGATGCCCACAGATAGCGAGTCACACCCACAGAAAGCGAGTCACACCCACAGATAGCGAGTCCCACCCTCAGATAGCGAGGAACACCCGCAGATAGCGAGTCACGCCCACAGATAGCGAGTCACACCCACAGATAGCGAGTCACACCCACAGATAGCGAGTCCCACCCTCAGATAGCGAGTCCCACCCTCAGATAGCGAGGAACACCCGCAGATAGCGAGGAACACCCACAGATAGCGAGTCACACCCACAGATAGCGAGTCCCACCCTCAAATAGCGAGTCACGCCCACAGATAGCGAGTCACACCCACAGATAGCGAGTCACACCCACAGATAGCGAGTCCCACCCACAGATAGCGAGGAACACCCACAGATAGCGAGTCACACCCACAGATAGCGAGTCCCACCCTCAGATAGCGAGGAACACCCGCAGATAGTGAGTCACGCCCACAGATAGCGAGTCACACCCACAGATAGCGAGTCCCACCCTCAGATAGCGAGTCCCACCCACAGATAGCGAGGAACACCCGCAGATAGCGAGTCACACCCACAGATAGCGAGTCACACCCTCAGATAGCGAGTCACACCCACAGATAGCGAGTCACACCCACAGATAGCGAGTCACACCCACAGATAGCGAGTCACACCACAGATAGCGAGTCACACCCACACATAGCGAGTCACACCCACAGATAGCGAGTCACACCCACAGATAGCGAGTCACACCCACAGATAGCGAGTCCCACCCACAGATAGCGAGGAACACCCGCAGATAGCGAGTCACGGCCACAGATAGCGAGTCACACCCACAGATAGCGAATCACACCCACAGATAGCGAGTCCCACCCTCAGACCACTAGTCATGGGCTCAGATAGCTGGTCACATCCACAGATAGTGAGTCATGCCCGCAGATAGCGAGTCACGCCCACAGATAGCGAGTCACACCCACAGATAGCGAGTCCCACCCTCAGACCACTAGTCATGGGCTCAGATAGCTGGTCACATCCACAGATAGTGAGTCACGCCCGCAGATAGCGAGTCACGCCCACAGATAGCGAGTCACACCCACAGATAGCGAGTCCCACCCTCAGACCACTAGTCATGGGCTCAGATAGCTGGTCACATCCACAGATAGCGAGTCACACCCACAGATAGCGAGTCACTCTCAGATCACGAGTCATGGGCTCAGATAGCTGGTCACGCCCATAGATAGCAAGTCACGTCCACAGATAGCGAGTTACGCCCACAGATAGCGAGTCACGCCCACAGATAGCGAGTCACGCCCACAGATAGCTGGTCACGCCCACAGAGGAGGAGTCACGCCCACAGAGGGGGAGTCACGCCCACAGATAGGGAGTCACGCCCACAGATAGGGAGTCACGCCGAGTCACGCCCACAGATAGGGAGTCACGCCCTCAGATAGGGAGTCACACTCTCATACCACGAGTTACACCCTCACATAGCAATTTAAACTGGTTCAAATGCCAACTGGAATTGAATAAGCTGGACTGGCTTTATTAAAAATATAAAAATGTAATATATAAAAAATGTATTAAAAAATATATTTGTCAACTCCATTGAAAGGCATGCCAAAAAGACTTTGTGCTTTTTGCAAATTAAATCTTCATGCGGAGTAATTCGAAGCTTCCCCCTTCCACATACTTACAATCAGACACACCTCAATTTTTAAAACTTCAGATTTACTCGACACTCACCTTTCTCTCTGAGCACACCTGAGAGCCAATACAGCACATTCTCTAACATTCTGCACACCTTTAGCTCATGACATTTGCAAACACCTTATATGATTTCTACTTTCCCAATTGTACCCTCAAGGCACAAAACGATGGTGGAAAGCACAACCACCCTTGCAATTTATGTCAAATAGACTTTTGTTCTGCGATGAACGTTCAGTAGGTAAAGTTTAGTCCAATTATTCATTCGTTTAGGGTTTTCAGGATAGCGCCTCGAGGTGCGCACACCCGCCTCTAGGCCGTCAAGCCTGGGTTTGAATCCCGACCCAGGTATAAACTGTCATCCTCGTCACCTGGTGCTTCACGTGCACGGGAAGGAGGACGAACCCATGGACCTGTCTACCAGCACCGTTAGTCCTCTTATAATCCTGAAGGTGGGGATAATTGGACCTTTCATGAAGTGGTAGTTGTGGTAGGAGTTCATTTGTTTAGTTAACTCATGGGAGTAATTACGTTGATGAATTATCATCTCTTAGTCTCTACCACAACCCACATGTCGTCAGGACGACTTCCTGAATTGGTGATAATTCCTGAAAGTTCAAATGCTAATGATCTCTTCTAGGCATGAACTGTTATTTTAATTCATCTTAAATCCCATACAAATGTTTCTTTGGAAAGGATCATGTCCCTACGCTCTTTTCCCTCGCACATCATCCTTCCTTCCTTTTCGTCTTTTCTCTGCAAGAGTGAGGCTCATGGAAAAGCAAGGTACAACTGATAGTACGGGGACCAGGGCAACAATTGGACACAGCCAGCATGGCAAGAAACAAACATTGGGTTAGGAAGGGTTAACGGGGGTAGAAAAGATCATGGGAATGGATGAGGACATGAGGTGGTGGTGCACTGCCTGTTGGAAGCCTTGGAGGGAAGGGTGGGAAGAGCCTCTGGATCGAAGGTGGTTCCATAGACGGCAGAGGCGATCGGAATAAAGGAGATGAAGTGGGCATTCAGCCTGGGTTTTGGAAGTTTAACCAGAAAAGGGTTACTGGAAGAACGCTTGCATTCTGGGGTACACATGGAAAGGGACTGAGACAGCAGAGGGAGGAATTTCAGAGAAGAGGCGGAAACAGAGAGACCACCGACCTGTAGCAAGACGACCAACACAAAACACCGTTCACATTGGGATACAAGCATGAAACTTCGCGGTGGTGTTCTAACATAGATACCCTTTACATCCAGCTGATTAGCCAATTCCAAATTCAACTTGACATCCATTTTGTTCAAAATGGCTGTCAAAAATAGCTAAAAAGTTCCATAAACTTTAAAATATTAAATTTAGGACAAACAAGTATCAATACAAAATCACAGAACAACAATCAATCTATAAGAGGTCGTTACTATTTTCAATTTATCTTAATTAGGGGTTGAGTTTTAGATTTGTTTGAGGAATTAGCTGAATTAGGGTCCTGGTCTGAAATGAATCTCGAGGAATAACAGGTTCCCAGCTGATGATCCGTGCAATCAGGGAACCAGCCAATTGTTCACAGTTTAAGGTTCTTACTTTAGGTAAGGGAACAATGTTTTGAGGTTTACAATTCAAATATTATTGAATATGGGATGTCGTGAAGTTAACATAATTTACAGCAATCCTTTAAATTATATTAAAGATTAGGAACAACTGATACAGTAGAATTGTGCGGAACATTAATGAAAAAACGAGATGTGTGTATGTGTCGTTGGTTGGTATCTCTAGATGCAGGTTTCAGAAGGTGAACGGAGTCCTTCCGGGACACGAAGTATCCACCTCCGTTTCAGTAAGGCATCATGATTCATGGACCAAGTTGTGAAGTTTTCTTGTTCTCAAAGTTTTGTTCCGATGGCTCTTTTAAAGGATCATCACCGAGCTTCCGACAACTTCAAACTGCAGTTATTACCCTGCGCTCGCGAAGCAAAAAGCGGGGTTAACCATTCAGGTACGTGCGTGTGCTGTGTGCCGTGTGCCGTACGTGTCTGCATTTTAAAAATCAATTTTCTCGGCAATTGTGGTCCGATTGACATGAAATTTTTACCATAGAAGCTCCTCCGCCTGTATAATGTTTTTCTTCATAATTATGACGTCATAGGTCACGTGGTACGGACGCCATCTTGGAAAAACGTTGCACCTCAATATCTCCCAAACCGCGCAATATAAAAAATTGAAACATGGCTCTTTGTCAAGTACTCACCATGGGGAATAAGACATGTTGATGGTGATGTCATCGGTGCTTTAATTATGACGTCATAATTCGACAAGTACAACGCTTGATCTGATCAGTATGAATAAAACAAAAATTCCTCTGCAACTGTAAGACCGATGGACACGAAATTTTCAGAATATGTGCGGCTTCGTTGATTTTTTTTAATGATAATTATAACGTCATAGGTCACGTGGTACACACGCCTTCTGGGAAAAAATCGAAAAAATGCTGCACCTCTATATTTCCGAAACCGCTCCATGGAAAAAATTTAAACATGGCTCATTGTCAAGTACTCCCCTTGGGGAATAAGATATGTTAATGATGATGTCATCTGTGCCTTCGTTATGACGTCATAATTCGACAAGTACAACACTTATCCGATCATTGTGAATTATTTTTCTCAGTAAGTGTTGGTGTGATGGGCACGAAATTTTCACCATGTACAATAGCCTCCTCAGGTAGAATATTTTAATGATAATGATGACGTCATAGGTCATGTGGTACAGGCGCCATCTTGTAAAAACCGAAAAATGGTGCACCTCCATATTTTCAAAACCGCTGCATGGAAACATGGCTCATTGTAAAGAACTCCATATGGGGCATCGGTGTTGTTAACGATGACATTATTGGTGCCATAATTATGACGTCATAATTCGACAGGGACAACGCTTAGTCTGATCAGTTTGAAATGTATTGGGCATAATCTATGCACAATTATATTGGAGAATATAAATTTATAATGGCTTCGCTCACGTGGTCTGGCACCCATATTGGATCAAATAAAAAAATGTTCAAAAACAGAAGATTTGGCTCAAACAAGTTGACTGCGCAGGGTAAGTATTCTATGAATACCATCTAGTTTTGTAGTCGTATTCCCAGGGATAGTTTTTAGTATCTTCATGAGGTTCTTCTTTATCATTCCCATTGCTGCAATAATTTATTGGTACAATTTCGGCACTCTTCAACTTCCAGGATCTTTTCACTTTATTTTTAATATCTTGGTATTGGGTCATTTTCTTGATTTCTGTGTTGTTTAGGACAAAGTCGCTGGATACCAAAACCTCAATTAGCAATGCTGTCTTTTCTTTTTTGTACCTAAGTACTATATCTGGTCGCAAAGCTTTGTTTCTATGTTCACACTGGATAGGATCATCAGGTTGTACATGAGCATTACTTCCTTGTTTGCAATTATTGCTTGTGGTTCATGTTTCCATGAGTTTTCTGTAACTGGGATATTGAATTTTTTCCACATGCGCCAGTGGATTACTCCACATACTTTATTGTGCCTTTATGTGTACAGTTGTTCTGACATGAGCTTTTTACATTCTAATGGGCGGTGGGTCATACTTTCTGTTTCTACCTTGCAGAACCTACATTTGTCCGATTGACTCAGTCCTGCCATCTTATTAAAGCCATTGATGTCGTGTCCTTGGTCTTGGGAATTTATAATGATTTGGTGTCCATCTCAGTTTAGCTGATGTCTTCTTAGTTATTCCAGTGAGCCTTCTTTGTATATGCCCAATATGTCATAACTCTTTCTTATATTCTCCCTGCTCTCTTATTGTTCGACCAGTTGTCGGTGTATATGTGTTATTATTTCATTTTATATATTTCTTTCTTCTTTTTTGCCATCAATTTTTTTTTTTGCAACTTCTTGACTTTTTGCAATTTGCTTTGCAACTTGTTGCTGTTTCGGTTTCATGTGTGACATCTTAGCTGTCTTTGGATTTTTAAATTTTTTTTGCTAGGTGGGTTAGGGATACATTTTCTGGCTTTCTGTCTTTGTGGTTGTGCACAAATTGGATTTGGTAGTCTATTTCACTCTTCACGTATTCAGCCAGTCCAACAGTTTACATTCTGTGCACTTGGTTGAGTTCCATCAGGCCACTACCTCCTTTTCTCGACAGGTACATTCTCGAGATGTACTGATTTTTGTAGAACATTTTGTAGATGATGGGGAGTTTTCTTGTTTGGATATCCAGTTTATAGATGTCCACTTATGGCCAGTTTTTGTGCATTTGTTTGCGACGTATTTGCTGGCCCTCTTCTACTCTGAAGTATTTGTAAGATGCTTCATTTCCGAGCTGCTGTATTGTTGTATCTAGGTCGATTTTTACATTGTCCATTTTTGTTTGTCTACCTTGTTTGAATGTACACTTGCCACACTCATCCAGGCCAAATTCCATTTGAATGTCGTCGAAGTACCGCTCTACTAATTTCAGTTGTTCTGCCAATTTTTTGTTGTTCGGTGCAAAGAGTTTTAAATCATCCATGTACAGTAGATGTGTCACCTTTTCTATTTATTTGGAAGTTATTTTATCGGACGCTAGGACGTATCCATGTCCTTGCTCGTTATTGAGGTTACTTCGTGGATCCAGAGCGAGGAAAAACAGGAGGGGGTGAAAGACTGTCACCCTGGAAGATCCCAAGTTGTATCTTTACCCCTTGGTATTTCAATCTTTCCGTCCGAGTGCTGTAACATCAGTGTGGTATTTTAGTGCTCCATTGCTTTCTCAATCAGCTTGGTTATTATGTGGTTGATTGTGTGTGTGTGTGTGTGTGTGTGTGTGTGTGTGTGTGTGTGTGTGTGTGTGTGTGTGTGTGTGTGTAAGTGAAAGCCATCTTCCCTGGATTTGTCAACTCCATTGAAAAACGTCAAGGGAACCGTCTCCTGCAATATAATTTTGAAAACCTTGTAATACGGTATTTCGGTCGGTAGGTTACCAATACTCCGCAGCATGCAAGCTACCTGAATCCTTTAATTTCAAACAGAATGCCTTGGGATCACAGCGTTGAGGAGACTGGTTAGGCCAGGAAATTCAACTAAGGCACCGGGCACACAATATAAAACATGAGGGCACCAGTTTATAGTCGGTGTGGGAAGCAACCTCGAAATGACAGGTCAATTGAGAGGTCTATTTAACTGAAAGTGGATAAAGGTTTCTGCTAACGTCTCTGGGAAGCAAGGTGAAGTTTTGCGCATTAGCCCTTCATCGAAGCAAAAGAGGACACACACATAAATACACACTCTTTTGCTCCGATTAAGGGTGAGAATCCAAAACGTGCTCTCGACTTCATTACCAGGTACCAGGCAGCAGGCCCGACTTCATCAACCTCTAGTCGATGAACCTCATCTCATTGGAATCGTCCGCCAATGCAGACCAACACTCACTTTGACGAGAGTGGAGTATTCGCTTTGAACAGGTGACAGAAGAGTGCGGTCTCTCCTGAGCTCCCCTTCCAGCTCTAAGGAAAGCTGTAGAATATGGTTCAGTGTTGTCCACGTCTACTCGCCTACTGATTGAAATCGCAGAAAGAAGCAAACTCACCAGTCTTGCTTCAGGCAACGCGACGGAAAACGGCAAATTCGGAGCACGTCTGTAATCAAAGAAAGGAGAAACTGTGGATTATCTTGATGAGCTGAAGATTGTGTGTAAGAGTGGGATTTGCAATGACGATTTATCGAGTTGCCATGTGCGCTCCTTATCGTTGTAGACCCACGGAAAGCACATGAGTTTCTAAAATTCATATTCGGCAGGTATCATTGGCATCACAAGCTATCGGAAAATGATTTCGCTAATTCCATCTAGACCTGTTACTGCATTGGAACCATTTCCATTCCACATAATAGATACGACGGTTATGGGGGAGGGAGGAGTAACCTCAGAGGAATAAAATCGAGAAAAGTCAAAATGACGGTGGATATTGGAGAGCAGGTAGGCAAAGGGGAGGCAGGGGTTCTTGTATCTCCAAAGACATCTATTTATTACGTACCCGCAGAAGACAAGAGTTGTTGTTCTCCTCCTTTTCCCTTTATAAGGAGTGAGGTCTGATGGCACCAAACTTCTGGCCTGCCTTGTCCACGATACTCCTGCACTCCCCTCTGTTCTCAGCCAACTCTCTCCACCCTCCATCTACCCCCCCCCCCTCACCCCCACCTTACTGATATATTTCTTCACACAATCTTCCAATCTCAGCCACTGTCTACCTCTTTTCCTCCTACCTTGTTCCCTCAATCTATGCACTCTCTTTGATATTCTTTCTATCCCCATCCGCACCAAATGTCCAGCCCATCTCAGTCAGCATTTGACCAATCTCTCCATCAAGCTCAACTGTACACTGATCTCCTCCCTCAGTTCTTCCATTCTCCTTCTATCCACCCTCTTCACTCCCACAATCCTCCTGACACAGTTGTTCTCGCAAACCTGCAGCCTCTGTTGTTTTATCTTTCTGTTAGTTCTGCTGCCTCCAGACCCCCACCCCCTTTCCCACTGCTTCCTCCCCCAAGCCCTCTCCCTCCCACAGATCACCCGATGTGCCTGCTCTCAAATGTTGTGTTTGTGCACTTCCCCATCTCTCCCCATCTTGTCCACCGCTCCCCTTATTTTGTGTTTTATGTGTCTGTTTGATTTTTTTGTGTGATTAATGTTAGCTCTTTCACGAGCCTCGATCTTGTATACAAAAAAAAACAAAAACAAAAAAAACTCGAATTTGGTCTCATCTGTCCATAGGACATTCTCCTTGAAGGATTTTCGCTTGTTCAGGTGTGTTTCAGCAAACTCCAGTCAGGCTTTCTTTGCAGTGGTGTCATCCTGGGTCTCCTACCATAGAACCTCCTCTCATTGAGTTGGCGACGGATGGTGCGAGTTGAAACTGTCGTACCTTGTGTCTGAAGGTCAGCTTGAATCTGGCAGTTGATCGAGGTGCTTTCTCCACCATTCAAACAAACCTTAACTGCAATCTTCGATCAAGTTTTCTCTTGCGACCACGTCCTGGGAGGTGGCGACAGTGCAATGGGCCTTAAACTTCCTGATAACAATGCGTACGATGAGCACAGGGACATCAAGGTCTCTGGAGATGGACTTGTAGCCTTGAAATTGTCCGTGCTTGGCTACAATCTTGTGTCTGACCTCCTCAGACAATTCTCTGGTTTTCTTTATTTTCTCCATGCTCATTGTGGTACACACAGTGACACATAACAGCAGAATGGCTCCTTTTCTCAATTCAAACTGGTTGAATGAGTGGTTTTTATATTGCAGGCACCTACAACTCACCACACGTGAGTTCAACTCCAAAGTAAAGGAGAATCACCTGCTTGAAATCTTATTATTTCTAACAACTTATAAAAGGTGCCAATAATAATGTCCGGGCCATTTTAGGATTTCTGTGTTGAATAAGCTAAGATTTAGTAATTTTTTCAGCTTTTTTTGTTTTGCTCCAATGCAAACCAAATAATACGTGTGTGGATACCAAAATATATATTTATTTCAACAATTTTCTTGAAGAAAGGTGTGAAAAATGTGCAAGGGTGCCAATATTTTTGGCCATGACTGTCTAAGTGTCTATATATGTATACGTATGTATATATATACAGTCACATGAAAAAGTAAGTACACCCCATGTGAAGTTTTGACTTTTTCAACATATTTCAACATCCAGCGATTTGATCTTCATTTCAACAATATTGATAGATAAAGGTGATATAATATAACAAATATCATGAAACATTTACATTTTGTAATCCATTGTATAATTTAAATAAACAGAAATGCAAATTTCGCATGTGGAAAAAGTAAGTACACCCCTACATTTATCACTACTTCAAATACCTAAAATTAGAATCAGGTGCACCAGCTCAGGTGCAAATGATGAGAACATCATTAGAGAGGATCTTGGAGGAACCTGTCTTATTTAAACCTCAGACATTTAGTTTGGTTTGCTCTTTGTAGTTGAAGTGTGCGGCGTCACTATGCCAAGATCAAAACAGCTCTCTGAGGCCTTCAGAAAGAAGGTTATAGATGCCTACGAGTCTGGGAAGGGATTTAAAAAGATCTCCAAACAATTTGAAATCAATCATTCGACTGTCCGGAATATCATCTACAAGTGGAGAAGATTCCAAACAACTGCCAACTTGTTCAGGCCAGGCCGCGCCAGCAAGTTCAGCCCGAGAGAAGACTGCAAGATACAGAAAGAAGTCTCTAAGAACCCCAGAATGTCATCAAGGGACCTACAGCGAGCTCTTGCCACTGTTGATGTCAAAGTGCACGAGTCTACCATTAGACAGAGGCTGCACAAATTTGATCTACATGGGAGGTATGCCAGGAGGAAAACTTTGCTGTCCATAAATAACATCAGGGCAAGACTAAAGTTTGCCAATGAGCACCTCGGCAAAGACCAGCACTTCTGGAACAATGTGCTCTGGACAGGTGAGTCAAGGGTAGAGCTCTATGGCCACAGTACATGAAGAAATGTTTGGCGAAAACCAAAGACAGCATTTGACCACAAGAACCTGATACCAACTGTAAAGCATGGTGGTGGAAATATTATGGTTTAGGGCAGCTTTGCTGCATCAGAGCCTGGGCAGCTCACCATCATAGAAGCCACTATGAATTCTTCATTGTACCAGAGGGTGCTTGAGGATAATGTGAGGCCATCTGTCGGAGAGTTGAAGCTCAACCGAAGGTGGACCTTGCAACATGACAATGACCATAAACATACCAGTAAATCCACCAAGGAATGGCTGAAAAAAAAGAAATGGAGCGTTCTGGAATGGCCAAGTCAAAGCCCGGATGTAAATCCCATCGACATGTTGTGGGGGGATTTGAAACGAGCTGTGCATGCAAGAAATCCCTCAAACATCGCACAGCTGAAAGAATTCTGCATGGAGGAGTGGGCAAAATTTTCTCTCAGTCGATATCAGAGACTGGTAGACAGTTATAAGAAATGCCTTCTTGAGGTTGTTTCTGCCGAAGGGGGCAATACCTCGTATTAGAGCCAAGGGTGTACTTACTTTTTTCACATGCGAAATTAGCATTTATGTTTATTTAAATTATACAATGGACTACAAAATGTAAATGTTTCATGATATTTGTTATATTATATCACCTTCATCTGTCAACTTTGTTGAAATGAAGATCCAATAGCTGTATGTTGAAATATGTTGAAAAAGTCAAAACTTTACATGGGGTGTACTTACTTTTACACGTGACTGTATACATACATATATATATATATATATATATATATATATATATATATATATATATATATATTATATATATATATATTATTATATATATATATATATATATATATATATATATATATATATATATATATATATATATATATATATACGAGTGCTCGTCAATATGTAACCTTAAAATGGCCATATAAACTCAAGAATGTTATGGGTGTCGCTGTGGATGACTTTTTTTTTCTTTCTTTTTTTACAGGATCGATGCTCATGTAAGAGCTAACATTAATCGCAAAAAAAAAACGGACATAAAACATATGATAAATGGAGCGAGAAAAGATGGGGGAGAGAAAGCGCAGCACACAAGTACAACAGTTGAGAACAGGGACATCAGGAGATCTGTGGGAGGGAGAAGCCTTGGGGGGAGGAGGCATGGGGAGGGGGGGGGGGGGGGGGGATGGGAGAGGTATAAAACATATGGACACTGCTAGAACTTCCAGGAAAGAAGTTGGTATTTCAAAAAAGTGGATATGGGGTGAAATAACGGGGGTAGAAAAGATCAAGGTTTTGGATGGGGGTGAAGGGTTTGGATAAGATGCTTTTTAACTGTTTTGGATGGTGATAAGAGATGATGGTGAACAGCTGTTTTAAAGACCTGGAGGGAGGAGTGGGATTGAAGAGAGTGATGGAGTTTGTTGCAGAGGTGGGAGAAAAGAGGAATGAAGAGTGAAGGTGAGCAGAGAGTCTAGATTTTGGCAGTTTCACCATAACAGGGTTGCTGGCAGATCTTGTTGTGACCTGTAGGAATATTTGGGGGACAGAGCGCAAACAGAGCTCGGGGAGCTAGGCTGGTGAGGAGTCAGTGGAAGACAGAAGCACCATCAACCTGCCGGCGGTGAGTGAGTGAAAGGCCCTCGGAGTTAGCTTCATCGCGGGAGATTCCAATGATTCTGAAAGCTTTGGTTTCAACAGCGTGAAGCCGAGCTAGGTGTGAGGCAGGAGCACCGGCCCAGAGGGGAGAACAGTATTCCATTGAGCTGCGGATGAAAGCCTTGTATGTGGTGAGGAGCTCAGTGTGCCAAGGAAAGACTTCGCACGACGGAGAATGCCCAGTCGGCGATTGGCTTTGGAGGCCAGCTTGGAAATGTGGTTTTCCCAGGAAAGATCATGGCAGATCGTGAGACCCAAAAGCTTGAGTGGCAGAACTTCTTCAAGAGGATTGCTCATAAAGTAGATGGGAGGGTTGTCCAGACTGTCTTTTCGGAGAGACATAGTGAGAGTGTGAGATTTGTCAGGATTGAAAGACATGTTCCACTTGTTTGACCAGTCTGTGATTCTGTTCAGGTCTGCAGAGAGTGAGGAGGCTGCAGACTGCCGATCTGAGTGATGAGGTATGGAGCGACAGAGAGTGGAGTCATCAGCAAAGAGATGGAGAGGATTTTCCAGAGAGTCGGAGAGATCATTGATGAAGAACAGAAAGATATGTTTTATCTTTGGGTAAGAGTCATGTTTTGCCTGCTTTCGATCTGGCAACATTGAGCGTATGACGTCAGTAGAGCAGGTCCAAGATGGCGGCTCCCATAGAAGCATGCACCAGGGAGGAGCAACGTTCTGTCATCCGTTTTTTTTTTTGTTTTTTTTCATACAAGATCGAGGCTCGTGTAAGAGCTAACATTAATCACACAAAAAAAAACACAAAAAAAAACCGACACACAAAACATACAATAAAGGGAGCGGGAGACAAGATGGGGAGAGAGGGAGAGCAAAGCACACAAGTACAACAGCAGCGAACAGGGACATCGGGAGATCTGTGGGAGGGAGAGAGCTTAGGGAGAGGAGGCGAGATATAAAACACAAGGACACTGTTCGAGGACTTTTTAGGAAAAGAAGTTTGTATTTCAAAAAAGTGGATCTGGGGTGAATTAACGGGGGTAGAAAAGATCAAGGTTTTGGATGGGGGAAGATAAGAGATGGTGGTGAACAGCTGTTTTAAAGACCTGGAGGGAGGAATGGGATTGAAGAGAGTGAGGGAGTTTGTTCCAGTGGCGGGAGAAAAGAGGAATGAAAGTGTGAAGGTGAGCAGAGAGAGTTGATTGGGAAGTGTGGGTGTATATATGTATGTTCGTCCCTGCAATCAAAATCCCAGTGAAATCCATCGCAGAATGAAGATGCAATATGGTGACGCATGTTTATAGCTGCAGTAGGTGTACGACTCGTACAGGAAGTTTAAAAGTGGAGTGTCCAGTGTGGCAGACGCTGCTCGCTCGGGCTGGCCTCACACAGCCGACACACCAGAAATGGTTGCAGGAGTTGAGCACGTGCTAAGGGAAAACAGTTGCATTACGCTGGATGAAGTGGTCTCCAAATTGAATTCACGGTTCAGCCATGGTTCAGCACACCATAACATTCGCAACATGCTGGGGTTCTGCAAAGTGTCTGCAAGGTGGGTGCCTGGACATCTCACACCTGAACTGAAAAAACGGTGAGTGGACAAATGTGAAGAACTTCTGCATTGTTACGAAACAGAAGGCGACTAACAGCGTGTGGTAACTGGGGATGAAAGCTGGGTTCACTACTTTCAGCCAGAACCGAAGAGCACAAGCAAAGAGTGGTGCCATTCAACTTCACCGAAGCCCAAAAAATTCCGCACACAGCTAGAGTACCTACATAAAGAGAGTACCCAGTAGGCACACAGACATTGGATCCACGTTGAATGAACGTCAAAATTCGACGTGGACCCGAGGTTGAAAACGAGTTGGATTTGCAAATTGGATCAACGTCATTTTTCCAACGTCGAAACAACGTCGAATAAACGTTGATACAATGTCACAACAATGTCATTTATTCGATTAAAAAATCAAGCCAAGTTGCCAACGGTGAAACAACGTTGAATGACTGTCGGGTTTTGATGTAGGTATTAATGTGGTTGGGTTTTGGTTGTCCGACGTCGCGACCTCATTCCAACCGTTATTCGACGTTGAAACAATGTCGTGTGCCCGCTGGGTAGCGACATAGGGGGACCAGAAATTTAGGGTCACGTGACTCCAGGTGCCATTTTGTTTCACACGCAATCACGTATCAATCAACGCCGTACGCAGCTTAAAACGAATTAGTACTGAAAATTTGGTGATCAAAAAATCTGACAAAATGACGGGTTGTTGCGCCTTTGGATGCAGCAATAAATCGGAGAATGGGTACAAGATGTATAGGTTCCCTGCAAATCCACAAAGACGGAAAGTATGGGAGAACAAAGTGAGCAGAGTGGGATGGAAACCAACTTCGTCATCGTGTTTGTGCGAGGTAAGCAGTGGTGTATGATACACAGTTCCAGGGGTGTGTGTGTGTGTGTGTATATGTGTGTGTATGTGTATATGTGTGTGGGTGTATATGTGTGTATATGTGTACGTGTGTGTGTGTGTGTGTGCACGTGCATATATGTGTGTGTGTGTGTGTGTGTGTGTGTGCGTGCATATATGTGTGTGTGTGTATATATATGTCTGTGTGTATATGTGTGTATTTGTATTATTTAATTATTTACCAAGAAGACAATATCATTTTTTTTTTCTTCATTTTGCTTATAAAACTCAATAAGACATACTCGATATAATAGTACTGTTGTGGAAAACCAATCAGGTCCACACAACTTTAGTCCAACTTGTGGTTTAATTCCATTTAGATCATGACATCATCCTGTAATGCAGGAAATGCAATAAGTATACGATGTGGCATCACATGGGACCATTCATAACATTCAATGCAAGCAAGCTGGATATTCTATGCTGGCGTACCGTTAGCGAGTCTACCAGATGTAACGTGTCACAGGAGAAGTCTCGGAGCACCGTCCGCAGCAGCGGGTCTTATAGTCACGCCCCTAGCGGTGTCAACGAGCAGCGAGCATCACCCCCGGGTTCAGTACGAATACGATTTCACTACATTCTCCCCCCCCCCCCCCCCTAGAAGCGAGCGAGCGTCAGCACGAACAGGGTATGGAACATCAGTTGACCCAACCGTATCGGGCCGGGCGGCGAATTTCTCTGCCAGCACGCGTCCGAAATTCCCCGGGTACGGCATCACGTATCCCTGTGTCCCCGGCGTCGGAGGCGCCATCAGGGTCGGGTGACGAAGGGGGTAACTCCAAGTCGTCGGGCCCAGGTAGACCCGGCGAGGGGAGAGTCGGTAGACTTTCGGCGATGGGAGCGTCGGGAGAGGCCATAGTCTCATAGATGGGTTCGGTCGGTCCGTCCGATTCCCTACTCAGGTCGGCGACCTCACAAGGGGCAAGGTGACGGACGGAGACAGTAGTCTCACGGCCATCAGTCGTCATCACACGAGCATGCTCAGGATTAGCCTGGAGAATCTGCACTTTGTCCACTAGGGGGTCGTACTTGCTCGCGCGAACCGCCCGTTTAAGGTAGGCTGGCCCGGGCCCAGCGAGCCAACTGGGCAAAGACCGTATACACCCCGTGCTCCTGGGGTGGTGGAAAAGTCGCTCGTGGGGAGTTTGGTTGGTTGCCGTACACAGGAGAGCCCTGATCGAGTTCAACGCCACAGGTAGCGACCAAGCCCATTTATCGAGGCCCCGGCCGAGGGTCTGGAGGTTGAGCATGACGGCCCTCCAGATAATCCCGTTGAAGCGTTCGATCTGCCCATTAGCCTGGGGTCTGTATGGCGTGGTGTAACTAGAAGCAATGTTATTTTGGAGCAGATAGCCGCGCACCTCCTGAGACAAGAAGACCGCACCCCGGTTGGTATGGACATAGGCCGGGTACCCGAACATTGAGAACAAGTTCTGTAAGCATCGTATCACCGTGGCAGCAGTCATGTCCGCGCACGTATAAGCAAAGGGGAATCGCGAGTACTCATCGACGATAGTGAGCAGATAGCGAGAGCCACTCGACACCGGCAATGGGCCCTTGAAATCCATCGCCAAGCGTTCCCACGGTCGCATAGCCTTAACCAGAGTCCCCATGGGAGGGTTATAGAAACGCGGTTTGATTTCCGCGCAGATAGCGCAGTCGCGACAGATACGGCGGATATCGTCAATCGAGTATGGGAGATTGCCACGCCGCACAAAATGAGCGAAACGCGTTACGCCGGGATGGCCCGCAGTGGCATGCAGCACCCGTAGGCCCTCCAAAGAGGTGATACCCGCGCATGTAGCCGGTCGTGATAAGGCATCGGCGGCCCGGTTATCCTTCCCCGGGCGATATTTGATGGTGTAACAGAAGTCGGCGAGTTCGATACGCCAGCGAGTGATTTTCTCATTCTTAATGCGCTGGGCGTGTAAGGTGTCGTACATGAACGCAACGCTTTGCTGGTCCGTGATGATTTGGAAGCACCACCCGAGTAAGTACGGGCGCCATCGCCGAATAGACTCGACGATCGCATACGCTTCCTTTTCGACGGACGAGTGTCTCCGCTCAGCAGTGGTAAGAGTCCGTGAAAAGTAAGCCACGGGACGCCCCCCTTGGGAGAGGGTCGCCGCGATGGCCTGATCCGAGGCGTCACTTTCGAGGACGAAAGAGCCGCTCTCGTCGATTGTCGCCACGGCGGCTCGGGCGATGTCGGCCTTAAGGCCTTCAAAGGCCGCCAATGCGGCCGGACTCAGTGGGAAGGTGTCGCAGGCCACGAGGGGGCGAAGTTTCGCGGAGAAATTTTGCACCCATTTGGAGTAATGGGCGAATAGCCCGAGGTCGCGCTTCAGGGACGCCCGATCACAGGGAGGGGCCATGTCGAGCAAAGGTCGCAGACACTCCTTATCCGGAGCGACAGAGCCATGGGTCACGGTGTACCCCAGAAGATCTATCGTGCATAGGGAGTATTGGCACTTATCCTCGTTCATAGTTAAGTGATACCTCTGCGCGACCTCAAGGAAGCGCTTCAGATTAGCATCATGGTGCCCTTGGTCATATCCACAAACCGTAAGATTATCGAGGTAGACGAAAACATCGGTTAAGTGCTCCCGCGCAATGAGGTCATCCATGGCCCTCTGGAAACAAGAGACCCCGTTCGTTACCCCAAAAGGCAATCGCGTAAATTGGTACAACCGCTGCCCTGACTCAAAAGCGGTATAGATACGATCCGCCCTAGAGATAGGGATCTGGTGGTATGCACTACGGAGATCGAGAGTGCTATAGACCGAATACTGGGACACCTGTTGCACCAGCGCGTCCATCCCCGGAAGGGGGTAGGCATCCAGCTGTGTAAAGCGGTTAATCGTTTGGGAATAGTCGATTACCATGCATCTGCGGTGGGCCTCGCTGCGCACCACCAAGACCTGGGTGCGCCACGGCGACCTGCTAGGTTCTATGATGCCGTCTTTCAAGAGCTGAGCCATTTCGTCCGCAATGAATTGCATGTCTGCGCGAGAGTAGCGCCGTGATTTCACCGCGACAGGGGTGCAGTCGGAGGTTAGATTGGGGAACAGCGAAAGCGGCTGGATGTCCATTTGTGCTAGGGCGCACACCGCAAGCGCGTCGTCCGCCCCCACAACAAGCATGTCAGGCCCACCAAACTCCATTACCAGACGTCCATGCAGCTTAAGAAAATCGTGTCCTAACAGAATATCAGCACATAAAGCGGGTAAAACCATAAGGTGTACATCAGGAAAAACCCGTCCCTTTAGCACGAGTTTCAATCAGCATTCCCCCTTCGTGCTGAGTCGAAGTCCCTGGGAAGCCATGAAGATCCGTCTTGTAGACCTCCAGATCCGCCATCCATGCCTGAGCACAAGTCGCTGGTCGATAAAACTATCCGTAGACCCTGTATCCACCAAGGCCCGAACACAATGGCCTTTGACCATGAGGGGAATAAGGGCTTGAGCCAGGCCAGACGAGGCTGCTGGGAGTGGGACTGAACCCCCCGAATGGGTCGGACAAGCCTCGCGCGTGGATCCTATGCCAGCAGCAGTTTTGTGGTCGTGGCCGGAGTATGCGTTGTCCATGGGGAATCCATTAATGCCATCAAAGGGCTTTCCCAAGCATTCCGGTGTTTCGCGCTTCAAAATCTGACAATTCTGATGGGAAAAGGCCTCCGTAGTATTTGAAAACGCCTTTTGACACTTTTGGCAGGAAAAGGCCTCCGTAGTATTCGAAATCGCCTTTTCCGGGGTGAGGGCCACCGTTAGCTCGTGGACGTCACGAGGAGAACGTTCCGCTGGGGCTTGGCGAGGCTTCAAAGCCCCTGGCGTGGCCCGGAGTTTGGTCAAGGACACGTACTTCGTGCCCGATTGAGGATGCGACTGTGGTGGCTGTCCGTTGACACCCGCCAAGGACGTCTGAGCGCCCAGGGGCCCGCAGAGAGGGGCCCTCCCCTTCGAAGACGGGTAAGGTGCCGGGTTTCGGGCTCGGCTCGCAGGCTCCGCAATGAGCCCATTCAAGGTCGCCGCGACCGCGCGACCGCGACTGCGCGATTCAATGAGCCGCGAGCCGCGTGCCGTTTTCCTGCACACTTTCGCGTAATGTCCCTTTTGCGAGCACAAATGGCATATAGCGTCTCATGCCGGACACACGGGCCGGGCATGGCGTGGCCCCCCACAGAAAAAGCATGTGGCCCCGCGTAAGGCCTTGGGTCTGGTCATAGCAGCAGCCGTCAGGACTGGGTCTTCCTCCGGAGCATCCCGGAGTTCCGCGAGCAGGTCCGCGTCCTCGGCGGTAGCACTCTCCGGCCGGGCGTGTAGTGTAGTGCCTGCCAAGAGGCGCGTGCGATCATAGGTGTTCGATTGCATCCGCGCTTCGGTGTATACTTTCCCTTGCTCGAGTGCCATAGCGAAGGTCAGGTCGGTCTTCTCTAAGAGCTTGAGCCTTAGTTCCTGGGAGGAGACTCCTGCAATGAAGGCATCTAAAAGAAGATCATCCTGAGCCTGCGCAGGAGTCCGTGGCTCCTTGATGCTGTCCAGCAAGAGCTGCCGGAGCTCCTGGGCATAGTGGTCCATCGCCTCGTTGGGTTGCTGACGTTGCGTTAGCAGCAAATATCGTGCATACACCGGGCTTTTTCCCTTTATGTACAGCCGTTTGAGCTCCGCGATCGAGAGGTCATACGTCGCGAATTGAGCGATGGAATTGTACACCTTGTAGTCGATTTTTGAATGAAGCGTTGCTAGCTTCGCGGCAGCCGTCGGCGCGGTCTCAGGCTCCTCGAAATGATTCTCCAATGTTCTGAGCCAGTGCTTCAGTTGCAAGCCACCATCCGGGGCTTGCGGGTCGGCGCAGAATACGGCAACCGCCAGCGTCTTGTTGCCAGCCATGTCGGTAGATATAAATGGAATTAAGTGTTGTGGAAAACCAATCAGGTCCACACAACTTTAGTCCAACTTGTGGTTTAATTCCATTTAGATCATGACATCATCCTGTAATGCAGGAAATGCAATAAGTATACGATGTGGCATCACATGGGACCATTCATAACATTCAATGCAAGCAAGCTGGATATTCTATGCTGGCGTACCGTTAGCGAGTCTACCAGATGTAACGTGTCACAGGAGAAGTCTCGGAGCACCGTCCGCAGCAGCGGGTCTTATAGTCACGCCCCTAGCGGTGTCAACGAGCAGCGAGCATCACCCCCGAGTTCAGTACGAATACGATTTCACTACAAGTACATTATTTCCAAAAACCCTATTTGTAATCATATTACCCTCGGTCATAAAATGATTTTGCCATGACAATATGTGATCTACCATTGCCTTGTAAAGTATCTCGACAAACTGCGATCAATTGTCGTACGCGTTTATTCACTCTGCCGATCAAGGCCCGATTCACAGCAGCGCCATCCAAGCTCTGGCGTAGGGATACAACCCGGTCCCGGTGTAGGGATACAACGGTGAATATTCGCACTGCATACATGACATCCTCCCCTTTAAGTCCAAAATTACCACGAGCAATACGTGCTAGATTTCCAGAATTGACATTTCAAAAGCAACATTTCCAAAACATGTGAAAATATGTGTGCAAACGGTTATGAGAATAATGAAAATACGTGAAAATAGAACATGTGTCAACGTGAAAAAAAAACATCTTCAAAGATTCAACCGGTCGGGTGCTTTTCTCTCACGCATTGAGCGTCGCGGTGTACCAGTGGATACAGAGTCCGAGGTGATTCCTTTGGGTCGCGGTGTACCAGTGGATACAGAATCCGAGGTGATTCCTTTGGTCTCCACGAAGGGTGTAGCGTTTGCAGAGGTTTTCGGGGCATCCGAGCCGGCTGTAGCGGCCACGACGATCTCCGGCAGTGGCGGGTCGAGCTGTTGTCCTGACTGTGACGATGCTACAGGCTCCATCGACTCACAGTGACGGTAGGTTATGTGGTCCTGATGTCGACGAATTTCACGGCCGTCCTGCAGGCGAATCACACAGGACAGTGGACCTGGCTTCTCGATGATGTCCCCCGGTAGCCACGTCGCACCTGCACCAAAATTTCGGGCAAACACTGGATCTCCAATGTTGATACATCGACTGTTGGACGTCTTATCGTGCACCAACTTTTGATTAAGCTGGCTCTGATAAACATTTGATGATATGTCTGGTTTGAGATTGTCAAGTGTCGATCTCAAGTGTCGTTTCATCAATAACTCAGACGGAGCTGCACCGGTTGTTGATTGTGGCATGATACGGTATTTGAACAGGAGACGAGACAGCTTTGTTTCCAGGGTTCCCTCCTGAAGTTTCTGCAATCCGGATTTGATGATTCCTACGGATCGTTCGGCCAAGCCATTTGAAGCCTGGTGATGTGGGCTGACAAACTTATGTTTGATGCCGTTCCGACGTGTGAACTTGGCAAACTCGGTACTGGAAAAACACGAACCGTTATCACTCACGATCATCCTGGGCAGACCATGAGGGGCGATACAGCATCTGAGTCTTTCGATGACAATGGCTGACGTAGTACCACGCGTCACATAGGCATCAATCCATTTTGTGTGCGCGTCCGTAATTATTAGAATTATGCTGCCGTTAATAGGCCCGGCATAATCGAGATGTAGGCGATGCCACGGTTCGCTGGGCCATTCCCAGGGATGCAGTGGCGCTTTCACAGGTGTATTCCAGGTGCTCTGGCAGGGGTAACAATGTCGAACATGATGTTCGATATCAGCATCAAGATTCGGCCACCACACATAGTTTCTGGCGAGTGACTTCATCTTCACAATCCCGGGGTGACAGTCATGGATTTCATCCATGACCCTGGAACGCAGATTTTTTGGGATCACGACACGACATCCCCAGATTAGGCAACCATTTTCCACGCTGAGTTCGTTTTTACGTGCTTTAAAAGCCGCAAAATCTGGGTCACCCTCAGGTAGCAAATGCCATCCAAGCTGTACAGCCTGGACAGTTCTGGACAGACCGGGGTATCGTCGAGTATGAGTGCGGATCTGGCCGGAATCGACAGCACAATCTTCCAGATGATCCATCAGTGCGATAATGGATCCTGGTGTAGGCGAATCATCAACGGATTCTGGAAGGGGTAACCGACTCATGGCATCTGCATTTGTGATAGACGAACCAGGCTTATAACATATGGTGTAGTCATAAGCAGCGAGAAACAGGGACCAGCGGATGATCCTGGGCGGTAGTGTGTCAGATGTCGCCTTAGTTGGACCAAACAGACTGATCAGCGGCTTGTGATCAGTGCGAATCGTGAAATGATGTCCAAGAAGGTACTGGCGAAATTTGCCGACGCCGAAAACGATTCCCAATCCTTCCTTGTCAAGTTGGGAATAGTTTTTCTCTGCCGGGGACAACGTTCTGGATGCAAATGCAACCGGTCTTTCCGTACCGTCAGGCATCACGTGTGATAATACACTCCCCACTCCATACCGACAGGCATCGCATGTCAGCACAAGATCCTTCTCTGGATCAAAATGAACGAGAACATTGGACGATTTGAGCAGATCCTTAGAGGTCTGGAATGCTGATTGTTCAGTAAACCCCCAGCTCCAGGAGACTCCTTTCCTCAAAAGCCGATAAAGGGGGCCCAAAACGTCGGTCACATTCGGGATGTAACGACCATAGAACTGAAGCAAACCGAGGTATGACTTCAATTCGGTCATATCTCGTGGAGTAGGAGCATCCTTGATAGCTCGGACTTTCTCATCTGTCGGGTGTAGACCCTCGGCATCAATCGTATGACCCAGGTACGTGACTGATGGCACCATAAACTTGCACTTGTCTCCACGCAAACGTAGGCCGGAGTCCGAAATCTTCTTCAGAACTCTCTCCAGGTTCTGTAGATGTTCCGCGTCCGTACGACCAGTAACCAGAATATCATCCTGGTAACAAACGACGTTGCGTTCGGCGGCAAACAAACTGTCCATGACACGCTGATAAATTCCAGGTGCAGATTTCACTCCAAAACTAAGTCGGTGGTACCTGTACATTGTACAACCCACGATGCGTGTTGATGGTAAGATACTGTTTCGAATTCTCGTCCAAGCAGAGCTGTAGATAGGCGGATTTGAGATCGAGTTTCGTAAAAGTCTTGCCTCCCGTGAGACGAGCATAGAGGTCTTCGATCCTCGGGATTGGATATTTATCCAATGAAGAACACCTGTTCACGGTCATTTTATAATCTCCACATGTGCGGATGGACTGGTCCGATTTTATGACTGGAACGATGGGCGCCGCCCATTCGGCATACTGGATTTGCTCGATGATCCCCAGATTTTCAAGATGATCCAGTTCCTTGTCAATCCGCTCACACAGGGCGAAAGGGAGTGGGCGAGCCCTGCAAAATATAGGATTGGCATCCCGGTCAACCCTGAGTTTAGCCGTATGTCCTTTCAAGGTTCCAAGCTCATCCTTGAAGACATCCGGGTACGTATCCAGCACATTTTTGAGTGTGTATGCTGCGGTAGGAGAAACGTTGGCTGCCCGGAGTTGATGAATGCTTTCCCACTTCAGTCGAATTATGCTCAACCAGTTCCTGCCGAGTAAGGAAGGGCCCTTTCCAGGAATGACGATCAGGGGTAGGTGAAACTCACGGTTATCGTAGCCCACCGTGACGTCACATGTACCGCAGGGAACAATCTTCTCACCTGTATAGGTGGAGAGTCCATAGGTAGTAGGTTTCAGATGGGGTCGGTCAGCATCACTCCACAGGTTTGTGAAAACAGCATGGCTGATGAGCGAGACGGCCGCACCAGTGTCGACCTCCATTTGCAATGGTCGATTGTTGACGACAACATTGGCAAGAAGAGGGTCCGGCCTATGGTGAGAATCAATATGAAGCAGGTCATACGATTCTGAGTTGTCGGAAACAGAGCTCACCTGGTCAAGCTCGGGTTCCTCCGAACCGATAAACTGATTAATCTTGTCAGCAGCTTTTCCTTTTCCCGATTTGCGAGTGATGCAAGCTGGAGCAATATGGCCAGTTTTCGAACAGAAATGGCAGGTGGCATCTTTGAACCGACACGTCTCCGGAGGGTGCTTTCCGTTGCACCGAAAACAGTTGTTGTGGGTTTGAGACTGCACTGGCTTCTAACGAGGAGCCTTGTTCCAACGTTTTGGCTGAACATGATCCAACCGATTCACAGCAGGGCTGGTACCAGACGAGCGAGTGGCACCGATGCTTGTAGCGTTGCGTTCAGCACTTTCCATGGAAATGGCGGTGTCTCTGGCATTTTGGAACGTCAGTCTTCTCTCAGCAAGCAGGCGTCTACGACTGCGGTCATCGGACATTCCAACCACCAGCAAATCACGAAGCATGTCATCGATCGTGTCCCCAAACTCACACAGATGTGACAGTTTTTTGAGGTGTGCAATGAAGTCTGCGATCGACTGACCTTGCTGCTGTCTGCACATGTAAAAATTAAACCGACACAGGATGACTGAAGGAGATGGGTTGCAATGTTCCTTCAAAGCGGCCTTGAGCTCTGCATACGTGAGCTCCTGGATTGTCCGAGGCCGAATCAGGTTTTTAACAAGTGTGAACGTCTCACCTCCGCAAACGGACAGGAAGACGGCCTTCATCCGGCCTTCGGTCGCGATGACGTTCGCCTCGAAGTAGAAAGACAACCGCTCAGAATATGTGTCAAAATCCCCCTCATGAGGGTCGAATTCATCGATATGGCCGAAAGAAGTCATGGTCTAGATGTTTATCCTCGTCGCCATGTAAAGTATCTCGACAAACTGCGATCAATTGTCATACGCGTTTATTCACTCTGCCGATCAAGGCCCGATTCACAGCAGCGCCATCCGAGGTCTGGCGTAGGGATACAACCCGGTCCCGGTGTAGGGATACAACGGTGAATATTTGCACTGCATACATGACAGCCTCGACTAAGAATTTTACTTTTCTCGAGCAAACGAACTTGGGGCACCACCTTATGGACCACTTGTTTGTGGCCGAGCACCACCATGGACCCCAATGTTTTGGGATGTCAATGTCCCAGTCGCACACACCCAGTCCCAGTCGCACGCACCCAGTCCGAGTCGCACACACCCAGTGCCAGTCGCACACCCCGAGTCCCAGATACCCAGTCCCAGTCGCACACACCCAGTCCCAGTCGCACACACCCAGTCCCAGTCGCACACACCCAGTCCCAGTCGCACGCACCCAGTCCCAGTCGCACGCACCCAGTCCCAGTCGCACACACGCAGTCCCAGTCGCACGCACCCAGTCCCAGTCACACACACCCAGTCCCAATCACACGCACCCAGTCCCAGTCACACGCACCCAGTCCCAATCACACGCGCACACACACACACACACGACGAGTATTTTGTGTTAAATATGTCCCAAAGACCGTCTTCGCAATTCATCAAATCAACTGAGGAACTGTGCAACTGCAAGGCGTGCATGGACGATAAAAGACGTGCACGACAGGGACAGAGACGTGCACGACGATAGACGTGCACGGCCGATAAAAGACGTGCACGGACGATAAAGGCGTGCACGGACTGGGACATGCACACAGAGAGAGAGAGAGAGAGAGACTGACTGTTTCTTCCTTTTATTACAAGAGTACAAAAAATCAGTTATGTTCAGTCACAAAGAAACAAAACACAATAAAATGGTCTCAAGGAAAGGTTATTTTCAAATCATCATCATCAAGTGTGCATATGACATCATTAAAAACCCACTTTTCTTTAAAACATGTTAAATTCTTGTTCATTTTAAAAAACCGGTACTCTAGCTTTAGTCTTGCATTTACAAGAGCCTTAAGGGTGAGCAGTACATCACATGACGAGTCAGAAGCGTTTCCCATTTTTTTCTTCCTGGATTTATAAATTGCAAACTTGGCCTGGCCAATTAAAAAATTCATTAAAACCACATTCCTAAGGGAAGACGGTCCTAAAACACCATAAATAAAAACATTGTGATTGAAGAGGGAACCAAGGTTCACAAAGCGTTCCTGAAGGAATGTAAAAAGAGGTTGCAATCGTTCACACTCCAGGTATATATGCGGTAGGGTTTCAATGGATGCACAGAAAGGGCATAGATTAGAGTTAGCAGTAGAAAACCGGTTCAGTAAAACATTATAAGGTAAAATCCAGTGTACAAGTTTCCATTGAATATCTCCAACATACTTTGGAGTAGGCAAGAGATAAAAACTTCGCCAATTGGGGCAATTGGGTGGTATTGGGGGTAAAACATCCCGCCATCGAAGCCTCGGGTGCTCAGAAAATGTTTTTGCGTATAAAATTTTAACGTACGCGTTGTACAGAGTTTTCTTTGGAAAGGCGGGAAGGGATAATGCAGTATCATCAGGGCTGTTCAGGCCAGGGGACAGATTAAGTGGCGGGCTGAAGACTAGGAGTTTGGGGAAGTCACCCGCTGTTTCCTCGGGGGAAGGGCCAAGTTCCTCGCAGGTATTACGATACGTTGTGGATATCCCTTGAAGGAACCGAGAGATGATCCTGACAGATTTTATTCCGGTTTTTTGTGCCACAGCGGCAGCACTCAGCCGGCAGCTCCCAGACTCTGTCATGAGGTCTTTCACTCGCAGCAGCTTGGCATCAACAAAACGTTGAACGAGTCCCCTATTTTTCAAGCTGTTTTCCAGGAAGGGGTTGTAGCATAGGGGCTCGTTCAACAACATTTCCATGTTGTATGTTGCCATTTCACGGGAAAAGGACAGGGCTTGCCAGGCGTTCATCACCCCTTGGTAAAAGGTGGGCAGCAAGGATGAATCGATTTGATGAGGGTTCATCAAGAAAAGTTCTCGGTCGTAACCCAGCTTGCATGTGAGCTGTAATATGCAGTTAGCCAGAGGCCTCCAGAGTAGGGCTTCA
This sequence comes from Myxine glutinosa, assembly GCF_964187855.1. Classification (NCBI taxonomy): domain Eukaryota; kingdom Metazoa; phylum Chordata; class Myxini; order Myxiniformes; family Myxinidae; genus Myxine; species Myxine glutinosa. Next base: position 205,639,041 of record NC_136262.1, on the reverse strand, counting down.
TCTCCATATACAAGTTGGCGCACGATATGAAGCCGGAAGACCATAATCCGGCTGCGGAATCAATAAGACCTTGGCCACCTTCAGCGAGTGGCAAGTATGCCACGGGGGGTTGGAGCCAGTGTTTCCCGCTCCAGAAAAAGTCGACAATGCTCTTTTGCAGTGTAATAAGAAGGCTCCCAGGCGGTTGTAGGCATATCATCTTATGCCATAGCATAGAGGCGACAAGATTGTTAATGACGAGAGTTCTTCCGCGGTACGAAAGTTGGAAAAGAAGTCCTTTCCAGCGGGCCAGTTTTGCCATTACCTTGTCTGGTAATCCCACCCAGTTCTGCTGCTCAAAGGTGTTGTCTCCGAGGAAAATACCGAGCTATTTAATGCCACTTTTCTGCCAGTTCACTCCTCCTGGTAGGACAATTGGCGGGCAATCTCCAGGTCCTATCCAAAGGGCTTCACTCTTCTTCCAGTTTACCTGGCCTGAACAAGCCTGACAATATGTTTTTAGTGCCTGAGCCACCGCAGTGACGTCAGTACTATTTTTTATATAAATACAGACATCATCTGCATAGGCAGAGACTTTTAGCGGTGTGGTAAGAATTGATCCAGTGAAGCCAGAAATGTGCGTACGTAATTGGAGCAGAAGAGGTTCGATGGCAAGAGAGTATAAAAGTCCAGATAGCGGGCAACCTTGCCGTACTCCCCGTTGTACAGCAATGGGGCTACACAATACTTGATTAATTTTAAGAACACTGGATATATTACAATACAAAAGTTTAACGTACGAGATAAAAATAGGTCCAAACCCAAAATTCTCTAAAACTCTAAAAAGGTACATGTGGTCAATACAGTCAAAGGCTTTTCCTTGGTCAATAAAAAACAGACCAACATTCATATTAAAATTGTTACAAAACCGAATGGTATCACGGATAAGGAAGATATTATTAAAAATAGTACGTCCAGGAATACAAAAGGATTGATGTTCTCCTATTAGTACATTCATAAAAGGTTTCATTCGATTAGACAAGGCTTTGGCTAAAATTTTATAATCCGTACATAAAACAGAAATAGGACGCCAGTTCTCTATAAGTTGAGTGTCCGCTTTCTTAGGAATTAAGGTGGTGACTGCTCTCCGGCAACTCCACGGCAGTTGTCCATCCTCTAAACATTCATTCAATACCCGCAGTAGGTGAGGTCCAATGGTGTCCCAAAAAAACTGGAAAAATTCACTTGTCAGCCCATCCAGTCCAGGGGCTTTATCAGGTTCCAAGGCCTTCAAGGCAGCGGTGAGCTCAGGTAACCTAAGAGGATCCTCCAACTGCTGCTTCTGATCCTCCGCCAATGTTGGAAGGTTAGAAACAAGTTCCGATATTGCATCCTGGTTAATGTCATGCCGCATAAACCGTTGTTTAAAATGTTTCCGGGCACATTCCCTGATTCTGCCATCTTCATAAAGGAGTTCCCCATCATGGAGCAAGCGTGTAATCATTGACGAAGAGGCCCCCCTTTTAAGGCTGAAGAAGAATTTGGTTGGAGCATCAAGGTCGTGTATGTACCTCATCTTCAGGCGCAATAAAGCATTTTGTGCTCGCCTTTCGGATATGGAATTCAGTAAGGCCGTTTTTCCATGGATTTGTTGCCTCATTCCCTGGTAGCTCACACTTGCGGTTCCCTGAAGCTGTTCCTGTAATTCCAGGATTTCATCTTCAAGTAAGGTTGTGGTTTTTCTTTCCTCTTGAACACCATACGCACGATATTGTTGGCAGAACAGTCTGATGTGCGTTTTGGCATTATCCCACCATTGTCTGAGGTTTGAGAAATTCCCTTGGGAGGCAACCAGAATATTCCAAATTTCCGGAAAAATGTCCTTAAAGGTACTATCATCAAGTAAGTTGTTATTAAATTTCCAAAAAGCACTCTTGTGTTTCGGGCAGGGGGCAGAAATTTTGAGAAATGTTGCGCTGTGGTCCGAGAATCCTGATGGGCAAATTTTGGATGACAGAACGAGGCGTTCAAGTGGAGGATAAATATAAAACTTGTCCAAGCGAGCAAGTACAATATTACCCTGAATACATCGACACCATGTGTATTGCCTGATTGATGGGTGCTGTACCCGCCATATATCTGTCAAATTCATTTGTTTTAAAAATTTGGTGAGAGGGATTGTGGAGGCAGGATGGGGCTCTGCACTGTTCCTGTCGAGTTGGGGTTGGAGGGTGCAGTTAAAATCTCCACCAATACAAACATGATTGTCTTGGTTTTTTAGGGCGTTTTGACTGTCGAGGGACGTTAGGTGTGTCCCAAGGTCATTAAAAAAAACTCGCCGAGCTACAGGCGTACTTGGGGCATAGATATTAAAAATAGTATAGAATTTTCCACAGTAGTGGAATTCTAGAGATGCTAGGGATCCCTTGTGTATTTCGTCGAATTTAAGCGATGAAGGCAAAAAGGAGGGGCTAAGAATTATTGCGACACCGCCTTTGCGGGAGTCACCGTTACTAAAGAAGGACAGGCCGGGGAAGAGCCTACACCACTCTGCGACACAGCAGTCGTTGGCATGGGTCTCTTGTAAGAGGGCAATGTCAACTTTCTTCTGCAATAAAAAATCCCTTACTTGAACTTTACGGACAGAGCTACATCCTCCGTTAATATTCAAGCTACAAATGGAAAAACTCATTACAGCTATAAGGAGGAGTGACCACCACTCAATTTTTTGATAGCAGTTCATTCTTAGCTTTTTGCAACCACTTCTTTAAACGGTGACGTTGGGAGGAATTGAAATTAAAAACGTGGGGCCGTTTTACCATCAGTTTAGCGGAATGTATAAAATCAGGTAGCTCCGGAAAAAAGGTTTCTATTACAACATTCCTTTTTCGGAATGTGTCCTTAAGAAACCTTTTTATCTCGGAGGGAGGGATTGGAGGGATTTCTTCTTCCTTAAGGCTACCACATTCACTAACAGAGTCATCTATATCAGATGGCTCAGATGGTGTGTCACACTGGTTTTCATCATTTATCTCCTCACCGTCATCACATCCCTCCACGTTATCGGATGGGGCATAGTCCATAGAGGGGGGGGACGGGGAGGGAGAGAAATGAGCCATCTTCAGGGGAGGGGGGGAGGGGGGGGGGTACTAATTTTTGTGGTTCAACCATATCAGTTTCTAGGTCAGTAGACAAGGGCGAGGATTCATCCACATCTATGTCCTCCAATACCAAGAAACGATTTTCTGTGACGAGGGACAAATCGAGGCCAGAGAGGAGGGCCTGTCGGTTTTCAGTTGTAGGTTTTTTAAAGAGGTGACCGTTTTCATCTGTTGTTTGCAGATGTCTTTTTCCTTTTGGGCAGACTAATTGAAACTCGTCCTGGTTAGTGGGAAGAGATTGCAAGGGTTTGGGGGGAGGGGGGGGGGAGGGAGGACGTGATCATCGGGAGGGGGATCCCATCGGCTACCACGGCGGGAGAGGTAGGATCAGTTATAGCAGGCAACAAGCTGTGATTGGACGATGTCGCCTGGGGGGTGAGATCTATAGTTAACAGGAGATGGCTGCAATTAGATCCTTCAGTAGAGGGAGGGGCCCCTGTTTCAAGGGGAGGGGAGGGGGGTACGGCGGGGGGGTTTGGATTGGTGGTAAGAGGGCTTGGGTCGGTGGTGGACAGATTGGGATCAGTGGTGGTAAGGCTTGGGTCGATGGTGGGAAGGTTCGGGTCGGTGGTGGGAGGGCTTGGTTCGGCGGCGGGAGGGCTTGGTTCGGTGGTGGGAAGGTTTGGTTCGGTGGTGGGAAGGCTTGGGTCGGTGGTGGGAGGGCTTGGGTCAGTGGTGGGAGGGTTTGGACCGGTGGTGGGAAGGTGGGGGGGTTACTTATTCCCGGTTCGGAGGGGAGGTTGCACTTGTGGAGAATTCTCTTTTCGGGGGCAGTCATGCTTAACATGCCCAAATTGTCCGCAGCCAAAACATTTTAGAACGTTGGTGGACACGTACACTGTATATTCGTTCTGTTGATGTTTTAATTTTATTATAAGGTTTAAATCCTTCTGGGAATTTTTTAAAATCATAAACACTTGCCGCCGGAATGAAACCACGTGCCTTAAATCGTTGTTTCGTGACCCGAAGGGAATCATGGAGATACGAGACACGATGGTACCGTATCGGGACAACTCTTTAATTAGTACATCGTCGGATACAAATGGGGGGCAATTTGATATCACGACTTTTATCGCTGGGCTATCTAGTGGGGAAATCATCTATCTATAATTCCAGTAATCTCTGTTTGTTTGTACGTTTGTACGTTTGTTTGTCTGTGACCGCTGTTTCTCGACAACCACGGGTCCGATATACTTTTAACTTGCCAGGTATATTGCTGGGGACCCGAGGATGTGCCTTTTCAAGGTTTCATATTAATCGGACAATTACTTACCGAGCTATGTCCAAAAAACGATTCAACCAATCAGAGAGCAGCGAACTATCGCGTGTGCCGAACGTGGCGGACACACTCTGCCTCGGATGGCACATTTGAGAGCGTATTCATTTATTTCACGTTTGCAAACTATGTTGGCGTTAAACTATGTTTTAAAACTAATAAAAACGAATTTGCGATTCATTCGCTTTCCTGCGCGTTTGTGCACGCGATGGCGATTTCTTTACCAAACTCCGGAAGCCGTTCGCTTTGGACCAAACCATTTCATGTAAATAGAGGGGGGGGGGATATAATTTTAGATATAGATATAGTACGGGCAATGCCCTAGTTACAAATAAATCTGGATCGATTGTCAAACCCTGTTCGACAATTTGTGGGACACAATCCACGTCGGACAAAAAAATAACGATCCGCTTGTTCATCCGCAAAGCGGCAACAACCTTGTCGATCCCGACAACACGACCGGTTGCGAGGACAACGTCCTCGACACTAACCTCACGTTCCGGAGGTACACAAAAGAACCCGTGCTTACGGGTCAGGCTCTGAAAGGCCGTAAATCGAGATAGTGCAGCTGCCATGCTGGAACAGCTGCACTTACAACCCCTCCCCAACTCGGGGAGGGTGAATATATAATACAATCTTCCCTACCCGAACTCCGGGAATGGGAAGCAATCAGACCTCTCCGATTTCCCTAACTTCGGAAAAGGGAGGCAACAAAACAAACTGAAGGAAGGATAAACGAAAGGAAAAAAAGGAAATAGAGGTTTAAGATGAAGGAGCAAACACCGATCGGGCGACGCCCAAAAACGGCGAACCCTTACCAGCGATCACCCTGTGCTCTCTGGCTCTCTCTCCCATCTCAACGTATATGGGAATCACCAGGAAGACTCCACGAACAGGTACAAGGACACAGAGGGGGGAAAACGGGGGGGGGGGGGGGAATGGAGCAACAACACAGAGCACTCACAGGCCTCCACAAGCAGACGCCATGACAGTACAACCAGCATGCAAACGACCAGCAGGGGGCGCGAGAGAGAGAGAGAGAGAGAGAGAGAGAGAGAGAGAGAGAGAGAGAGAGAGAGGATAATGAGTTGCATAAAGGGGGGTAGGGGGGGGAAACGACTTTGCCATACAGCCAAGGTTTGGACCATGTAGATATTAGTTCACTGGCGGTGCGGCAAGCGCTCACACCGCGCGCTGGCGAGTGAAACAAAATGGCGTCAATGCGGAAGTTGTCGCTACTCTCTTTATGTAGGATTGTAGGTACTCTACACACAACCATCCGCTGGAAAAGTGATGCTGACGCTCTTCTGGGATAGCCCAGGCCCACTTGTAGAGCATTTACATGCCCAGAGGGACCACAGTCCCCAGTGCATCATACTGCGACCTCCTTAAAAATCATCTGAAACCAGCAATCAGATCAAAATGTCGTGGACTACTCACTACCGGTGTTTTGCTGCAGCATGACAATGCCCAGCCCCATACTGTCCACGCTGCAGCTGCAACAATCGAGGACCTGCAGCTTGTGTGTCTTCCTCATCCACCCTAATCACCAGACCTCGCACCTTCGGATTACAACATCTTTGGGCCTGGTGGAACCACTTTCCGATCCGACGAAGAGGTCCAAGATGGGGTGCACGAATGGCTCCACAAGCAGCCAAACGTTTTTTTTATTGAGGAATCCAGGCCTCAGTAAAGTGCTGTGAAAAATGCATCTATCTATAATTCCAGTAATCTCTGTGTGTATGCGACCGCTGTTTCTCGACAACTACCGGTCCGATATACTTGAAACTTGCCAGGTATATTGCTGGGGACCCGAGGATGTGCCTTTTCAAGGTTTCATATTAATCGGACAAGTAGTTACCGAGCTATGTCCAAAAAACGATTCGACCAATCAGAGAGCAGCGAGCTACCGAGCTATGGCGATTTAGCCGTTCGCCGTTCGCTTTGGCTTTGCGAATGGACCAAACCATTTCATGTAAATAGAGGGGGGGGGGGGTTCTACCGTACTCGCAAGCCGTTCGCTTTGGCTTTGCGAATGGACCAAACCATTTCATGTAAATAGAGGGGGGGGATTGTCACCGTACTCGCAAGCCGTTCGCTTTGGCTTTGCGAATGGACCAAACCATTTCATGTAAATAGAGGGGGGGGGATATAATTTTAGATATATATATAGTACGGGCATGCCCTAGTTGAACACAATGGAGATTATGTTGCGAAATAACACAGTTGTTACACACAGACATGCAATAAACAAGTTGTGAAAAATATTTTAAGGTTACTTATTGACTGCCCCTCGTATAGATATATATATATATATATTAGTTAGGTCCAAAACTTCAATTCCGTGACCATTTTCTGGCTAGTAAGGTTTGACGATTGATTTGACTTCTATTGACATTTTATAACAAAAATAGCCTCTATGTCCCTCCCAAAATCCCGGCATTTTTTGCCAGAGGCCCGAATCCAAGATGACCGCCGGCACTATCTTGAAAAATTAAGTTTTGAACCAGAACACCTAGAATCACGTACAAAGACACGTTTTTGGGTAATTTGACCACGAGGATTCCGAATCTGACATTAGTTTGACGTTATGACATTATTTTGACCCAGAAATCCAAGATGGCCACCATCCAGTAGAGCGAAAATGCAACTTTTAAATGGGAGAACATATGATCATGAATTAACACATTATTTTGGCTAAATCTATACTGGCCACGGAATTGAGGTCCTGATTAGTGAATTGCTATTTTCTTGTTTTTTATTTGTCTGTGTGTGTAATGTCATATACTTATTTCTGTCTTTCCAGGGAGTATACGAGCGAATGAGACGGCACTGAGAAGTGCAGTATTCAGAAGATAGCTGTCAAGAGAATGTCCACCGTTCCGTGTGTCCTCCAGTGTGGTGGGCTTTGCAATGAAGCCACTGATGTCGTTACCTCCGTTGAGAGTTGGGAAAATCTCAAGAAAAAAGCCCTGTTATGGAGCGGTCTTGACAAGTTCGGAGACGTTTATGCAACAGTCAATTGGGATAATGTTCCCGGCAGACAATGTGTCCATAAATCATGTAGGCTGACCTTATGGAATGCTAATAAACTGGAGCAGGCCAAGACAAGACAGAAAAAACGAGAAGTCAAGGAATGCCAATCTCAGTCCTCGTCCATGTCTGAGGCTTTCCCCCCGGCTGCTTCTCCACCTGCCAAGCGGCTGCGATCAAGTGTAGAAGGGCTGATACATGAAAAAACAAAATGTGTCTGGTGCTGTAAACCGGAGTCGGCAAAGCACCCAGAATCAAAGCTGCCCCTGATTTCGTATGATAATGCATGGGCAACGTTCAAGAGTCACACGGTGGTCCTCGAAGATCAGAGCATGCGAGACAGAATCAACTGTGTGATCGATTATGCAGCTGATGACCCATATGCGATTGAGATCAGATATCACAACAAATGCTGGTTGAAATATGTGCGTAGTTACCAGAAAATGAGTGAAGATGACAAACTCCCACGCATGCACAATGTCAATCTCCGTGAGGCTCAGACTATCTTCTTTGCCCACATCAGAACAGTTATCTTTGAGGAACGTGAGCTAAGGTCACTACAGAGCCTCCTCAAAGACTACAACTCTATCATATCTCGGTATGGCTTCTCAACATCCAGCATCAAGTCATCCTTTATCAAAGATATCCTGACCCGGGAGTTTGAGGGCAAGATCGGCTTCCACTCCCGCCCTCAGAGAAACCAGAGCGACCTAGTCTCTGACACGTCTGGGGGTGGTTCATATGTTGAAGCAGCACTCTCCGCCATCGGTGTTAGCAGTGAACAACTGGTGCACAATGTGGCTAAGCGGCTCAAGGATAATGTCAAGTCAATCAAACCCATCCCATGGCCGCCAAGAGTCGAGGAGCTAGAAGAGGAGGAAGAGCTCTCGCCTCTCATGGTGCAGCTGCTATCTGCTTTGCAGGGGAAGAAGGAGGGAGATCTGTCTCCCAGCACACTCTCTCTCACCTATTTCATCACGCAGTACATTACAAAGCGACCCACCACTACACTGTATGACAGGCTGTGATGCCAACTCAGGCTTCTATGGCAAGGGTAAGAAGTTGGTGTATGACCAGGTGGCGAAGAGCCCTGTGGCTCGACGGCAGCTCTCGCTGTGTGGAGATAGCCTTGACCTTGAGGAGGAGGTGCTAGAGGAGCTTTTCCAGTTCACACGACATGTCATCTATGGCGACGAAAAGAGTAGCACCATGACTGAGGCCCGTGCAGCAAAGTGGAAGACACTGAAAAACAAATCATTTATCCGTCTCCCTCCAGATGCAGACAGCCTACGCCGCCAACACTGCCTCCGAGCAAACTACTTGGCATATCTTGTGCGTCATCCCTCCAAGAAACACCACCCCTCGCCACTCGGACATGGCTGGGAGCTGGTGGGTGGTCGCTGTCGCCCTGTCCGCCACACGCAACCTGCTCTCCCGACACATCTACCTGCACCAGGGCCAGCTGAAGAGAGTGAGGAAGATGAGAGCCAGGAGGGGAATGAGGAGCGAGATGATGATGTACAAAGGCGGGGAGATTCATCGGAATCTGATGATTCAGATTCTAGTGAAGCAGAATGCTCTGATTCGGACTAATCATATAATTAAAGGTCATATTGATTAATTACTTCATTTGAAAACTGTTCAAGTCACAGCTATTAAAAATAGCTTATTTTGAAGTATAATGAGTTTACTTGTCATGCAATCATCAATTACTTTACTGCAAGATATCCTTATGGAGGTAGTTTCTTTAACATGTTCAAGTACAAAAGTTGCATTTTTGCTCTACTGGATGGTGGCCATCTTGGATTTCTGGGTCAAAATAATGTCATAACGTCAAACTAATGTCAGATTCGGAATCCTCGTGGTCAAATTACCCAAAAAAGTGTCTTTGTACGTGATTCTAGGTGTTCTGGTTCAAAACTTAATTTTTCAAGATAGTGCCGGCGGTCATCTTGGATTCGGGCCTCTGGCGAAATATACCGGGATTTTTGGGAGGGACATAGAGGCTATTTTTGTTATAAAATGTCAATAGAAGTCAAATCAATCGTCAAACCTTACTAGCCAGAAAATGGTCATGGAATTGAAGTTTTGGACCTAACTATATATATATATATATATATATATATATATATATATATATATTGTTGTGGATATGAAAATGGTTTTTTTGTTGTTGTTGTTGTTGTTGTGTAAATTGTTGTAAAATATCGCCCTCCTTGCTCCAGTTATGTATAAAGGTCAAAGTGCGTCCCGTAATTAGTTCATAAACACCACACGTTAGCCAATCATAGATTTCCCCCCTTGTTGACAGTTATATCCTTATTATGTGTATTAGTGTAAGGCTGTGTCTTCCATTAATTGAAATACTCCATTGCACCAAGTGAAATAAGGTAGATTCCCTTCCAACCCCCCTTTCGTCAATTGCCAACTGCATTTGGCTGTTGTCTGCAATTGCCGCCATTAAGCGTGGTCAGCTCGGGGAAGAAGGGCGTGCCCGCCCATCATCATCAAGGGCGGAGCCAGAGGGCCGTGCCGACCAATCAGGGCCGAGGCGAGCTGACCGATGGGCGTGTCCTGGACACTAGCGGCTTGATCGCCTGAGGCGCTATAAAAGCGCGCGCGCAAAAGCCGAGAGGTGTGGTTGGACTAAGCAAGAGAGGGAGAGGTGAATTAAAAGAGTTGAGTAAGGGATCCCTGAAAGAGCAGCAGCCACAGCAGCTTCAGCCACAGCAGCTTCAGCCACAGCAGCTTCAGCCACAGCCGCTTCAGCCACAGCAGCTTCAGCCCCAGCAGCTTCGGGGCCTTGACGGCAGTTTCGAGCGGGGCCGCGAAGGAACGGCGGCTGCTAAACATGCCGATCGAGAAAGGGCGGTTCCAGCTGAACCTTCCCCCCCCCCCCCCCCTCCAGCCATCCACCTCCTGCCATTCCTGTCATCATTCCCCGCGTGAGTCTGTCTTTTGTTTGTTCTGTCCTGGGTTAATTAAGACTGTAGGTAAGCTAGCATTGCACTGTGTCTCTGATTTTTTCTGTATATTATTTTATTATCTTTCCTTCTCCTTGGTTTTTTTGGTCCTGTAAATAGTAAATAAATTATATTTGTATTCCTTACCCTTTGTCTTTCTTCTTCTTCACATCCTTCGCTTTAGTCTTTTCCCCATTGAATATCTGTGGCGCGATTCGGCCAACGTTCAGGAATCGGGTTAGTCGGGGTAACTGTTAGGGCCGCGGTGCCATCCGCTCGGCAAAACAACATCTTATCCGCGGTCCGTAACAATATGTATATATATATCTACATATATATATATACAGTTACATGAAAAAATAAGTACACCCCATGTAAAGTTTTGACTTTTTCAACATATTTCAACATACAGCTATTTGATCTTCATTTCAACAATATTGATAGATAAAGGTGATATAATATAACAAATATCATGAAACATTTACATTTTGTAGTCCATTGTAAAATTTAAATAAACACAAATGCAAATTTCGCATGTGGAAAAGTAAGTACACCCCTACATTTATCACTACTTCAAATACCTAAAATTAGAATCAGGTGCACCAGCTCAGGTGCAAATGATTAGAACATCGTTAGAGAGGATAGTGGAAGAACCTGTCTTATTTAAACCTCAGACATTTCGTTTGGTTTGCTCTTTGTTGTTGAAGTGTGCGGCGTCACTATGCCTAGATCAAAAGAGCTCTCTGAGGCCTTCAAAAAGAAGGTTAAATATACCTACGAGTCTGGGAAGGGATTTTAAAAGATCTCCAAACAAATTGAAATCAATCATTCGACTGTCCGGAAGATCATCTACAAGTGGAGTAGATTCCAAACAAGTGCCAACTTGTTCAGGCCAGGCCGCCCCAGCAAGTTCAGCCCGAGACCAGACCGCAAGATACTGAAAGAAGTCTCTAAGAACTCCAGAATGCCATCACGGGACATACAGGTAGCTCTTACCACTGTTGATGTCAAAATGCACGAGTGTACCATTAGAAAGAGGCTGCAGAAATTTGATCTACATGGGAGGTGTGCCAGGAGGAAACCTTTGCTGTCCAGAAAGAACATCAGGGCAAGACTAAAGTTTGCCAATGAACACCATGGCAAAGACCAGCACTTCTGGAACAATGTGCTCTGGACAGATCAGGCAAAGGTAGAGCTATTTGGCCACAGTACCAGAAGACATGTTTGGCGAAAACCAAAGACAGCATTTGACCACAAGAACCTGATACCAACTGTAAAGCATGGTGGTGGAAATATTATGGTTTGGGGCAGCTTTGCTGCATAAGGGCCTGGGCAGCTCACCATCATAGAATCCACTATGAATTCTTCATTGTGCCAGAGGGTGCTTGACGATAATGTGAGGCCATCTGTCGGGAAGTTGAAGCTCAACCGAAGGTGGACCTTGCAACATGACAATGACCCTAAACATACCAGTAAATCCACCAAGGAATGGCTGAAAAGAAAGAAATGGAGGGTTCTGGAATGGCCAAGTCAAAGCCCGGATCTAAATCCCATCGAGATGTTGTGGGGGGATTTGAAACAAGCTGTGCATGCAAGAAACCCCTTAAACATCGGACAGCTGAAAGAATTCTGCATAGAGGAGTGGGCAAAAATTTCTCCCAGTCGATGTCAGAGACTGGTAGACAGTTATAAGAAACGCCTACTTGAGGTTGATTCTGCCAAAGGGGGCAATACCACCTATTGGAGCCAAGGGTGTATTTACTTTTTCCACATGCGAAATTTGCATTTATGTTTATTTACGTTATACAATGGACTACAAAATGTAAATGTTTCATGATATTTGTTATATTATATCACCTTTATCTATCAACTTTGTTGAAATGAAGATCAAATAGCTGTATGTTGAAATATGTTGAAAAAGTCAAAACTTTACATGGGGTGTACTTACTTTTTCACATGACTGTATATATACACATACGTACATGAAATATGAAAGCTCCTTGCTGCTCATGGTTGAGTCTTTGCTGTGAAATGCACTACCTAGCAGAGGAAACCTGCAGGAGCATCTGATTTTATTCTGAAATAATCAGAATCACTCCAATTTAACCCAGGTGGAGGTCAATTTACTTGGTGTGTGATTTTGAAGGTGATTGGTTACACCTGAGCTAATTTGCAATTGCTATTGTAAAGGGGGGGGGGGGGTGGACACATATCTAACCAAGATATTCTAGTTTTGTATTTTTAATAAATTTTCTTAAATTTGTAGAATTTGTTTTTCATTTCGAAGGTGTGGGTTATGATGTGTACATAAGGTGGGAAAAGTCTGATTTCATGCAATTATTTAATTCCAGGCTATAAGGCAACAAAAGGCGAAAAATTTGAAAGGGGGGTAGACTTTGTATAGGTACTGTATTTTGTAGGCCTTTGAAAGTCAAGTCTGCAAGCCCAATTCTTTGAAAAGTATTTGAATGTAAGTACTTTTTTCTGTACTTTCCTGTATCTGACCGAAGATGGTAACCCTAACCCTAACCCTAACCCTAACCCTAACCCTAACCCTCACAACTTCCGGTCTCCTTAAACCTCATGTACCACTCTCTCTGATACGAGTCGGCGATGGTGTATTCCATACCTTGTACAGAAATTACACTGAACTTGCATGTCGGATCTCATATTGATGAACCATTCGACACACTGAGCTTTCTCCTGTGGAGTCGCCATTTTCTTTTACATTAAACTACCAGACCTGAAAATAAAGAAGACCTTATGAGTTTCTGTATCATATAAAACAAAGAGTATTGTATCATTTCTGGTACTAAATATATTGTCAAGTCCGTAGCTGATGAACACCAGCCTTGGACGGATAGCCGGATGGTCTTTCATTTCCAAGGCGAACGGCCGAATTACAGGCGGGTATTTTTATGGCCTGTGTGGGACGGAAGGCTGCGAGATGCTTACCTGAACAAAGCACATGGGTTGATTCCCAAAACCCACGAACAAATAAAAACACGACACAACCAATTTTAAACGACACAACTGCCGCCCTGTTGCTCCTCTTTGAAGGCCACAGCAACCTCCTCCTCCAAAGCGCCAAGGGTCCATACAAAACAAGAGCAAATATCGCGCCCGTCCTGCTCAACAAGAACCAGCCGAGCGAGAGAGAGAGAGAGAGAGTCTGATTCTTCTTCTTCCTTCTTCTCAAACCTTCTCGATCTGACGTCATTCTGGCCAATCCCGAGACCCATCGAATCACCCAGTGTCTCCATGACCAATGACGAAGCTCGGGGCGTAGCCTGCCGGTTACGATCCTCTGGAGGTGGGGTGTAGTTGCCGATCGAGAATGTTCGGGATTCTTTCAGCAGTTATGCCTGTTATGGTTTGTTAATGGAAGTTTTGCATGGCCGGCCTTGCTGTAATTGTAAAACATAGGGAAAAAGCCACAGGGGGGCAATCACATACTGGGGGAACTAATCTTAACCCCCTACCTACTTAACACAGCTTCACTCCCCCTCCTCCCCCACATGTGAAGACATGTAACCAACTTAAGCTCCGATTTCCCTACTTAATACATTGAGATGTCTCCTACTCGTCCATGGTCCATGCTATACCTATACAATCCTGCCTGCACTATGGTATTCCACCATCTACCCCCACAAACGTAACAGTATTAACAATCTAAGTTGTCCAGTCTTTTTGGAACTCCATGTATAATGTTTTGCATACAAATGCAATATTATTATTTGCTTCATCAATTGGAACAATAACATTGTGTTTAAAGTTGTTTTAAATAATCACACGCTTCCAGATTGTTTAAAATTACCTTCGGATTATTGATTCGAACTTTTCTTTTCAAATCACCAACTTTCCTTTTCACATGTTTCTCTACCTCCTCCAACCATAAAGCCATTTGTGTGTTTGGTACTTTGTGTTTTTCAATTTGTTCTCTCGTCCATTCCATCATTCCCATCATTTGAAGTTCAATTGCTTTATTCCAGTTAATCTTTTCGTTTTCTCTATAATTTGATCCTTTTGTAAGTAATGCACGTAATGTTTTATATTTCAATATTCTGAGATGACCTGTGATAATGTGTTTATGTTCCCAATTCGAATGATGTGTGTTATTTTAATCATTCCTCCACGTCTATAGATTGCCAAGTTTCCTTGTAATTGAAGATTCTTCCCCTAATTGAATTTCCCAAAGTGTAAACAACCCTTGGTATTTCTCTCTCTGTTCTATTGTTTCTGGAAGTTTACTCCACACTTGCTTCTGTTGTATTTTCTCCATATTGATCATTTCCACCCCTTTGGTATCAAACATAATTTTGATGATGTCATTGTCGTTTCTACAATTAACTTCTTTAGGTTTCCCTTTGTACATTTTATGGTCAATCATGTCCAGAATTGCTTCCATGTGTTGTATTGGGAGTTTCTCTTGATCGTTCTCTTCCATTAATTTGTTAATGATTTGCCAAACTTCTTTCAGTTTTTACTTTTTTAAGTACTAATCTTAATTCTGCTGCTGTTAAGTAATGTACAGATATTTGTAAATATCTGATATTTGTACAGATATTTGTAAAGTAAATTTGTTGAGGTCTAAACAATCATCTACGATTTGTTGTGGAGTGTCTGTAACTGGACATTTACGTCCATAATGATGCACTCTGTGTCTCTGAGAGTGTCGTGGTCAGGTGTTAAAAAACATAGGGGCAATACCCATGGCGCTCACCTGGTGGAATAAACAGTATACTGCACCGACTAAGGGTATTTAAACCAATTTCAATGGTTGCTAGAAGCATGTAGAATCATAAACAGGGCAGCATGTAGGATCATACCAACATAATCATAAGACTTGGAACAAACAAACAAAAAAATACCTATTTTTGGGGTGCAACACCCCTCCCCCAACCCCATATACCTCCTAAGACCCAAATTTTTCTAATGCCTTGAACAAACATTGGTACATCATGGGTGATGAAGGTTGTGGTGAAGTTTCATCGAAATTGCATGTGTAGTAGAAAGCAAATACCTATTTTGGGGGGCAACCCCCCCCCCCCCCCCATGTAAACTCCAAAAGGGGCAGATTTTTTTTAATGCCGGGAACAAACTTTGGTACATCGCGGGTCGTGAAGGTTGTGGTCAAGTTTCATCGAATTCGTGTGTGTAGTTTCTGAGAATAAACCAAATACCTATTTTGGGGGGCAACCCCCATAGACCTCCAATGGGGCAGATTTTTTTAATGCTGTGAATAAATTTTGGTACATCACGGGTGGTGAAGGTTGTGGTTAAGTTTCATCGAAATTGTGTGTGTAGTTTCTGAGAAGAAAGCAAATACTTATTTTGGGGGGTCAAACCTGGATACACTTTGACCCCCCGGTAAACCCCCTTCGACCTAGACTTTGTTTATGCCGTGAACAAAATTTTAGACACAACACAACAAATATAATTTGTGCCAAATTTGGTCCCAATCCCATCAGCGGTTTCGGAGAAGAAGTTTCAAGTGTTTACGGACTGACGGATGGATGGACGGACGGACTGACTGATGGACGGACTGACGGATGGACGGACTGACGGACTGACTGATGGATGGGTGGACGGACTGACGGACTGACGGATGGACGGACTGACGGACTGGCTGATGGATGGATGGACGGACTGACGGACTGACGGATGGATGGACTGATGGACTGACTGATGGATGGACGGACTGACGAACTGACGGACGGACAAGGACTGACGGACGGACAACGCGCCATTGCATAAGCTCCCCTGAACTTCGTTCCACGTGAGCTAACGAAGTGATGCTGATTTGTCCATTATGCTGTATGTATATTGTATCATTAATTATTTCACTGAATTCATAAGAGTAAGTAGTTCTTAGTTCTTTAATCTAGAAAAAGTTATCTACGCTCACATAATTGTTTTAACTTCATCCAATCCTTTTTTCGGCCATTTCTGCTCATCTTCTCTACAACCTGAAAACTGAAGCTCGCATTTTTACAATATCCATAAGTAAAGTGACGAGTGAGTAATGGACAAACAGTAGTTACATTTGGGTTTTTCATGCCGTTTTTCCTGTGTGCATTCATTCTTACATTACATCACCGAATTGTTTCACCAACATATTGCATCTCACATTTACTGCAAGTCAATAAGTAGGGCCTAAACTATATTTGAGGTTTTACATGTAATTATTTATTTGGTTTCTTTTAACCTATAAGATCTAGCCATTACTGTATGATTAATTATATTGTTTGTGCCAAATATAGGGCAAGTTTTGCAATTGCAAATCCAACATCGACGAACTTTGCATTTGGATTTAAGTGTTCCCCATTGGCAAACCCAGAATGGCCACCTCCTACAGTCAGGACATCTGAGTCAACTACAGCATTATCTTGTCGAGGCACACAAATCCTCTGAGGATGGTTAGTAACCAGGGACACTTGGTAAAGCTGGGAGCTGCCCTGCTTCACCTTTCCTTTTGTTTAGTAGCATCATCTTCATCGTTCGAAATGCAGTTTTCACAAATACAAAGTAATTAAATAAATATATAAGAAACAATATAGTGGATTTTCCACCAAAAGATAGTAACAAATCAGCAGGAAGAAGCCTCACCAAAAGAATTGTCACCTCACCTCATGGATACTTCAACTTTTAGCATTAGATGCAAAAATATAGTACAATTTATATTATGGAACCAAACAAACAATATATTTATAACACCCTCACACCTGCCAGAGTTTACCCCAACATGGTTGATATTAAATATCACCATTTTAAACCTACCCTGTACATGCATAAGCCCAACATAATGTCCTTCCTATATTGGTGTTTAGAAGGACCTATTCCAGATACAAAGTTCATTCACTGGTAGCGATTTGTCTGGGGGTTGTGTAACGCTCGTCCCTCCACCCGGGCCTTGCAATGACCAACATGGTGGAGAGTTTGCAGTACGAGCAGCTGCCCGTAGGATGGGTTGAGAAAGTTATCCAAATACTTTTTGTTGCAGAGACACAGATCATTTTCTCAGGCACTTTTCCAAGTATTTTTGGCTTCTTTCAGAAGCTCGGTGAGCCATTCCAACTACTAATCATTATCCCTGACACATCATATATTATATTTCCCTCCAACTCTTCAACTTCCTGGGGTTGCTGTGCATGCGCACTGAGCATTTTGGGGGTGGATTACCTCATTTTTAAAGTTATGTATTGGTTTTCCTTGTGTAATTGGATTCACAAATTGCACATCCCCACATTTGGGGGGAATGAGATAAGTATACGAACCCGGAGTACAATTTGTATTGGATGTGTGGGGATTCACGTTGATGGATTTTTGTATCCCTTTTGTGATTTTTGTATCTCGTGACCAATGTGCATTGCTCCATTTGGGTGGTGGTCCACGGTAGTGCCCCCTGGAGATCTCTTCCCTCTTGTTAACATGAGCCTTGATGATACCTGTCTAAAAAGCATTCAAAGTTTTTCATTCAACATCAATACGTCTGCACATATCACATAAACATGTTTCGACAAAAATCTGTCTCTGTTAAGCTTCAGAGAAAAAAAAATAATCCCTGCAGCAAGCTTTGGCTGATTAAATGTTCATTTCTATTGGACGATTTGAGACGTGGAGCAGAGGACAAGCCGTTTTCAAGCGCTGGTGCATGAGTATCAATGTTATAACACGATTAGTGCCTGGACGAGAATGAAGAAAATAAACGAATGAACACCTGACAAAGATTTCGTTCCAGATTCTTTGTAAAGGCCTTTGCCGTAATCCCTTCTCCACTGCTGAACCTCTAAACCCCAGAACTCCACCAACCTCACTCTAATCCGTCTACGAGCTTTGGACAGTCGTATCACTGATGATCAGATTGTGACATTCGTGCTCGAACTGTATCCTAGTTCAGTATGTTACCTTCTGGTTCAAAATGTTACACTCTTAGTTCAGATTGTAACCTTTATTACCTCCGCCATATAAGGTGGTCGGAGGTTATGTTTTCACCCCTCGTTGGCTGTCTGTGAGCACGATATCTCAAAAATCTATGGCCCGAATCAGACAAAACTTGTTGAATGAGTTGGGTAGGTGAGAAGAACAAGCCGATTAGATTTTGGTTCAGGTCCAAATCCAGATCCGGCCTATGAGTGGGATAGAAAACGTAAACTTTTCAGCCTGGCAGAGGTATGAGCTCTACCAAGTGCCGTTATAACTCAGGCTGTAGTAACCTCCTGATTTAGGCTAGTTCTCTGAATTATTTAATTTGTTAATTTTTTGTATAGATTGCTTTTCTGGATGTAAGACTAACTTATTGTTTAAAACTGTTTAGGTGAGTGTCAGTGTAGACTTTTGTGTCCAAACTGTAACATTTAGGCACAGATAGGGTCATAGTTGCCATTTGGACTGCAGAGGGAGAGGGAAGAATTTGCCCCTCGCTCCAAATCCTGCCACCTCATGTGCCCTCCGTGTAAATGTAAAGTGTTATTTCGAAACAAATATTTATTTATACAAGTTATGCAAGTCCTATAAAGAAGGCTATGATGAGAATAATAATCTGCGGGAAGCTGTTAATTGGTCCAGCCAATCAATGTTTATATAATTACCCGGAGGTCCGTGTATAGACAACGCGTTAATGTCCTGGGTTGGCATGTTGTCTGCTGTTTTACCTTCTCGCTTCGAAGGCCACAAGACTCGTCAGTACAGAACTAATAACATACATCATGTAAAAAAAAAAAATCCACTCTGTATAAAAGACATGATTTCAGTGTAAGAAAAAAAAATTAGGAAATTCTGTAAAAGAGATGATTTCAGTGTTAATAGATAAAAAGTAGTTTGAAAGTTCCGTATGATGCAATTATACAGCGAATTGTACAATCATATAAATAACTAGAACGACACTCGGTAGAGTGAAAACCTCCGCCAGGTTGAACAGTTTACCTTTTGTATCCCACTGATGTGTCGGATCTGGATTCGGAACTGAAAAAAAATCTAATCGGCTTATTCTTGTCACCTAACCAACTCATCCACCTTGTTTTGTCATAAGTCGTCCACAGTTTTTTGAAATATAATGCTATATATCGTTTTTGGCCCCAATTCTCAATGCTAAAGAATCAATAGAAAACGAAATAAACACCAGCATCTGCATCTCCACCAAAACGGAATCGCTTCATCCTTGTCACATACCTAACCTGTCCACCAAGTTTCGGCCGAATCCATCCACAACTTTTTGAGATATCATGCTCACAGACAAACAGACAGACAAACAAGCAGACAGACAAACAGACAGAGAGCAGTGAAAACATAACCTTCGCACATCTTCTGTGGAGGTAATTAGCTGATTATTTGTTGTGAAACATTGTGAAAACAATTGCAGTACCTGTAACGGCATTTAATTTGAAGGAGCATTTACATTTTTCTCATCTGAAACTGTGAAATTGCTTTCTATGAACTTTTGTTTGTTTTGACAATTAAATAAAATGCAATAACAGTAATTACAATGGACTGAACTTTTCTTCTTCTTCTCCTTCTTCAATTCTTCTTTATTCGTAAGTTGGGCAGGATCATTACAAGGTATGCACACTCACCTCTGAGCTGTTTAGCCTGCGATCGAATGTCGACCGAGCTATAAACTGTCACCCAGATGCTTCTCATGCAGGGTGAGGCATCAATTTGTGTCATCAATCGGAAGGATGGTAAGTCTAAGACCCATTTGCTGGCACTGGGCCTTAATGGACCTTAAATTTCGCATAGTGTCTTTTTAGAAGAATAGGTGAGTTATCCCCAATATAGACCATTCAGACCAAGTCACTCTACATTGGACATGCTTCTTCTACTCTCCAAACATTGGATGGAGGTTCTCAATGTCAGACATGAGATCAGAGTCGTCTCTCTAGACGTACCTCGAGCTTTCGATACAGTCTTGCATCTTGCAATGCTCTCCAAACTCTCTGCCAATGGCATCCAAGACCGACTCCAATCTTGGGTCATTGACTTCCTCTACTCACGTAACCAGTAGCCAGTGCGTGACTTTCAATGGAATCCTTTAATCTCCTCTCCCTGCTAAGACTGGAGTGCCCTAATGCAGTGTCCTAGACCCTGTCGTATTCCTACACTTCATCAATGATCTCTCTGGCTTTCTGGAAGATCCTCTTTATCTCTTTGCTGATGACTCCACCTTCTTTGGTGACGACATCCTTCATATAGCTCTCTCGCTCTCTCGCTCTCTCTCTCGCTCTCTCTCTCTCTCTCGCTCGCTCTCTCGCTCTCTCTCTCTCTCGCTCTCTCGCTTTCTCGCTCTCTCTCTTGCGCTCTCGCTCTCTCGCTCTCTCTCTCTCTCTGTCGCCACCTATCGGCCGTCGGTGCGTTGGGTGTAGCGTCATGGCGGCTGTGAGCAACTGCTCTGTGTTTTGGTGAGTCCGTCGTGAGGTTTCCCCCCTCTCCTGCCCTCCCCTGCCCCCCTCCCTCTCCTTTTCCATCCTGTGTGCCTTGGCATTTGTTTTCATCTGTTCTACTCCTTTGCCTTCGAGAGAGAGAGGATTGAGAGCGGGCCCATTTTGGGTGCGGCCTACTGGCGTTGACGGCGCGTTGTAAGCCATTTCTGTGCTTATAATGCACGTTTATTTTTTACTTTAGTTCGTTTATTTAGGTTTGATACCCTCTTGTCCGGCTCGGACAAGCGGGGGGAGGGGGGGGGTTTCGCCGGAATGGCGAATGCACGCTCTCGTCGCGATGACTTTGAAGGCTTAACCAGGAAGCACGCGTTTGTGTGCGTGCCTCCGGATGGAGTCCCTGTCGAGGACATCATCCTCGCTGTGGGGAGCATTGTTGGGGATGAAAATATACGTGCAGCTTCGCGTATGAACCAGAAAGTGGTGGTGTTCGTTTCGGACGAGGAACTCGTCCATGACGTGGTAAGTGCGGGAATAACCACGGAAAGCGGTCACTTTATGATGGCGTCGCCGCTATTAACTCCCGCGACGAGAGTGGTTATTTCTAACGTACCACCATTTATCCCAAATGACAAGTTAATGACCGTGCTATCACGGTACGGTAAAATGGTATCGAGGATTTCAACAATCCCTCTTGGGTGTCGGAATGAACGTGTTAAGCACGTAATGAGCTTCCGCAGACAGGTGTATATGGTCCTTCCAGACCGTGGGGACGACACAGGCCTCAACATCACTTTCAAAATTAATTTTGAAGAGGCAAATTTCCAGCTATACGCATCGTCCACCACCTTAACATGCTTTCAGTGTGGAGCGTATGGACATTTAAAACGTTCTTGTCCCAAAGCCTCGTGTGTCAGGTGTGGCAAGACACGTCACACTGGCATAGTTTGTAAGGAGGAGGTTGCTCTGCTAATGAATACGCCCAGTGGGAGGGAGGTTAACGCTGCTCCACTAATGAATACTCCCAGTGGGAGGGAGGTTAACGTTGCTCCACTAATTGAGATTCCCAGTGGGGGGGAGGTTAACGCATTGCCACCGCTTAAAATTCCTAATGAGGGTGAATCCAGTGTTCCAAGCGTGAACGTATTTATTCCTCCTCAGCAAAATGTTGAAATGGACACTGATAGTAAAGTGGGGACGAGCAAACGAAGGGCTCCGGATGATAGTGACTCATCTGGAGCAGGTAAAAAGGTTGTGCTCGATTTGCAGGCTGTTGGTGGAAAAACTCTTCAGGATGCACCTGGAATCTCTCTGCAAAGCGTGGACCAAATAAATAAAGAGGAAAACCCAGAAAAGAGCATCAGGGTTCAGCCGCTAAAACAACGCGCTTCCATTACTCACACAGACGACGTTAATGATGTAAATAATTCAGGCCACGATACCGTGAATGGTGCATCATTGATCCAAGCGAATGTCGCCGAACAGGCTGACATCCATAATAAATCTGCCAATATAGCAGATAAGGGTGGAAACATAAATCCACAGGAATGTGGGAATAATGATTTCATGCCAATTGAGGAAATCAGTAATCAATGTGCTGATGTTTCCCAAACACAGCACTGCGTGGACCCCCCAGACAAGGGAAGGCTAGGTTGCATAGCAGGAGAAGAAAACGGTATTGACCCAGACCCCATTGGACCACTTTCTGATTTATCAGAATCGGAAGAGGAGGTGGAGGTAACAGCATTATCACAATTAATGGCAGATCAACCCCCAACCCCTCCCCATATTGTTCTCTCATTCCTCAATGAAACGTATAGACAGCGAAATGTCATCATTGGGGATCATTTCCCTGATTTGGCTCCCTTTATTCAGGCTGCAAAACTAGTCATAAAAAAATCTGAGGAACTAAACCTAACAAAATCGCAGTTTCATCGACTAAAGAAAATCATAACAAAGGCAAAGAGTGAGTACTCACAGTGTCAGACAAAATTTACTAATGAGTGATGAAGACGCTTAATCTTGCAACACTCAATATAAATGGCGGTGGGGCCAGTCACGTCCGCCAGATCCAAGTGAATAGTTTATTCAAACGGAAACAAGTTGATGTAATATTACTGCAAGAAACTCATATTATTGAGAAGGTTGAACATGACTGGTGCAGCATGTTCAAAGGTAAATGTTTCTTCAGTAATATGTCATCTGTATCTGCTGGAGTGGGGTTTTTGTTAAAACCAGGACTTGTACCTGAATCTTGCCTCTTTCAGGAGGTGATTCGGGGACGTTTTGCCTCCCTAGAATTGGTGATCAATAGCCTGAAGCTTATTATTTTTAATGTATATGCACCAAGTGAGAGTACTGACCGTAAAGCCTTCTTTACTGAAGTGATAAACCATTTAAATTTGTTTGACCCAAATCAGTGCATATGCATGGGGGGAGATTTCAATTGTACGCTAGAGCCCAAAACAGACAGAAATTCACCGGAACCACATCCCGAGTCCCATGGTGACCTCTCCCAGTTTCTTTCAGGTGGGGCTTTTTTGGATGTATGGCGATTGATGCACCCAAATGACCGGCAGTTTACATGGTGTCGATGCTCCAATGGCCAAGTATCCTTAGCGAGGCTTGACCGCTGGTACATCACCCCACGATTAAGGAATATTGTAACCTCCTCAACTATTACCCCTTCCATCTTCTCTGACCACCACATGGTCACGATGGGCCTATCTTTCCCTCAATTCAAACGGAGGAGCGCCTATTGGAAATTCAATACAAGTCTTTTGGATGATACCCTGTTTAAGGAAGCCTTTCGCATCCTATGGATAGCAATAGTTGGAAAAAAGCCCCTCTTTGCTTCCACTAACCTTTGGTGGGATAATATGAAAACTCATATACGACTGTTTTGTCAACAGTTTAATTCCCACATCACTCATGAAAGTCAAATCACATTGGCACGGTTGGAAACCGAAATTCTAAAACTGCAAAACAAAATGGCAGAGCAAGAAAATGAGACAAATTATAAATTGCTCCTTGAAAAAAGGACCCAACTCCGGGAACTATTACAGGAGAAGGCTGCAGGACTACTAGTTAGACTGAGAGTAAAAAGCATTAAAGTATCGGATAGTCCTAGCAAAGCCTTCTTTCACTTAGAAGCTGAAACGAAGCCTCCCCAGCTTATTTTATCAGTTAAGGACCCCAGTGGGAATGAAATTACAAGTTCTGATGGGGTAAAAATCACTATTAGAAAGTATTATTCTGAACTATTTGCTAAAAAAGATATATATGAGGATAAAATAAAATGTTTTACCTCCCATATCCCAACCCTAACTGAGACTCAACGCCTGGAGCTGGATGTGCCTTTAAGCCTTGATGAGTTACAGCGTGCCCTGGTTGGAATGGAATCTGGAAAGGCTCCGGGAATTGATGGCCTGCCAGCTTAGTTTTACATGGAATTTTGGGACATTTTGGGCCCGGAACTATTGATTGTATTCCAAGAATCCTTGCGAAAAGGTGTAATGCCACTAAGTCTAAGGAGAGCAGTGGTGAGTCTTCTCCCAAAGTCAGGAGACCTCCGGCGGATGGAGAATTGGAGACCGGTTTCAATAATGAGCACTGACTATTAAATGGTTTCGAAAGCAATGGCAAATCGTTTGAAAAAAGTCATTGGTGATCTGGTTTTACCTGATCAGGCATTCTGCATCCCCAGTCGTTCGATTTACGACAACATTTTTTTCGTGCGGGATTTAATGTATGCTCGCCATGACCAAAATGATTTTGGAATATGTTTTCTAGACTTTGAAAAAGCCTTTGACAGCATTGACCATGTTTTCTTGTGCCATGTTCTTGAAGCATGTGGGTTTGGGGTAATTTTCAGGGCCTTTATAACTCTATTGTACACTGACATCTCCAGTGTAATTAAGGTGAACAATGAACTAGTTCCCCCCATAAAGGTTCAGAGGGGGGTACGGCAGGGTTGCCCAGTCTCAGGTTTGCTTTTTGCGTTAGCAATGGAGCCATTACTTTGCACACTGAGAAAGAATATCTCTGGCCTGACCTGTTTTCCTGGAAGCCCACCAATGACTATATCGGCCTATGCAGATGATGTTTGCGTCATTATAAAAAACCACCAAGACATTGTTGCTCTTGTAAAGTCCTTAAGAACCTTTTTCATGGCTTCATCTCTGAAGGTTAATTGGACGAAAAGCAAAGCTCTTTGGGTGCCATACCTTAATAGTTGCCTACCTGTCTCAACACATCTGCCTGCTCTTCCAGAAAACTTGGAGTGGAAACCAGATGGTGTTGATTACCTTGGTGTGTCCCTGGGCTCTACACAATTTGAGAAAAGGAATTGGGAAGGTGTGACTGGAGAAATAGACAGGAGGCTGAACCTGTGGAAAAGAGCCCTACCGCACCTCTCATTTAAGGGCCGAGTCTTAGTGGCAAACAACTTGGTTGCTACAACGTTGTGGCATCGCTTTATTTGCCTGCAACCACCAGAAGTGCTGCTGGACAGGATACAGGCCAAACTTGTGGACTTTTTTTGGGGAGGCCATCATTGGCTGCGGCCAAGCGTAATATGCCATACTTCATCTGAAGGTGGTCAGAGCCTTGTTCACGTGAGATCCCGTCTCATGGCTTTTCGCCTGTGCTCCATTCAACGCCTCCTATTTGGTGAAAACCTGCCAAACCATGCCTTGGCTTGCCATATTTTACAGCAGGCGGGTAGACTCGGCTATGGTCTCGAAGTATTCCTGACTCACCTTAAGTACGTGAATACATCAACGCTCCCCATATTTTACCAGAGCCTTCTCAGTGCCTGGGAAAGACTTTCCGTGAGCCGTAAAGCGGACACTTACTCCCCAGGGATGTTCGAGGTTGAACCCCTGTTCTTCAATCCTCTCTTCCCTGATGTTCTCAAGAGTCGTCATTTGTGCCAACGCTTTATTGAGGCAGGCATAAACAAAGTATGGCACCTTCGGCCAAACTCCGGTGTCGGGTGGAGGAATGTGGAGGAAATTTCAACCTTGACGGCGATTCGGTCCAAGAGGACAATTGGAACGATTTTGAGGAAAGTTGTTCAAAAACGTCATCAGCTACAGAAACTTTGGACTTGGAATACTTTTGGACACCCCAACGAGTCCCCGTTTCCGAAACTGATTTTTGACTGCTTTCCCAAGGAACTTCCACCTGTTAGCACAGGGACAAGTGTATTGCACGCTGAGAGCAGCAAGAGCCTGTATAGGTGGTGGTTATCTCAAGTTCTTGGTATTCCTCCGCTAAATGGAGTAGCACGATGGAAGAGGCTACTCCCTGCCGGGCCCCCCAATGAACCTGTATGGGAATCAATGTATTGTAAGCTGATTAACAAAAGAACAGGTGATCTTCAGTGGCGCCTTGCCCACTGGATCATCCCATGCAATACATATGTATGGAATTTTGCCCCAATATCTGCATGTTGCCCCTTTTGTTCTGTAAATGAGGATGTTTTTCATTTTTTTATTGGTTGTGAAAGACTTTTTCCTTTATTTGAATGGTTAGACTTTGTGTCGTTCAAAATGAATTTCAGATTTACTTTTCGATCCTTTATTTTTGGGCTCAAAAAGAGACGGCAACACAACAAAGAATATGAACTGTTGTGCTTTTTTGTAGCTACAGCAAAGCTTGCTACTTACCTGTCCAGAAAGGAGAAGCGGATTGGTAAGCCCATTCATCAATGCAATGTCATGACGTTTTTCAATGCACTGTGTGCTGCAAGGCTAAAACATGAGTTTGAGTTTTCCAATATCATGGGTGAAATTGATGGATTTGTAGAAAAATGGTGTTTGAAAAGTGTCTGTGAAGTCCGCCAAAACGAGTTGGTATTATCTTTCTCTTGATTGTTCATAATTTCTACACTTCGTAGTATTGCTGCAGAAGATTGCATTTGTTTTCGGTAAAATTTGAACTGATCAGCGCATGTATCTGTATTGTTTCCTCGCTTCATCGTTTTCTCTTGTTTTTGGCTTTGTTGATTTTATACACTGTACATCCATGCACTTTATATTTTTTGGAATAAAAGGACGTCAAAAGTCAAAGTCTCTCTTGCTCTCTCTCACACTCTCTCTCTCGCTCTCTCTCGCTCTCTCGCTCTCTCTCTCTCTCGCTCTCTCTCTCGCTCTCTCTCACTCTCTCTCTCTCTCTCTCTCTCGCTCTCTGTCTCTCTCTCTCTCGCTCTCCAAAAGAACTGCACGGCAAACACGCTAATACACTTTCTGAACAATCCTCTCAAATAAGTTGTCACTCATACTCCTGGATCTCACTCTCAGCCATTATCTCTAGAACAAACCTCAAAGTTGGCCTCCAAAACAAGCCGCCGACTGAGCATCCTCCATCATACAAAGTCCTTCCTTGGCACACCTGAACTCCTATCTAACTACAAGGTCTTCATCCACATATTGATGGAGGACTGCTCTCCCCTCTGGGCTGGCTCCAATGCCTCACATCTCTCTCAGTTTAACGGCCTGGAAACCAAAACCTACAATATCAATGGAATCCCCACGAAGAAGCTGAGTCGATGTCACTTTCCCATAACCGACAGGTCGGTGGTCTCTCTGTCTTCTTTTGCCTCATTTTGGGTCTTGCATCCTCTGCCCTCTCTGTGCTTTGTAACCCCCCCCCCCCCTCCCTAGGTATCTGCAGGGCACATGCGGTCCACCATCAACACCCTGCTGGTGAAACCACCTAAATTCAGAATCACTGCTCCCCTCCACTTATTTGTTCATCTTTCTTCCTGCCGATGGAACCAAGTTAAGTTCCACATTCTCTTCAATCTCAGGTCTTCAAGATCGCAGTTCACCATCATCTCAGATCATAACTCCTCCAACACCATGATATTTCCTCCACCCATTAGCCCCACCCTCCAATTTTTACTTCCGTGTCCATCTGATCCAACCCTTGAATTCTCCTCTACTCCTCAACTTTACCTGCGTATCCTTTGTTGTCCATCCTCGTTAATTTTGTCCCTCTGCCCTGGTGTTGGTATCTCCCCTTTCTTCCTACTGTTAATTTTGTTCTGCTGCATCCTGATCTATTCTTTGTTCGAGCTCTTCCACGAACCTTGACTCTTGTATACAAAAATACACCCAGGCCAAATTACATTTTTTCCAGTCAACGACTCCCACAAGAAAGTGGGAATAATTGTGGGTATTAAAAAAGAGGATAATGAAATACAAGACACAGAGTATATCTATTTGCCGAAGTCATGAATCGAGGTGTTGATTTTCTCAATTCCTTAGGCTGAATGTGGACATTGAATTCCCTATTATATGTAGTCCAGAATATACTTCCGAGTACTGGTTTCCAAGAACATTTCTGAAGGAGACCCCCCTTCCCAGCAAGAAGGGGATACTTACTTCATCACCTTTCCCCTCCATCGCCCTTCAGATCTCATTCCAGCAACTGCACTCCATTCCTCCTCCACCTTCCCAGGCGTTTTCTCTCAGACTGACCCTGGATTCAGTTGGTTTTGTTTAAGATCAAACTCTAACCTTTAAGGTCAAACAGTTTTCTGAAATGTATGTGAGCCATTTTTCTCGTTCAGACTTAGTACTTTTTTGCATGCAAAGTCAAAGTTCGTGGAACAGCGAGAACACTGAACGGAGCAGGATGCATCAGAACAAAAAGGAAGGGGAAAACACGAGCAGCAGGGTTGAAGGATAAAATGAGACTTCGGGGAGGATGCACGGGGTGAAGGAGATGGATGCAGAAACAAAATATGAGGAAGGAAAAAGAGTAAATTTGGAAGGAGGTTTGGCTTGGGGATGGGGTGGAAGGAGGGTGGTTAACGTGGGTAGAAAAATATCATGTTTTGGATAGGGGATGATCAGAGATGGTGGTGAATAGCTGTCTTGAAGACCTGGAGGGAAGAATGACATTTCAGAGATTGTGGAAGCTGATTCCAAAAGTGATGAAGAAGAGGAATAATAATTGAGTGGAGGTGAGCAGTGATTCTAAAGTTTGGGCGATTCACCAGAAGGGCGTTAATGGTGGACCACATGCACCCTCAAAATGATCTTGAAACTTTTTGACTGACTATGGTGACACATTTTGCTGAATGTCAGACTGTAAGTTCGAGATTCATAGTTATTTTTCTTTTGTTTGTTTTAGACTGCCAAGCTGTTTGCTTCTGTATGAAACTTGTGATGAGGAAATGAGGGTAAAGGCTGAATAATTATTTCCAGTGAAGATTTCATATAAACCAGCTCGTGTTTAGGCCAGCAGTGCACTGGGTTAATGATGACGACGTTTCCTGGGATTTTGAAATCCAACTCCTCTTGAGCTAAAATTATCCAACAATTCCGATGGACTTCAGAACTCACTTTGAGCCTGCGTGCCTTGCAGGTGAGCACAGATGTGGCTTTTTTTTGTTTTGTTCTTTTGTATATAGAGTCAAGGCTCGTGTAAGAGCTAATGTACATACATATATATATATATATACAGGGGGCTGCAAAAGTAGGTATACAGTAAGGATTATACCAGTATTTCCAGTATTATAATAGCGGTGCTAGGATTCATTTAAGGGATTTGAAGGATTAATATGTTTATTATTGATATGTTTATTATTGATATGTTATTATTGATATGCTTGTATAATCAATAAAATACGTTTTGTGCGCACGTTTTGTTTTTCATTACTGTATACCTACTTTTGCAGCCCCCTGTGTGTGTTTTTATATATATATATATATATATATATATATATATATATATATATATATATATATATATATACATATATATATATATTGTTACGGCCCGCGGATAAGATGTTGTTTTTGCCGAGCGGATGGCCCCGCGGTCGTACAGTTGCCCCGATTAACCCGATCCCCGAACGTTGGCCGGATCGCGCCACAGCTATTCAATAGGGAAAAGACAAAAGCGACACGGATGTGAAGAGAAGAAGAAGCCGGAAAAAAAAGGTTGAAAATACTACTAAATTTATTCCTATGGTGTACAGGCTCAAAATAACCAAGGAAGAAGGAAAGATAAGAAAATAATATACAGAAGATTTTAGAGACACAGTGCAAATCGCTAGCTTATCTAAACAGTCTTAATTAACCCAAGGACAGAACAAACAGAACAAACGCACGCGGGGAATGATGATAGGACTGGCGGGAGGTGGATGGCTGGAGGGAGAGGAAAGTCCAAGGGGTCCGGCAGCACGATCGGCGCGTTTAGCAGCCGCCGTTCCTTCGCGGCCCTGCTCAAAACCACCGTCCAGGCCCCAAGCGGCTGTTGAGTGTTGTTGCTGCTGTGGCCGCCGCTGCTGCTGCTGCTGTGGACGTCGCGTGCTTTGCCAGGACTACAACAGGCTTTGTGCTTCCCTGGATGATGATCTCCTTAATGTTCTCTCGCAGTTGGTTTTCTCTGTTCTCCTGGATCCTCTTACGCAGTACCTTGCGCGTGCGCTTTTATAACGCCTCCGGCGATCAAGCCGCCGGCCTTCAGGACACGCCCATTGGTGTGCTCACCTCGGCCCTGGTTGGTCGCGCGACCCTCTGGCTCCGCCCTTGATGACGACGGGCGGGCACGCCTTTCTTCCCCGACCCGAGCACATGTTCAATGGTGGTTTTGGAGCGAAAACAACCCGCAGCTGTAACAAACTGGCAAACTGCCCAGTGCAGTTGGCAATGGAGACTTGGAGGGGATGTAACTGGAAATTGAGGCTTGGCAATGGAAGTTTTTGGGAGTGGGAATGGGGAATGAAGAATGAAGGGAATCTATCTTATTTCACTTGGTGCAATGGAGTGTCATCTTAATGGGAGACAAAGCCTTAACCTAATACACAGAATAAGGAAATAAACTACTGAACAGGGATACTATAGTGTCCTTCATGTATGCTTTATTGAACTAACTACGGGAACGCCCTTTGACCTTTATACACACTGGAGCAAGGAGGGCTCAGACTAAAACAATAATTCATAACCATTTACTATACAATACAACACAATAAAAAAAAAATCAATCCTCATATCCGCAACACTGCACCCTCCTCCTCTTAGGCACGTCCCGGGCCTATAACTTTAATTTAGTGTGACACGTAGGTGTAGTTCCCTCTACTTTTAACCTGACCCTGAGTGCGACAGTTTTAAAACATAAATAAATATGTTCCGCTGCTCCATTGCACCCTACCTAACAGACACGCCCACAGCTAACCGAATTGCGGATTGTTCTTCAAACTATACACTGACGGTGGGGAGCATTATTTACAGTGACTCTACTTTTATTTACAATACGCAACCCAGGACCTGTGATTGTTCTTTCTGGGGGGGGGGGGGGGGGAGAGTCTGCTCTGCATCGCCGCACCATGAAAGCACCCAAAACGCACCAACACACCCTCAAGCACCAATCGGTGCACAGTCATCATTGTTCATGAATAAAAATAAAAACAACAACCCTTAACCCTGCAGGTGGTCTCTTGCTCTTCGGCTCCCTCTGCTGGCTATTATTATTTTCCTGGTGTTGTTATCTTCCTTTGCTGGTGGCCTATTTGCACCAAAATAAAATGCACCCAACGTGTCCATTTTTATTTATTTTATATATGGCCCACAGGGCCGACTAGTGTGGTTCACCTGTGGGGCATCGGTGCCCTGTGATCAAGGTCCACCAGCAAGATTTCGGGCCCTCATGGCCGGTTCCAGCAGAGGGGCCATGCCCCAACCCATGGGGTCCATAAGTGGTGCTCGGCCACAGACATATGGTCCATAATGTGGTGCATCGATGCAGACAGCTGGTTCTGGGAGTTCCGGGCACACAATGGCGGACTCACGCACGCTCCCCTCGGCGCCCAGTGGCGCACAGGTCCTCATGTGGGAGACAAAGGGGGGCAGAGACAGATGAGCGAGGGGTAAGGTCACAAGGGTACACATCAAACAAGGCAATGCAAGGCGAAGTGCGTATGGAGAGCGAAGTGAGAAACCTCGTCCCTACCATACGTCACCCCCCCCCCCCCCTGTCACCTACACTACCCTTGCCCTTACCCCATATGTACAAAATCTACACATTTACAAATTCGTCACTACTGTCACGTCTTCCCCATATTTCCCCTATACCAAATTCGTTCCCACAATCCCTCTATCCAAAATTTGCCATCACCCAATTCATCTTCAATCCTCATAAGGAGGAAGAGATGGAACATCAAGCACAATGTCACACCCACATCATGATGCATCTCACAATCCAAACATTTGCACAATAAAAATAATAAAACATGGCATGGTGTGAAGTTACGTCACCTCAGGTGAGTGGATGCAGATGGTGCGAGGAGATCTTCATCCTAACTACTTTCTAAATGACTTTAATACACTTTACACTACCCGGGGTCTTTCCCTGCCAATCCATTGGCCATCTTACACTATGGGTTCTAAAAACGAATTCCCATTGACCAAACTGTGGTGCTTCTCAATTTGGGGTCTCACTCCCTCGATTCAACTCCCTGTGCCCTTGCACAATTTCAGGACTGGGGCGTGTAGCTCTCCCAGCAGGTCTACCCACCTGCACACCTCCACCACTGCAGTTGCCACCCGAGCTTACCTAGCTCCTCACCCTAACCTATCTAACTGGGGAAGGCCCCTCCTGGCTCTGTCACCCCTTGGTGCCCTCTGGCACTGGGCTACCCGGGTCCATCCTCCGGATCCTCGGGCCCCATCCACAACAACTCGACCGGCTCCCAGAGCCCACCTGCGGCCTCACCAGGCCAACATCCTCATAGTGGTGGAGTGCCCAAACCAACTACACACACTAACAGGCTACACGCCCAGCCATTTCCACAACACTAATGCACCCATCCAAATACCATTCTTTCACCCGCACCACAGATGCCAATATCCAACCACAATTTACCTATACCCTCTACCTAACACTTACACTACCCTCCCTGGGTATTCGTGATGGGGGTCCATCCTTCCCCCATTCACACCTTCGCACCATCCACTCCACTCCATAGTTTCCACCATACTCACTCCACGACCATCCATTCTAATATGCCATATATTCCACACTCCATGTATTTCACACGACCATTCTCCATACACCTGTTGTTGCACACCTGTGCAATCTTACATGGTGCCACCTGCACCCTCCTTCCTTCCTGGACCATTTGGTCAACACAACACACATCACCATCACTCCCTCATACACTGCTCCATCCACCTGTTCAGTTGCACACCTGTGCAATCACACCTGTTCCTCACACACTTTTCACAATACACTTCTGAATACACCTCCAACACTCACACGGCATCATTTAATCTACCTGTTGCCCTGCTAACTTAGTGCTCCCCGTCTGCCCTTTAAACTAAGCACATACCACGTCATTATCATCCACTCTAATCTACCTGCGTCCCCACTACAGGTATCATTGTCACTACCTAATCTTAACATTACCTAAGGTCATCTTCTAGGTCCCTACACATTATATCCTAACCCTCCTGGGCTAGTTTTCACTGCCATAAACCCCATAACTAGTGCTCCTTTGCCCCCTCTGTGAGAGATGGCAGAGTTGCCATCCCACCACATCGGGTATCTTCCACTATCAATTTTGCACACTCAAATTCCAACCAATCAAAAATTTGCCAATCATTACCCGTTATCTTCCAATCATCACTCTGCCAATCATCCTACCAATCATCAAATTTTGCTTTGCAATTTCGGGTCCAAACCACTATCCTCGTCATCACAGTCTACTCATTAGTGCCTGTCGGTGCGCCAATTCACTTCCACAGCCCGGCTTCGTAAAGCCGAGCAATGAATGCGAGTTGCTTGGTGCCGGCGGCTGGATACGTCCCGCATTCGGTGCAGGGACGGGCCTTACCCGGGCCAAGATCCCACGCACCATCTCGGCACAGAGCCGTCCAATGGCCCGATCTCGACCTGCCGGAACGCCTCAACAAAAAGGGGTCACCATGACGACCCTTCCTATCGGGCTGCCCGCTCCGCCTAGTGGAGCACGGACGCGGCCGTTCAAAGCGCGGCCCGGCGTGGATCGCGTACGGTGATTCTTTCGAAACCGCCGTGGTTCGGATCCCCGCTGGTCCTCGCGGCACGCGAAGCTGCCCGGCGCGCACCCAGGGCCCGATTCGGCTATAAGTCGCTCTAACCGCTAACCCGGTTACCGTCGATGCTTCACCTGCATGCTCACACGCATACGCTACCCCTTTCACCCTCACCGAGCTCGGTGCTCCAACGCCGCCCGTACACCCCGCATACTTCGTCATTGCACTCGTTCTTTCGCTCACAGACTTGGTCACACACCTGACCACTGCACACCTTTGCACACACTCGTCGTACGCACACCTCACCAACACAACTCTTCGTGC
This sequence comes from Myxine glutinosa, assembly GCF_964187855.1. Classification (NCBI taxonomy): domain Eukaryota; kingdom Metazoa; phylum Chordata; class Myxini; order Myxiniformes; family Myxinidae; genus Myxine; species Myxine glutinosa. Next base: position 205,604,898 of record NC_136262.1, on the reverse strand, counting down.
CCCCTCCTCGGTCACCTCCTCTGTGACAATCACAGGTGTGCTCTCACTTGCACACCCAACCACGTGCCTCACTACTAACTCAAGTGTGCATTCCCACACAAGCTCTACCATTCCAGGTGTGCATCCTTCCATTCCAGGTGTACATCCTCTCTCACCTGCCACAACCAACTCACGCTCCATGTCACTCTCACTACTCTCACCACCACTCTTGGTCGTGCACTCAACCTTACTTTTGACAGCGCACTCTTTCCTCATGCACCCGTCCGTTACACACCTTTCTCGGGCACACTCTTGCACACACTCTCCCGTTACACCCTCTGTAACACTCACCACAGGTGTGCATTCTCCCTTACTCTTGACAGTGCACTCTTTCCTCATGCACCTGTCCGTTACACACCTTTCTCGCACATCCTCTTGCACACACTCTCTCGTTACTCCCTCCATAACACTCACCACAGGTGTACACTCTCTCGTTACATCCTCTGTAACACTCCCCACTCCGCGCTTCCATGTGCCCCCTCGCACACGCGCTACGACCAACTCACTCTCGACAGCACACTCACTCCTCGGCGCGCACTTTTCCTCACACACCCCAGAGTCGGACATTCTCGCACACCTCCTCCTTCACACACCGTACCTGTCGCACACTTCACCAACGGCCTCTCACGAACACCCGGATCCAAATCAACCCCCAAGCCGACTGAAGCTCCCCTCACATCATATACATTTCCACGTATATCGCCACTCACCTTGGCACCTCGTCTCCGCACCTCCTTCACCACCTGCAAACTCTTTATTTGGTTAGCGAGCACATCATCATGATTTGAGCACCGACCTCGCACATAATCCATTACTTCCTCCTGTATTTCTCTCTTAGTTTCCCGCCGTCTCTTCTTAATTTCACTCACCCCCTTTTTCACCTTCTCTAATTTTTGCTTCACCTCTTTTATTTCCCGGTGCATCTCCTCAAGTTCATCCTCTAAGGCTACCTTGATCGTCTCTATGTGCGTCCTCACCTCCCGGACCTTCGTCTCCATTACTTCTGTCACCTCGTCCAACCTCGTTGTCAGTCCCTCTCGTACCATCTGACATTGCCTCTGTGTCGCTATTAAGTCATTTTTAATGTCTTTTTGTGTCGCTTTTAACCCCCCGATTATTGCAGTGTTCTTTTCCACTTGGTCTACGAGTTCCTTTTGTCCCACAGTCAGCTGTTCTACTCCCCTCGTCAGACCCTCGATTCCCCCTTGTAACTTCGCCGTATTATTTCTCACCTCTTTCTCCATATGCTTTTCACCTCGCTTTACCTCCTCGCGTAGCCCCGAGACCTCCTCGCTTACACCTCGTCGTATCTCCTCCTTCATCTCCTCCCTCTCTTTTGTAGATGCCACCCTCATCTGTCCCAATTCATCCCTCTGAGCATCCAATTTGGTTTCTACCCCGATTTTCACCTCCTCTATTTGCTCTCCCATTTGTTTAATTTCTTGGGCGGATTGCTCCCCTATTTCCCGCAATTTGTTTTTCATCTTGTTTTCTAACCCCTCTAACACATTTTTCACCCCCTCTATCTGATTCTCCTGGGCAGCCATACTATTTTCCACCCCCGTTAACCCATGTTTCACCCCTTCTATCCCATTGTCTAACCCCTCAAATTTCTTGTCTAACCCCTCAAATTTTTTGTCTAACCCCTCAACGGTACCCCTCGCTTCGTCCCTCATTACCCCCAATTGCTCACTCTGAGCCCTCGCTTCGTCCCTCATTGCCCCCATACTGTTTTTCAAACCTCCAATTTGGTCTCCCAATTGCTCACTATTCTTGTCCATAAGGGCCTTCATTTGCATCATAAAAAGGTTCAAATCCACCGGTGGCACTGCTACGGTCGCGGGCGCGGTCGCCGTAGCCATGTGCGAGGCGCCATTTTGCGCGCCCGTAACCTCGTGCGCGAGAGCGCCATTTCGCGTGCCTGAAACCTCCTCAACCACATTGCCAATGTTCTCCTCCTCTCTTTCCTCCACATACATTTCCCCGAGGTCCTGGGTCAATTCTACCCCATCTATCTCTCCCACCGACATCCCGTCGCCTTGACCAGCCATGGCGCGATTTCAAAATTCGGGTTTTGTCTTTAAAATAATTTCAGCAGCTTGTAATTTTGAGGGCATTAAGCGTGCTTCGGGTCAGTTCCCGCTCCTGACACCAATTGTTACAGCCCGCGGATAAGATGTTGTGTTTGCCGAGCGGATGGCCCCGCGGTCGTACAGTTACCCCGATTAACCCGATCCCCGAACGTTGGCCGGATGTTGGCCACAGCTACTCAATAGGGAAAAGACAAAAGCGACACGGATGTGAAGAGAAGAAGAAGCCGAAAAAAAGGTTGAAAATACTACTAAATTTATTCCTATGGTGTACAGGCTCAAAATAACCAAGGAAGAAGGAAAGATAAGAAAATAATATACAGAAGATTTTAGAGACACTGCAAATCGCTAGCTTATCTAAACAGTCTTAATTAACCCATGGACAGAACAAACAGAACAAACTCACGCGGGGAATGATGATAGGACTGGCGGGAGGTGGATGGCTGGAGGGAGAGGAAAGTCCAAGGGGTCCGGCAGCACGATCGGCGCGTTTAGCAGCCGCCGTTCCTTCGCGGCCCTGCTCAAAACCGCCGTCCAGGCCCCAAGCGGCTGTTGAGTGTTGTTGCTGCTGTGGCCGCCGCTGCTGCTGCTGCTGTGGACGTCGCGTGCTTTGCCAGGACTACAACAGGCTTTGTGCTTCCCTGGGTGATGATGTCCTTAATGTTCTCTCGCAGTTGGTTCTCTCTGTTCTCCTGGATCCTCTTACGCAGTACCTTGCGCGCGCGCTTTTATAACGCCTCCGGCGATCAAGCCGCCGGCCTTCAGGACACGCCCCTCGGTGTGCTCACCTCGGCCCTGGTTGGTCGCGCGACCCTCTGGCTCCGCCTTTGATGACGACGGGCGGGCACGCCTCTCTTCCCCGACCCGAGCACATGTTCAATGGTGGTTTTGGAGCGAAAACAACCCGCAGCTGTAACAAACTGGCAAACTGCCCAGTGCAGTTGGCAATGGAGACTTGGAGGGGATGTAGCTGGAAATTGAGGCTTGGCAATGGAAGTTTTTGGGAGTGGGAATGGGGAATGAAGAATGAAGGGAATCTATCTTATTTCACTTGGTGCAATGGAGTGTCATCTTAATGGGAGACAAAGCCTTAACCTAATACATAGAATAAGGAAATAAACTACTGAACAGGGATATTATAGTGTCCTTCATGTATGCTTTATTGAACTAACTACGGGAACGCCCTTTGACCTTTATACACACTGGAGCAAGGAGGGCTCAGACTAAAACAATAATTCACAACCATTCATTATACAATACAACACAATAAAAAAAAAACTCAATCCTCATATGCCGCAACAATATATATAGATATAGATATATATATATATTAATATATATATATATATATATATATATATATATATTGTTGCGGATATGGGATTTGCATCCATCCATATCCGCTTGTAAATATTCCCCTATTTCCTCAATACTTCCCAACTATCCCCAATCCCCCATTCCATAGTCCCATTTTCTGTAAACAACACTTTGTAGACCCGACCTCCCCCTATTTCCCCCCATTAAATGTCGCATCCAGGTCCACCGCATCTCACGTAGACAACTATAGGACATCTTGCTAGTTATTCTTAGTCTATGTCAGTTAAGGACTCGTTTCCATTAATTCTGACCCTTCGTTGCACCAGAATGTGATTGTATGGCACCGTTAGGAAGTTTAGGACCTCCCAATACCTCCCCGCAGCTCTTCCTCACGGTTCAGCAACAACAAAAACAACAACAACAGCAGCGGCGGGCGCGGGGAGTGCGCGTCCTCACTCCGGCTTGGTTGGTAGGGGGTGTTGGGAGGGCACCAGGCCTTTCCAACGAGCCGCCATCAAACATGTGCTCGACGGGGTTACCAAATAGGGGCTCCCTGTCAGCTCCTCGTCAAGGGCGGAGCCCGGTAACCCCCGCACCCAATAGAAGCGGCGGACCGGTCCCATCTGGGGCGGAGCCAAACAGCCGAGGGCGTGTCACTCCCCGCTGAGCATGTGCAGGAAGAGGGAGGTGACGTCAGATGCGCGCTGAGCTTGGAGAAAGAAAGACGCCACCTCCGAGCGCTGTGAGGCCTCCCTGCATCTCTTGGACCGTGCTTGATCCTGTCCCCGAGCCAAGGTGCACCTTGTGCTATCGACTACCTGTCCCTTCCTGCCATCAATCCCTGTGTAAGTCAGCCTTGTTCCGTTTGTCTGTGGTCTGTCTGGGCTAAGATAAGATTGTATTTAAGTGCCTATCTCTTCTGTGCCTTTACCTCACTACCTTGTAATCTACCCCTTTTCTCCCCCACTGTAATTATATCCTCCTCCGGAGGTCTTGAGAACTGTACCCCTTGCGTCGTTTCATCTATCCCAGTCGTTGTGTCCTTTCCATCATTGATTTAGCGTAGCGCGATTTGGTCAACGTCTGGGTGGAATCGGGGTCTAGTCGGGGAATAACTGTTAGGTCGCGGTAATACACCACCGCTCAGTCGAAACAACATCTAACCGCGATTAATTAACAATTGGTGTCGAGGAGTGAGATTCGAGGCCCGAACCAAATTAAAAAAAAAAACATCTAGAAAAAAATTTGGTCAAAATTATAAAGACACCGAAATTTGATTTTGTTTTACAAAAAACCCGAATTTTGAAAGTCGCGCTATGGCAGATCAAGACGGCTGGGTTCCGGTAGAGGAGAGTGAGGCAGGGTCGATCCAGGACCAAATTGAGGGACATGAGGAGAGCGAAGCAGTGAGGGAGGCAGGTTCGCAAGATGGCGCTCTCGCGCACGAGGTTGCGGGCGCGCAAAATGGCGCCTCGCACATGGCTACGGCAGCCGCACCCGCTGCACAAGTGGGAGGGATGGCCCAAATGCAGGCCCTCATGGAGCAATTTATGGTACAAATGCAGGCGTCCCTCAACCTGCAGAAGGACGAGATGAGGGCTAATATTCAGCAATTGGGGAATCGGATGGATGCTCAGAGTGAGCAAATGAGGGCTGATAGTGAGCAAATGAGGGCTGATAGTGAGCGATTGGGGGGCAGAATGGGGGGCAAAATGGGAGAAATGGGGGAACGGCTAGAAGCTAAATTAGAGGGGTTAGACAATGGGATAGAAGGGGTGAAACATGGGTTAACGGGGGTAGAAAACAGAATGGCCGCTCAAGAGAATCAAATGGAAGGGATGAAAAAGGGGTTAGAGGGGTTAGAAAACAGTATGGAAGGCAAATTGAGGGACATGAGGAACCAAGCGGAAAGGGAAGTTTAAAAAATGGGGCAGCAGATAGAGGGGGTCAGAATGGGGGTAGAAAATAAATTGGATGCTCACAGGGAGGAAATGGAGCAGATGAGGGTGGCATCTGGGCAGGAGATGCAAGTGATGGGAGAGGAGATCAGAAGAGGTGTGAGTGAGGAGGTCGGAGGAGTGCGCGAGGAGGTGAGGCACTGTAAGGAGCGCATGGAGAAGGAGGTGAGAAAGGGGACTGTAAAATTGCAAGGTGGTATAGAGGAGTTGACGCTGGGAGTAGAACAACTGACAGTGGGACAAAAGGAGTTGGGGGACCAGGTAAAGAAGAACACAGCGGTAATAGAGGGTTTAAAATCGACACAGAAGGAGATGAAAAAGGACGTAGGGGTAATTAAAAAAGAGTGTCAGACGGTACATGAGGACCTGACGAGGAAAATGAACAAGGTGGTAGAGGTGATGGAGGTTAAAGAGCGGGAGGTGCGGGGGCACATATAAAAAAATAAGGTGGAGTTAGAGGAAGAACTTAAGGGGGCGCCCGAGGAGATGAAGGAGGTGAAGCAGAAATTAGAAGAAGTGGAAGAAGGGGTGAGCGAAATTAAGAAGCGACGGAGAGAGGATAAGAAAGAGATAAAGGAGGAAGTAAAAGAATTGGTCCAAAGTCTGTGTTCGGATCGTGATGATGTGCTCATTAACCGGATGAGGGATTCGCAGGTGATGGAGGAGAAGCGAAGAGAAAGAGGACCCGGTGTAAGTGGTGACCAATATGGTCGTGCGTATGATGCGCCAGGTGATTTAATAAGCTTGGGGGTCGAGATGGACCCGGATGTTCGTGAGAGGCCAAGAGTGAGGTGTATGGCTGGTCCGGAGGGTATGGAACGAGGGTGCGAGCGAGAGGGTCCGGTGATGGGAGAGGTGCGAGGTGTGAGTGAGCAAGGTTGTGGTGGTATGGAATGGGTAGCGGGTTGCGGAAGTGTGACCCATGCATCGACACCAACAGTGGTAGTTTTTAGAGGGACAGGCGAGGCACGGGAGCCCCTTGGGGGTAATGTACTGTGGGGGCCCGGCCGGTTCGGCCCCGCGCTGACCCCGCAAGGGGCGACGCACGGGGTCCGGCAGGCGGGCAACGACTCACATACGAGGTGGTCCCACAAGGTCCCACTCGCGCCGTATGACGGTGGGTAAGGGTGGCATCCCTGCCACCCTTCCCATGAGGGGGGCAAAGGAGCACTAGCTTATGGGGTGTATGGCAGTGAAAACTAGCCCGGGTGGGTTAGGATATTGTGTGTAGGGATCTAGCGAAGATGACATTAGGTAACGTTAAGGTTAGTTAGTGACAAGGATACCTGTAGAGGGGACGCAGGTAGATTAGAGTGGATGATAATGACGAGGGAGCGCAATAGTTTAAAGGGACGACTGGGAAGCGCAAGTTTTAGAGGGGAGTAGTTAGATGAGATGATGCTGTGTGAGAACTGGACAGGTGTGTGGAGCAGTGTATGAGTAGTGAGTGTTGTGGATCAGCGTAAATGCGCTTGGGGTTGAGAAGGGTGCAGGCGGCACCAAGTATGCGAGCACAGGTGTGCAAGTACAGGTGTGTGGAATATATGGAGCGGAGAATGAGTGGTGTGGGGAGAGTTGGAGTAAGTGGTACGGAGTGGTGTGCATGGTGCGAAGGTGTGGATGGGGGAAGAGTGGACCCCTTTTCACGAGTACCCGGGGAGGGTAGTTTAAAGAATAGTTAGAAGGTATAGGTAAATTGTGGTTGGATATTGGCATTTGTGGTGCGGTTGCAGAATGGTATTGTGGATGGGTGCATTGGTGTGGTGAAATTGGCTGGTCGTGTGGCCTGTTAGTATGAGTGTGAATGGTTGGGCACTCCGCCACTGTTAGATGTCGGCCAGGTGAGGCCGCAGGTGGGCTCTGGGAGCCGTTAGTGTCAGTGGGTGCCTGAGGATCCCGGGTGTGGATCGGGCAGCCCGTGCCAGAGAGGGCACTGAGGGGGTGAGAGTGCGAGAGGGCCTTCCCCAGTTAGTTAGGTTAGGGTGAGGAGCAGGTGAGCTCGGTAGGCAACAACAGTGGTGGAGGTGTGCAGGTGGGCGGACCAGCTGGGAGCGTCACACGACCCAGCCACCGAAATTGTGCGGGGGCACCGAGTGATGAATCGGGGGAGTGAGACCCCAACTTGAGAAGCACCACAGTTTGGTCAATGGGAATTGGTTTTTAGAACCCATAGTGCAAGTTGGCCAATGGATTGGCAGGGAAAGACCCCGGGTAATGTAAAGTTGTTAAAGTCATTTAGGAAATAGTTAGGATTGATGAACCTGTCGCACCATACGCAGCCACTTACCTGAGGTGATGATGATGACTCCACACCTGTGTTCCTTTGTTCTGTGTTGCAGGAAAGGAGAATTGCTGTGTGGATTTGTGAGACGCATCACGACGTGGATGAGACATTGGGGTGATTCCATCTCTCCCTCCTTAGGAGGGACTGATGATGAGTTGGTGATGGCAAATTTTGATGTTGAGTTGGAGATGGCAAATTTTGATGAGAGTTGGAAATGGCAAATTTGATTGGTTAGGAGGGAGAGAAGACGAATTTGGTTTATGGGAGGAACGGGGAAGACAGTAGGGACGTTTGTTGATGTGTAAAGTAGATGTTTATGGGTAGTGTTGTGTTTTGTGGATACAGTAAGGGGTAAGGGAGGGGCAATGTAGGTTACCTGGTGGGGGGGGGGGCGTACGGTAGGAACGTACCTGTCTCACCTGGTTCCCATGTGCCCCCAGTGGGCATTACCTTGAATTGCGTGCACTTTTGCGCCCTTACCACCTTACTCACTTGTCTTATTTTGTCTCCCACCTCCGAGGATCTGGCTTTGGGGCAGAGAGAGAGGAGAGAGAGGTGCTGGCTCCGCAGTTGTGGGCCTGTACTTCCGCTGCTTGCTGCCTGGATCGATACACCATATGGACCGCAATTTTTGTGGCCGCCCACCATGGACCGCAGTTCTTTTGCGGGCAAGCACCACCCGTTGATGGACCTCTGGGTCAACGTGGCACCTATGCCATACAGGTGAACCACTTTTAATTGGCCCCCTGACGGCCACAATTAAGAAATAGACGCGGTTGGCGCCTTTCTTTATTTCTAAAGAAGCCAGAAGGCCAAGTGCACTCCATGAAGGCAAGACCAGCGGCAGAACATCGGCCGGCTGCGACACCACCGGTGACCATGGACACTTAATTGTGCATTGTTACTGAACACTTTATTGGTGCACCGGATGGTGCTGACTGTGCGTATGGGGTGGTGCTTTTGGTGCTTGGACGGGGTGCTCTGCACATTATTAAAGGCCGTAGGGCCACAGGGCACTCGTGGGTTGGTGTATCGATGCTGGCATGCGTGCTCTCCCTATGCATAACATCTGCATGTGTTCCTCAAAGAACAGGTCCTGGATCGTAGTGTAAATATCAGTCTTGTGTAAATGATGCTCCCTACCGGCTGTATGTTTAGTTTGAGGATGCTTTCCGTGATTCGGTTATCCTGTGGGTGTGTTTCTGTTAGGAGAAGGGTGCAACGTCGCAGGGGGACATATTTACTCATTTGTGAACATCTGTATAACTGTCGCACTCAGGGTTGAGTTAATAGTAGAGGGAACTACATCTGAGTGCCACACTAACGTAGGTAAAAATTTGTCGTGTCGGGACGCCCCGAGGTAGAGAAGGGTGCAATGTTGCGGATATGGGATTTGCATCCATCCATATCCGCTTGTAAATATTCCCCTATTTCCTCAATACTTCCCAACTATCCCCAATCCCCCATTCCCTAGTCCCATTTTCTGTAAACAACACTCTGTAGACCCGACCTCCCCCTATTTCCCCCCATTAAATGTCGCATCCAGGTCCACCGCATCTCACGTAGACAACTATAGGACATCTTGCTAGTTATTCTTAGTCTATGTCAGTTAAGGACTCGTTTCCATTAATTCTGACCCTTCGTTGCACCAGAATGTGATTGTATGGCACCGTTAGGAAGTTTAGGACCTCCCAATACCTCCCCGCAGCTCTTCCTCACGGTTCAGCAACAACAACAACAACAACAGCAGCGGCGGGCACGGGGAGTGCGCGTCCTCACTCCGGCTTGGTTGGTAGGGGGTGTTGGGAGGGCACCAGGCCTTTCCAACGAGCCGCCATCGAACATGTGCTCGACGGGGTTACCAAATAGGGGCTCCCTGTCAGCTCCTCGTCAAGGGCGGAGCCCGGTAACCCCCGCACCCAATAGAAGCGGCGGACCGGGCCCATCTGTGGCGGAGCCAACCAGCCGAGGGTGTGTCACTCCCCGCTGAGCATGTGCAGGAAGAGGGAGGTGACGTCAGATGCGCGCTGAGCTTGGAGAAAGAAAGACGCCACCTCCGAGCGCTGTGAGGCCTCCCTGCATCTCTTGGACCGTGCTTGATCCTGTCCCCGAGCCAAGGTGCACCTTTTGCTATCGACTACCTGTCCCTTCCTGCCATCAATCCCTGTGTAAGTCAGCCTTGTTCCGTTTGTCTGTGGTCTGTCTGGGCTAAGATAAGATTGTATTTAAGTGCCTATCTCTTCTGTGCCTTTACCTCACTACCTTGTAATCTAGCCCTTTTCTCCCCCACTGTAATTATATCCTCCTCCGGAGGTCTTGAGAACAGTACCCCTTGCGTCGTTTCATCTATCCCAGTCGTTGTGGCCTTTCCATCATTGATTTAGCGTAGCGCGATTTGGTCAACGTCTGGGTGGAATCGGGGTCTAGTCGGGGAATAACTGTTAGGCGCGGTAATACACCACCGCTCGGTCGAAATAACATCTAATCCGCGATCAGTAACAATATATATATATATATATATATATATATATATATATATATATATATATATATATACACATATATATATATATATATATATATATGTATATATATATATATATATACACAGACTTGGCATTTAATATGGAATATTTTTTTTGTGGGGGTGAACTTACTTTTCAAGATGACTTAGAACCAAAAGTTCATTGGAATTATGTTGAAATTATTCTAGATTTTGTTAATGTGACCTTTAAAAGAACCAAAAAACACATTTGACATTTCGAAGCAAATAAATTGATCCTTGAAAGTGATGTAAACTGATATCGAACTCAATTCACGGACAGTACTGTGTTAAACTTCTTGGCGTTTTCCAGAAGTATCTCTTTATTTTGCACATTAGCCAAAAAAAATTCAACAAAAACAAAAGCTAAATTATGACTGGGATTACGGACAGTAAAATTACAGTTCAGTACTTCGTGTAACCCCCACGAGCATTCAGGAGAGCACGTACACGTCGAGGCATGCTGTTCACGAGATTTGCCAATGGTTGGACAGGAATCGCTTGCCATGCAGTGACAATAGTCTGCTGCAATTCACGCACAGAGGCAGGCTGCTGGTCCAAGTTGTCGATTTGACGCGTTAATTCTGCCCACAAGTTCTCTATCGGATTCATATCCGGGGACATGGCAGGCCACTCCACATGCTCGACACCACGGTCAGCAAGAAAGTGTTGGATCATGCGAGCACGATGAGGCCGTGCATTGTCATCTTGGAAGACAAAGTTTCCTCGAAAGGCTGCATGAGCAAATGGAAGCAATGTTTCTTCCAGATTGGCCCTGTACTTGAACTGGTTCAGGTTTCCATTCAGAACAACCAGGTCAGTTTTGCCCCCTGCATGAAATGCAGCCCAAACAGTAACCTCCAGCTTGGACTCTTGGCACTATACAATCTTCGTTGTGGGCTTCATGCACTTGTCTGCACACTCGGACGCGGCCATCTTGACGATAGACCAGAAATCTAGACTCGACACTGAAGGTCACGTGAATCCAGTTTCCTGGCTGCCATTGACGGTGCTCTCTGGACCACTGCAATCGGCGCTGGCTGTGTTGTCTGGTCAGGCGTGGCTTTCTCAGGGGATACCTGGCACGATAGCCTGCTTGAACCAGTCGTTGGTTGACTAGCCTTCTGGATACAGGCACATTTGTCAGTTGCTGCCACTCAGCCCGAAGCCGATTAGCTGACTTGGTACGGCCATTGCAGACTAACCGGTGCAGCTGGCGATCATCTCTCCTTGTGGTTCTGCATGGACGTCCTGGCCTCGGTATTGGAGTAGAGACACCCCTCTGAGCATTTCGTTTCAGGATCTTTGACACCTGATCTTGAGTGATGCCATACTTCTGAGCAATAGCACGCTGTTTCATGCCAGAATTTCCTAAAGCCACCACTCCATGACAAACAGCATTGTCACGTTGACGGACCATCTCCAGAGGAAGCGGCAATAACTTTGGTAGATGTGCAGCAGTTGTTTTCCACTAATACAGAATGCAACAACCCTTATATACCCGATTGTGAAGCCAATCGTCAAATGTAACTGTCCTTACATTTTGTCACGCCACCTGTGATATAAGCCTGTTATTGACTTCTTGCTGCGAAAGACAATCAGTGACATGGTTCTTTCAACAAAGAAATCACCGAAGCATAAAAGAAACTCACCAGATTGATATACTGAGTTCAGAAAGTAAACCCAAGTCAAGAAAAAAAAAAATTCAATATTAAATGCCAAGTCTGTATATGTATATATATATATATATATATATATATATATATATATATATATATATATATATATATATATATATATATATATATAGACACAATACATGACCAAAAGTATGTGGACACCCCCTTCTAATTTGTGGATTTGGCTGTTTCAGCCACACCCATTGCAGACAGGTATCTATCTATCTATCTATAATTCCATTAATCTCTGTGTGTATGTGTGTATGTGTGTATGTGTGTATGTGTGTATGTGTGTTTGTATGTTTGTCTGTGACCGCTGTTTCTCGACAACCACGGGTCCGATATACTTTAAACTTGCCAGGTATATTGCTGGGGACCCGAGGATGTGCCTTTTCAAGGTTTGAAATTAATCGGACAAGTACTTACCGAGCTATGGCGATTTAGCCGTTCGCCGTTCGCTTTGGCGTTGCGAATGGACCAAACCATTGCATGTAAATAGAGGGGGGGTTTCTGTGGTCGTTGCGAATGGACCAAACCATTCATGTAAATAGAGGGGGGGGGGGGGTTCTGTGGTCGTTACTGCCACGTGGTTTCAAAGTTTTTTTTTGTTGTTGTTGTTTGCACGCATGTTTTTTTGCACCCACGTACGGGCACGTCCTAGCTTATATATAGTACGGGCATGCCCTAGTATGTAATCAATCACACAACCATGCAATCTCTATATACAAACATTGGCAGTAGAATGGGCCGTATTGAAGAGCTCAGTGACTTTCAATGTGGCACCGTCATAGGATGCCACCTTTCCAACAGGTCAGTTCATCAAATTTCTGCTCTGCTATAGCTGCCCCGGTCAACTGTAAGTGCCGTTATTGTGAAGTGGAAACGTCTAGGAGCAACAACAGCTCAGGTGCGAAATGGTAGGCCACACAAGCTCACATAACGGGACCGCTGAGTGCTGAAGCATGTAGCGCATAAAAATAGTCTGTCCTCGGTTGCAACACTCACTACCGAGTTCCAAACTGCCTCCGGAAGCAATGTCAGCACAACAACTGTTTGCCGGGATCTTCATGAAGTGGGTTTCCATGTCCGAGCAGACGCACACAAGCCTAAGATCACCATGTGCAATGCCAAGCATCAGCTGGAGTGGTGTAAAGCTCGCCGCCATTGAACTCTGGAGCAGTAGAAATGCCTTCTCTGGAGTGATGAATCCGACTTCACCATCTGGCAGTCTGACGGACGAACCTGGGTTTGGCAGATGCCAGGAGAACGCTACCTGTCCAAATGCATAGTGCCAACTGTAAAGATTGGTGGAGGAGGAATAATGGTCTGGGGCTGTTTTTCATGGTTCGGGCTTGGCCCCTTAGTTCCAGTGAAGGGAAATCTTAACGCCACAGCATACAATGACATTCTAGACAATTGTGTGCTTCCAACATTGTGGCAACAGTTTGGGGAAGGCCCTTTCCTGTTTCAGCATGACAATGCCCCCTTGCACAGAGTGAGGTCCATACAGAAATGGTTTGTCGAGATCGGTGTGGAAGAACTTGACTGGCCTGCACATAGCCCTGATCTTAAGCCCATCGAACACCTTTGGGATGAATTGGAATGCTAACTGCGAGCCAGGCCTAATTGCCTAAACATCAGTTCCTTGACCTCACTGATGCTCTTGTGGCTGAATACAAGCAAATCCCTGCAGCAATGTTCCAACATCTAGTGGAAAGCCTTCCCAGAAGAGTGGAGACTGTTACAGCAGCAAAGGGGGGGACCAACTCCATATTAATGCCCATGATTTTGGAATGAGATGTTCAATGTTCGGGTGTCCACATACTTTTAGTCATGTAGTGTATATGTATCTATATTATAAAACAGGAGTGTCTGTCTGTCTGTCTGTCTGTCCGTCCCCAAACTACTCCATCAGTTTTGGGGCTAGCCCCACCAAAACTCCTGTGGAACGTTTTTGGTTCCCAGAGGATGTTCTCAGGTCGGTAGGAGGTTTCATAAATTCCTCAATAAAATTATGATTTTGAAATTAACTCGATACGAACCTGCCGTGAATCTGGAAGTGGACAGATGACGGCAAAGAGCTGGTTTGATAATATCCCAATACAACCGTCATTTAAAACAGTATTTTGTTAAAGTATCAATTTATAAATTGGAATGACGTTTTGAACTAAGTGAATTCAATTACGATCTTCAATTCGTAATTATATACACCAAACCGTACGGAACTACTTCACATCCGGATTTAAACCGATTTGTTTCCATTTCCATATATATATATATATATATATATGTATATATATATATATATATATATATATATATATATGTAGGGAGCTGTAATGCCCCTCCCCCTTTGTATATCCTTGCTGCTTTACCAATTACCAAGTATAACCAATTATATGTTTTGTTTTGACTTGCTACTGTACTCTCTCATGATACTGAGTTCTTTCTACTGCATTGAGGATGTGTAATATCCTAATAAGGAGTTCTCTGCCTTTGTGCTCTGGCCTGCGTGGGCGCAATCTCTAGTTCCCCTTTCCCGGCCTTGAAGGCAACTCTTATCTCTCTTTGCCTGTTTCCTGTTTTGCCATTATCTTGCAAGTTGACAGTTTTACGAGTGACCACTCCCCTTTGTACTTTCCCAAGCCAGCTGCTATACAGAAAGTTGTAAACATGTTGTCACATAATGCTGACCATCTCCTTATCAGAAGCTAACCCATGACTGGCCTTGGATGAACTTCCTTTAATTAACTGAACAACAGGATGGGACTATGGTGGGGGACCCAATGAGCCCGTTTCTCCTCTGTGTCTTGTGAGCTAACTCCACCCCTGACTTTCCTTTATATAAAGCAATGTTAATTGAATTATTTCAGAGCATCTTGTTGTACTGTTGGTCATTCCTTGTGAGTTTCAATGCAACTTTGCTGTCCTCAAGCTTGAGTACTCGAGTTCCAATAAATATATCCGTTGCTCCTTTCTTCTGAGTTCTTCTGAGTCCCAAGTCCTAAGTCCTCGTTCTCGGCAACTGGTGGCAGCGGTGGGATCAGTCTGGGCAGTCCGGGACGCGGTCCCAGGCAAGGGAGTGGTGAGAGACCAGCTGGCAATTGATCCGGGTCAGGTGAGCTGTGGTTTTCTTTTGTTTTTTCCTTTTTAGCCCGGGGGTCAGTCCAAATTGTAACCCACTCTCTCTTGCTCGGTCGCCGTACGTTCCGTTCCCTGCTCATACCTGTTCCACGAACCTAAATTTAATTACGGACCGCTTGGGTCCTGGAGCAACTGATTGTTTATGGACTCGTTAGGGTAACGTTACGTAAGGAGAAGTGCCCCACGTTGGGCGCCTGAGGTTAAGGGGTAATAGATCTCTGGGTTGTGAGGGTAAGGATAAGGGCGGCGTCCCGAACCGAGGCCTACCCGGGAGACGTTGGAATTTTAAGTAAGATCAGAACTATTATACGGGCGTAGGACGCCAGGAAAGTGCAGTAAGGGTAGGATAGACGGCTGTGTAGGCGGGCGAGCCTCTCAGGAGAGTAGGTAGCGCGGCCGTACCACGCGAGGCGGGCGAACCTCACGAGTACAAGGCTGCGAGCCTCTCAGAGTTAGGTAGACGGCTGTAAACGCGAGGCGGGCGATCCTCACGAGTACAAGGCTACGTCGGTAAACTAAATTTTCCTAGGATGGGTAACAGTATGGGTAATAAGACAGTAAAGGCAGGTGAACCGCTTAGACATACCCCAGCATTTTTTATGTTTAAGAGGTATGGCTATGCTGCTGTGAGACCAGGGAAGTCATGGGTTGCATTGACGAAGGATTTAGGAGAACCGTGGCCCGAAGGAGGGTCTTTTGCGCTGGAAAAATTGGACGTGTTGTATGAGACATTAGAAAAGTTCGAACAGGCCACGAAACACTTTCCGCCTGACTATTGGAAAGTCTTTGGCTGGTGGAAGGAAGAAGCGATGAAGCGACACGCAAAGTCGAAACAGGCCAGCTTGGCCGGTGAGGTAACAAAACTCAAGGGTCTGAGGAAACAGGCGAATAAAGAGCAGGATGAAGCGCTTAAGGAAATAGAGAGGCAGGCCAACGCGCGACTGATGCCGCTCGTTGAAAAACCAGACCCCGCGAGAGGGGAGGCAGTGACCAATCTACCCTCCCCAGCCCCAGTCCTAAGCTCTGTCCCAGGGTTTCAGGCACCACCTATCCTTTCTGCGCCCCCGCCACCACCTCCCTATAACCCCGCTACCATCGCGCCCCAGATACCCCAGAACCACCCGAGCCAGGGAAGGCCGTTTGCACAACTCGGGGCTAACGGAATAGATGACGGGACCGACATCGCAGGGTTCCCGCCACCGATAGGACCGGATGGGTTATACCCCTCACTGGTAGGTTGTAAGGGGAAAAGGACCTCACAAACTACCCCATCGGAATGT
Source organism: Myxine glutinosa (assembly GCF_964187855.1). Classification (NCBI taxonomy): domain Eukaryota; kingdom Metazoa; phylum Chordata; class Myxini; order Myxiniformes; family Myxinidae; genus Myxine; species Myxine glutinosa. The sequence goes on along the minus strand of NC_136262.1, from coordinate 205,588,565 downwards.
CAGGAAATAGAGGAAAAGAAAACATTGTGCCCTGTACAAGTTATCGGGGTTGACGCAGCAGGTCATGGGGTTCGGGAAAGAGTACCATGGAAAGAATCCTCTTTAACTGTAATGCGGGAAAGGATTCAACATTTGCTTATTGAGGATCCGCGGCAGATAGTGCCGACCATGTCGAATTGGTTTATGGCTGGCGAGTGCGACTATAGAGACATAACTCATATGGGAGTATCCGTGCTCCCACCCAAAGTATGGGAAAGGGCTAGACAAAGAGCACACTGGCCGCACGACGACCCAAGGGCGGTGGGTGCAATCCCCCGGATAACACTAGTACAATGGGACGCACTGAAGCTCCGGCTGCTGGGTGCCATCGAGCATGCGCTGTTGCCAGCAGGAGGTCCGGATTGGGGAAAAATTGGGGCCATAAAACAAAAGGCAGGAGAACCAATTGGAGAGTACCGAGAAAGGTTGGAAAAGGCCATTGCGCGCTGGGGAGGACTGGGTCCGATGCAGCTGGGAGGGCTACCCCAACCATTGGTAAATCAATATCTAATCGAGGGGCTTCGGCCGGTGTTAAAGAAACAGGTACAGACCGTCCTCTTCGGCTGGAAGGGAATGACAACCAACGAATTATGCGACAAACTGGAACAATGCCCGGGCTCCTCCCTAGAGGAGAAGAAGGATATTAAGGAGGAAATATTGCAAATGTTCGTCCAGGAGAAACGGGCTCAATTTAACCAAAATAAAAAAGGGGATCAGAGTCAGAACTACATACACGAACAGTGCCAGAAGTGGGGACCTGTTCGAGAGCCTGAGGAACATAGGAGGAGTTGTTATCCTTTTTTCTATAAGGGCCAATTCCCCAACGGAGAGTGGATCCACAGCGAAAATGAAAACCGCGACGGTTGTACTGAGGAAGATTTTGGACTAATTAATATGGACGAAATAAAACAACAATGGACAATACCACCCCCTCTCCCCCCTCCTCCTCAAAACCCTCAAACTTGGAATGTGCAAGGGCCCCCTCCCCAAAATTGGTATCCACCAAGACCCCTTCTCCAAACCCCTGGACCACCCCCCAATAGTGGGATGCAGAACGGACCAAGGGGGAACTGGGCCCCGCCCCGGGGCCCGCCGCAGTGGCAACCAGTGAACCAGTCACATTGGGGGCCGCCAGAACGCCGGCAGGGCGGAAGGGGCGCTGTAGAGGGACGACCTATGCCCTCCGCACCACCGGTTCCGCAGGAACCGTGCCATTATTGCAAGCAGATGGGACACTGGATACGTGATTGCCCAAAGGCTCGTAAGGGGTTTCAGCCCCAATACAATAGAGGGGCCTATTGACGGGACGCTGGCGAGTCGCCCAAGGAGTGTCCTCTCTTGACCATGACACCGGCAGAGGAACCAACCATGATGTTGGACGTGGAGGGAAGACAATTAGAATTTCTCGTAGATACGGGCGCGACTCGCAGCACAATTAACAAGGGGCAATTGCCCTCTTTGCGCCCGACGGCCAGGAACGTTCAAATACTGGGTGTTTCGGGTTTACCCCAAGCGCTTCCTATTTCGGAGGAAGTGCGAGTAACATGCGGCCCGCTGGAGGCTAAACACGCCTTTTTGATGACCACTACCGCCCCGACGAATTTGCTGGGACGGGATTTATTGTGCCGTTTGGGCTGTCAGATCTCATGTACCGAGGAGGGAGTTTTCGTAGACGTCGCGGAATCTAAACGCGACTTGTTGATGACGGCACTGGCTCGTCCCGGCCCCACCGCGTATTGGTGGCGCTTGGATCCAGGGGCTTTGTCTGCTTGGACATATATCATAGATAATGTGTGTTTGGACAGTTCAGTGCTGCGAGATTGGATGCAACAGCACCAAATTTCGATAAAGGACTTAAAGGATAATCCACCCCATTGCACTGCGTACTATGATGCAACGGGTGAGGACGAAAACTACCGGGAAAGGGTTAAGGAAAAGCTGGGCGAATGGATGCCTCTACACTTGTCACGGGTATGGATCGGGCGTGAGGGAATAGGAATTGAGGTAGTCCTAACCCCGAGTCAGCATGCGCTGACCCAATACCCCGAAGGAGCGGTCGCCCATGTTACCCTCACTACTGCCAAAGGGTGGCCGCCGGAAAGTGTAGGTTGGATGGTAGGGCGGTTACGAGAAGTTCCCTTACATGGTTATCGGTGTAAGAGGGGCCGCTGGACTTTGAAACGGCTCGAAAACGGTGAAGGGTTCTCAATTGACATTAAGGCAGAACGGAGGGACGGAAAGTTCGAAGAGGCAGAGTTGCCCCCCAAAGGCACCTATGCCATGAGGGCAGTGCTGACGGACCCGGGTGAGTCAGATTACCTCCTAGCGGAGGTGCCAGACAATTTATGGCCCAAAAGCGACGGTGAGGTTGGACGGATGCGAGACGCCAAACCTCTAGTGATAGCAGTGCAGCCGGGGATGCGCTTGCCAAACGTAAAACAGTATAAGCTACGACCTGAGGCCGACGTAGGCATAGCACCAGTGATTCAATCCCTAGTGGAACAGAAGATTATCGTAGAAACTAACAGCCCATGTAATACACCAATTTTGCCAGTTAAAAAGCCGTCAAAGGACAAATGGAGATTTGTACAGGATTTAAGGGAGGTGAACAAGGTGATACAGGGCATACACCCACTAGTTCCAAACGGAGAAACCCTCATGATGTCAATTCCGCCGGACGCAACATACTTCACGGTCATCGACCTTTGTTCTGCGTTTTTCTCTGTGCCCATCGCGCCTGAGTCACAATACTTGTTCGCTTTCACCCATAGGGGGCGCCAGTATACTTGGACAGTACTACCTCAGGGGTTTTCAGATAGCCCCACTCTGTTTTCCCGGGCGCTGCACCGCGACCTGGCGGATGTGGAATTGAAGGGAGGGTCAGTGTTGCTGCAATACGTTGACGATTTGTTGATTTGCTCCCCTTCAAAGGAGGCGTGCGAAATGGATTCTTTGGCCCTATTAAAGGCCTTGGCGGCCAAAGGCCACAAAGTAGGCAGACCAAAACTTCAGTTTGTGCGGCAGGTTGTAACTTACTTGGGACACGCCATTTCGCACGGAAAACGAGAATTGGATGCTGGACGAGTGACCGCTATCACGGAGCTGCCTCGCCCTCGCTCGCAACGGCAAATGCTGCGCTTCCTAGGTATGACGGGATATTGCCGCACTTGGATACTTGATTTTGCGCTGCTGGCTAAACCACTGTACGAGGCGACCAAATCAAATGCCCCGGACCTATTGATATGGACGGATGAATTGAGGCGATGTTTTGACGGGCTGAAACAGGCGCTGGTTACGGCACCGTCATTAGGACTCCCGGATTATGCGAAACCATTTACCCTTTACACTCACGCCGTGGGAGGTTTCGCCCAGTCAGTTTTGACACAGACCCATGGGGATAAGGAGCGGCCGGTGGCCTACTTTAGTAAAAAGTTAGACCCGGTCGAACAAGGGTTTCCGGTGTGCTTGCAAGCCGTGGCAGCGGCCAGGTACGCAGTAGAAAGAACAGCGGACATTGTTATGGGACACCCAGTAACGCTACGGGTACCACATTGCGTCACTTCGCTGTTGTCACAGCGAAGCACACAGCATTTGTCTAACACTAGATTAATGCAATACGAATCCACACTGATCACTGCAGCCAACATCACGATCGAACGTTGCACGACGCTCAACCCAGCCTCACTGATGCCCACTCCTGAGGAGGGCGAACCTCATGTGTGCACCGACGTTGTGCAGCTAGTCTCCACGGTGCGATCGGATTTAAAGGACAATCCCTTAGAATATCCCGACTGTACATATTATGTCGATGGATCAGCTAGGCGCGCATGGGACGGGTCCCTGTTGTCCGGGTACGCCGTGTGCTCGGATAGCGAAACGGTAGAGAGCGGGCGTCTTCCACCTACATTTTCCGCACAGCAGGCGGAGCTGTGCGCCTTGACCAGAGCGTGCAGCTTGGCGGAAGGCCTTGCCGTCAACATTTACACAGATTCGGCCTACGCTCACGGCGTAGTCCACGATAAAGGAGCCATCTGGAAGATGAGAGGTTTTCTCACATCTGCCGGTTCAGTGATAAAGAATGGCGCGTTGGTAGAAGGGCTCCTCCGAAGCATTTTACTTCCCCGCGCTATCGCGGTAATTAAGTGTCGTGGCCACCAAAGGGCGGACACTGACGTTGCCCGGGGCAACGCAAGGGCGGACGAGGCGGCAGGAAAGGCCGCCAACCAACAGATAGAACGCAACATGCCGATGGTGACACGAGCACAGAAGACAGCCGCACAGATTGCCGACATACCGACTGCGGGACCACCCGCCACACCAACTAAGGACGATATCATAAATTTGCAAAATGCTGCACCGACGGCCGAACACGAGGTCTGGCTCAAACGAGGAGCGATACGCCCTGGGCCAGGGGAAATGTGGACCCTTGATGAAAAACCTATAGCACCCCAGGCTTTACTGCCTTGGCTGGCACGCATGGCTCATCAGAATGGTCATGTGTGCCAGAGGGGGGTGATGGGACAGATAGACTACACTTGGGCAGCGCCAGGACTGTCACGGATTGTATCCGAAGTGTGCCGATCGTGTGTGGTCTGCCAGCAACACAATAGAGGGGCGCCACCGAGACATGCACATGATGGGGGACGACCCCCGCCTAGTGGGCCGTTCGCAACTATTGAGTTCGATTTTACAGAATTGGAACCAAGCATGTCGTTTCGCTATGTGTTGGTAATCGTAGATACGTTCACCAAATGGGTCGAAGCATACCCATGCGTCAAATCCGATGCTCCGACAGTAGTGAAGCGCCTCGTGCGGGATTTTATGTGCAGATTTGGCATTCCCCAGATAATTTCGTCAGATCAAGGAGGCCATTTCACGGCGCAGGTGGTTAAGGGCATCCTGAAGGCGTTGGGCGTTAAACAATCCTTCCATTGCGTCTACCACCCACAGTCCTCAGGACTTGTGGAACGAACGAACAAGACTTTAAAGAATAAACTAGCGAAACTTTGCGCAGACACAGGCTTGAGGTGGCCAGAGGCTCTTCCGCTTGCATTGATGAGCATTCGTTCCACCCCGGGTCGCACTACGGGCCTTTCCCCCCACGAAATATTAATGGGACGACCTATGAGCTTGCCCGTTTCAGCACCAACAGACATGTCCACCCTTGCTTTGCCAGTAATGGATGACATGCTTTTGAGATTTTGCATAGGCTTGTCGAATGTGGCACGCAGCATCCATGCTCGAGTACGAGAGGCGCTGCCTGAACCAATAGGCCACGCCATCCACAACTTTCAGGCCGGCGACTGGGTGCTCGTGAAGCACTTCACCCGCAAGGCTGCTTTGGAGCCACGGTGGAAGGGACCATTCCAGGTGCTACTGGTCACACCGACGGCAGTCTTCTGCGAGGGTAAACCTTCGTGGATCCACGCCACCCATTGTAAGTTGTCCTTCCCCGCACCACAAGCCACACAAGACACCGCACCTCACATTGCTGCAGACACCATACCTCACACCGCTGAAGACAATGCACCGTCTAGGGCACCACAGTCTCCTAAGGGCGGCGATGACGGTCATGATGATGGGAATTCTGGGCAGCTGCCTAACAAACCCCGCCAAGGATAGGCTTCTGCAGTTTAACCCACTGAGAGAGGATCTCCCCAAATACCCAGGACACGACAACTACACGTTATTTAAACTTTACTCCGTCAAATACATAACGGCTCGCCGGGGACAGGGGATAGTAGTACATTGCTGTGAGTTGGAGACACATTTCAAGTGGCTATCTGTAAGATGGATGGAAGCCATGGTGGTACACAATGGGACACCACAGGCACGCATGACAACCCCACGCATAGTCTTAACTAAAGTTAGACAGGTGGAAAATGGAAGGTTTACTGGGACCGTGAATAGTCACGCCGCCGCAGGATATCAATGGGGCACGGGCATCGACAATACTACTCTCCTACTGTCGCATGCCCTCGTCGGCCCACACACCACGATAATACTTGAATGTGGAATATGGCCCCCGCGCACGCTGATTAGAAGGAACAAAAAGAGGGGAGATACCCAACACCAAATCCGGCCTAGTTGTGCCGCCTACGTCATTAAACCCCCTCCTGCCCAGGAAGTAAGAAGGAAGCCAGAGGAGAACACATACTGGAAGGTCGCACGGCATATGGCCACAGTACAGAATAGGACACAGTGTTGGATGTGTATGCACCTTCCCCGCACCAGCACAGCAGGCATACCAATGGTAGTGTTACCCCTATCACTCAATGATTTGTGCTCGAAGCCACTAGATACCAAATGCATTAGTACAACCCTGACAAGCCAAGGTTCTGACGGAACTGCGTGTAAACGAGTTTTCCAGTACTCCCCTCCCATCCTGTCCCGACACTTTGAGGAACGTCCGGCGCCGGTTTGGGTCAAGCCGGCATGGGGGGCCCTCTGCTTAGAAGGAAAGGGCCAAGTAATGGTAGGCAAATCCGTGTGTAGAGATACCCTTCCCGCGGACCCGAGAAAAGGGAAACACACGCTCCTAGTGAACGTTACAAGCTCGCCCTTGCATAACCTCACACACCTCCAGTTGGCATGGAAAGGGGAAAACGGGACAAACACTATCCCAGGTCTTCTCACTTGCATGACCACCCATTTAGTGGCCCCGCACGGGACCATGTTTGTATGCGGGAATAAAGCTTACCCGTTTTTACCTGATAATTGGGGAGGAATTTGCTATTTAGGATCAGTTTTCCCAGAGATGGAAATGCGACAGCACTTGCATAATACCACCGCACTCATAAGGACACAACGAAGCACCTATTGGCACGACGACGACACCACTACTTTACACGGCGCTGATTGGGAGAAAGCCGTTAGCTTCTTCTTCCCATGGGCTGGGACGGTCATGAACAGTTACCGCATTGACAAAATTGCGTTAATCTTAGAAACTGTGGCCAACGCCACCGCTACAGCACACGACGAAATGTTGGACACAGTTGTCCATCTGCGTACAATGGTTATGCAAAATAGGGTTGCATTAGATATGCTATTGGCAGAACGAGGAGGGGTATGTGGGATAATTGAGGGTAAATGTTGCACTTTTATTCCTGACCCCTCACAGGGTGTCAGTGCTGCTATTATAACGTTAAGGGAAAGCGCTCACTCATTGACAAGGGATCGATTGGATCGGGAAGCCTCCCACCAGTGGCTTACCGACTGGTTCAAGGGGTGGACAGGCACAATTGTAAAGTGGGTACTAACCGCCTTGGCAATAGTCCTTGGAATCGTGGTTTGTTGTGTAATAATCAAGGCTTTAGTCCTTGCGTGTGTGAGGAAGTTTTCCACAGGATGGACACTGCAGACGACAACAGAAAGGGCCATGGTGATGCTTGAAAAGCTGACCGTGGGTCCAGAGGACACACCAGCTGTCAACTCAACTGCCCGTCGCGGATCCTGGAACGACGACCTGAACGAGTCCTTGGGCCGCGACAATGAGATCTCCGCTTCCGAAGATTGTTCTTCCATTGTTGATATTACCGATAATGACGTCGAGTACACTTATGCGGACCTCGAAGCATTTCAGGCTACCAGGAGGCCGTTTAAACTGGGCCCCGACACGTCGGAAGAAGAAATCGACGATTTCCTGAAGGATTCCTCTCGTTTCTTCACGATATGCCATGCCGTGGCTATGACTATGGGCCGTCCACTCCGCAGGCCTACGCCACCTGAAAATAATGTTACTGATGATGTTACCAATGATGATGTGGGCCACTTGCGAGGGTCCCCGGCTGATGTTTATGTTTCAATGCAGGCTCTGCCTCTCCATGTTTCACGAGCTCACCTTTATGTCTCACAAGCCCACAGTGAGTCAAACGCCACTGACCCAGTTCGGGATTTGGACCCAGCTGTGAACCCAAGCCCGGATGGAGAGGAACTCGATCGTGAAAATACTCTGAGTTCCGAGTCTGATTGTTTTGGAGATTCGCCCTTGAATAACAGCGAAGCAAGCAGCATCGCCTCGGACGATCTCGACTTTGACCCAAAGGAAGTTTCTCTCCCACCTTTGGATCGTTATGCTTTATTCCATGGCCATAGGTTTGAGCCACCTGATACTGACGATGTTGTGTCTTCCCCAGATCACCAGCACGTAAGAGACCTCATGAACATGAATATCGATTGAGCGCTGAAGATCGACAAGGATTTCACTTGGGGAAGCCTGGGCGAGCTCCAGTTGGGGAGGAGTCCGGCTGCACCTCTGTGGTCCAAGGGTGGGTCGGAGATCTTCCTGGGTGTGGACCCCGGTGGAACCAGAGGTCTTCGTTGTGGATTTGGCGCGCTATTCGATCTTCATGTCTCTACGGTCTCACCTCATACACCCATCTACACCCGACTTACATCATACATCCACTTACACCCACTTGCACCCACACACCCGCGGATCAGCCTGCTGGGTTCGTTGTGCGGTACTGGGTACGGGACATGCTCACTGGGCTGCATTCGTGTGGTACGTTACGTTTAGTTACACTCTCTCTCTCTCCCACCTCTTTTGGTGGATTTTGTGTGCCATTTGATCACTCTGCTTTTACGGCCTTACATTGCATACTCACATACAGACGCGAATCATCCTACTGAGTTTGTGTGGTGCTTTGGTACGGGACATTCTTACGGGGCTGCCTTCGCGTGATATGTTGAATGATTTTTCTGTTTTTGTTTGAAATAAAGGCCTTTGATTGGCTCGTAGATAACTTTGTATCTTAGATCCAAAAGGGCGGTATGTAGGGAGCTGTAATGCCCCTCCCCCTTTGTATATCCTTGCTGCTTTACCAATTACCAAGTATAACCAATTATATGTTTTGTTTTGACTTGCTACTGTACTCTCTCATGATACTGAGTTCTTTCTACTGCATTGAGGATGTGTAATATCCTAATAAGGAGTTCTCTGCCTTTGTGCTCTGGCCTGCGTGGGCGCAATCTCTAGTTCCCCTTTCCCGGCCTTGAAGGCAACTCTTATCTCTCTTTGCCTGTTTCCTGTTTTGCCATTATCTTGCAAGTTGACAGTTTTACGAGTGACCACTCCCCTTTGTACTTTCCCAAGCCAGCTGCTATACAGAAAGTTGTAAACATGTTGTCACATAATGCTGACCATCTCCTTATCAGAAGCTAACCCATGACTGGCCTTGGATGAACTTCCTTTAATTAACTGAACAACAGGATGGGACTATGGTGGGGGACCCAATGAGCCCGTTTCTCCTCTGTGTCTTGTGAGCTAACTCCACCCCTGACTTTCCTTTATATAAAGCAATGTTAATTGAATTATTTCAGAGCATCTTGTTGTACTGTTGGTCATTCCTTGTGAGTTTCAATGCAACTTTGCTGTCCTCAAGCTTGAGTACTCGAGTTCCAATAAATATATCCGTTGCTCCTTTCTTCTGAGTTCTTCTGAGTCCCAAGTCCTAAGTCCTCGTTCTCGGCATATATATATATATATATATATATATATATATATATATTGTTACAGATCGCGGATTAAGATGTTAGTTACCGAGCGGTTTGGTATTGCCGCGACCTAACAGGATCCCTGACTCACCCGATTCACCCAGGACTTTGGCCGGATCGCACCACAGCTAGTCAATAGGGAAAAGACAAAGGCGACACGGATGTGAAGAAGAAAAAGAAGACAAAAAGGTTTGGAAATACTACTAAATTTATTGACTATTTACACACAAGCAAAAAGAAAGCAGTCACGTTTATTTACAAGCACATAAGACGCAGGTGACACAGGGAAAAGGCTAGCTTACCTACAGTCTTAATTAACCCAGGACAGAACAAACAAAAGACACTGACTCACGCGGGGAATTGCAGGAATGGCAGGATGTGGATGGCTGGAGGTGAACGCTGGGTGGAGCCAACGCGGAGCTTTGGTGGGGGTGAACGCTTGGTGGAGCCAACGCGGAGCTTGGTGGAGCTTTGGTGGAGGTGAACGCTTGGTGGAGCCAACGCGGAGCTTGGTGGAGCCTTGGTGGAGGTGAACGCTTGGTGGAGCCAACGCGGAGCTTGGGGGATTGGTGTGACGGGTTCTCTCTCCTTCCTTAGTCCCACCCAGTCCAACAACTTCCTCTCTTGCTTAGTCCCACCCAGTTCAACAACTTCCTCTCTTGCTTCAGGACTCTTTCTCTCTCTTTCTTGGTCCCTCACTCTTTACCACCGACTCCTCACCGCAACCAACGCAACCACTTGACCACCACCTCTACTGACTGACTCTTCACCACTCTGCACTTGACGACCGACTCCCAACCAACTCAGACCAACTCAAAGTCCATCTCTCCTGGGAACGCCCCCGCCGTGGGTTATATAGGCCCCGCCCCTCAACCTTTGCAAACCTCCCCCAAACGTTCTCTCCCCGCCCTCTCAAGCCAAACCCCTTGTTCATGGTTGGTCGAGTGGGGCCGGCTCACTCCTCCCCTCTCTGACGAGGTGGGGACCCGCCTTCCTTCCCCCAACCCTGCCTCGTGGTCAATGGCGGATGAAGGGAAAACCGCCCAACATGCAGTTGGCAATGCGAATTGCAATTGACGGGAAGGGGGGAATGGAAGTGTTGGGAGTGGGAATGAAGGGAATCTATCTCTTTCACTGGTGCAATGGAGTATTTCAATTAATGGAAGACACAGCCTTACACTAATACACATAATAAGGATATAACTGTCAAAAAAAGATATATCGTGTCCTGCATGTATGTTTTATGGACTAACTACGGGAACGCCCTTTGACCTTTATACAACCACAAACGGAGGGAGGAGGGGTGATATTTTACAACAACCTTTTACAACAACATTTTACCACAACAATAAAATAAAAAAACATTCTCATATCCACAACACTATATATATATATATATATATATATATATATATATATATATATATATATATATATATATATTAGTCTAGTAGGAAGACTAGGTCCCCGTGCACCCCCCGGAGATATACTTCTAATCAGTGTTTCTAGATTGGAAAAAATGTGTAGAAAATGACTAGCTATGGCCCCAAGCTGGAAACATGTCCCACATACCATTTTTATGCAAATTACTGCTGCCATTATCAAAAAAACGATTTTTGACATATCTCAGCCAATATTGCAGATAATTGAAAAATGAAGGTGTCTAGACCCATGTTTTGAAGGGCATAGATCATGATAGAACTATTCATAACATGATTACATGTGTCTATGGTATACTAGTATGCATATTAATGCTGTAATTACAAAATAATCAGTTTTACAAATGATAAGGATACGTTAATACTGCAGATAACTTAACATGGTACATAAGGGGTCTAAACCCAGGTATTTTCAAGGTTAAATGTCAACAAGATGCTCCTGAGTCTTGCATAGGGGCGGGACATTGGCAGTAACATTGGTACCACTCAACTTTTCTTCCCACCATTGACTTTGTATTGCGAGAGATTTTCACTTGCTTATTTAAAGGTTTCTCACCCAGCCCACGTAAAATCTACCAACTCCTGCTGTTAACTCCCAAACATATTTTTTTATGTTATCCAATCACAGTGCAGAAATGACAGACTAGAGATCCAAATTAGTGCTGCTATAGCTGCCATTTTACATTTCCATCCATGTAACATGCGCGCTCGCGCACTCGTATCAATTGGTAATGTCGCGCGCTCGTATCAATTGGTAACGTTGATGTTATTGAATACCTCAGTTGAAAGTTCAGTCTTCCATTCCATCTGTGTGTTGTTCTTGGTATTCATCCTCCAATCTAGCCAGGTAAGATGCTAACTATAATGTTACTCACACTCTTGACTTCAGTTTCTGCATGAAATCATAAACAGGCAGAATAACAGCTGAGCCAGCTAGCACCATGTTAGCTAACGTTAAAGCTAGCCTCATCTATGTACAGTATGTTCCTAATGTCGGTGTAACTTAAACTTTTGTTAATGCCAAACATGAGACATATCTGTTGACTTCTGTATATGAATTGAACCAGAAAGAGGCACGACAGCTGAGCTAGCTACAGTAACTTAGCACAATGTTTCATTGGCCTAGATAGCTAACGTTAGTGTGGAAGAATTTAGATGTTTTAGCTATTAGCACTTTTGATGCCACTAAACATGGTTTAGTCAGCTAAAAAGTACCCTAGTGTAGAACATGACTCAGAACCTCTGTTACCTCACTGAAAACTCAGAGCCTCCTTTCACAGGCATTTTTAACATCATTCGTGATTTCTTATTTGTCATTTAACAGTGATGGTAGACATCGACAGCAAGCATGCCCAAAAGAAAACGGAGTGTAGAACCTGCAGCCCAAAGCTCTCCTCCTACATGCATCCTTCATGTACCATCCATGTCTGATCATGGGGATTTCACGCCCCTCCGTAAAATTAAAGGATCTGCTTCAGAAAAACTGCAACTGCTTCAAAAGATCCGGGATAGACGTCTCAACCAACCGCATGACTCCCCATGTCGTATGCAATCAGTATGTGATCAGATCCCGGCAACTCTTCCTGATGACCCAGCACAGGCTGCAGGCCACAGCTTCCGATGTATCTGATGAAGAGCCAGATGTAGTACTCTTGCATCGTAGTGGCATAGACTGTGTCATTCTCTGCTGGCGGTGTGAATGATGAGCCTTCAGGGAACTTCGGGCCAACGCGAGTAAAGTGCAAGGGTGGGAGAGTTTTTGGTGTGTCGACCTTCAGGCTACGCTGTTGTGACCTATTGATGGTAGGTAGCATTCGGTCCTTGCTGCTCTCGAACCCGGGCTTGACCTCCTGCACCATGATTCCTCCAGCACTGTTTACAATGTTGCTGCCGTGCACACTGGTAGTGGTTTTATTCAAGTTGTCCCACTCACAGTGGAATACAAGGTTGCCCTCTCCTGTCACAATTTGTGGTGTACGATAAGTTGAGACTTCATCCAGGACCTTGGCGAGAGCAGTTTCCAACTCCAAGGCGAAATCGTAGCTCTCAGAGTGTCCAAGCCTGTGTAGTATTGTGGTGAGCTGTTTGCTTCGGAACAGGTGCCTTACAGTCACACAGAGGAGAATGTGCTTTGGTAACTTCCATTTTCCATCTGACACTGCACGGCACAGATCTTGTCCAATGGAGAAGACCAGACGCTTCACCTTTTCTGTCTCGATGCCCTCCTTGCCAGTCATTAGCACGCTGAGAAAGCGGACAAGGTCTGGAGGTAGGATGTCTTCAGGATTGAGCTCCATGTCTTCAGCTGTTGGTGGCCATGGTTGGTCTTTACACTCTCTGAAAGCCTGTAGAATACCCTGGCGAAGTTGGAGGGCAACATTTTGGTTCTTGTTTGTGCTTCCGAGTGTGAATGCTCGTGCGAGAGCATTGGAAACTGTTATGTTTGAGCTGTGCACAAGCCAGAAAGAAATGACATCACATTTGTCATGATCAACCTTCGTGAAGTGGATATGCTCCTTGATTGGGTCATTCTGTAGGCGTTTCAGTAGTTTCTCTGACCGATAATTTGAGTTCTCATATCCATTCAGTTTCAGTTCCTCGACATAGAGCAAGCGCAAGGAAGAAAGCTGTAGAACTTTATTCTGCTGGATGACCTGGGTTTGAATGTGTTCCAGTACTGAGTTGAATGCCTTTTCATGGGCGGCTGACATGCAAGCCTGCTCCTTTGGTACTTCGGCTCTGTGAATCGCACGCTCATAGTTGTAGAATGCTGTGCGGAAAGCTTTAAAACATGACGGATGGTGTTTGGCCTCACATGCAAAGAGGTCTTTGTTTTTCACCTTTCGATGGAGTCGATAGAGACCCATTTTCTCAGCCCGTGTTTCGATTTGCTCCCATGCATTTTCTTTGTTTTTAAAGGATGGGAAGGTTGTAGGCCTCTCAGTATTGCGATGAGCATCTTTGGTCTCAACTTTCTCACAAAATATACACTCTGGCGGGAAGATGGGTTCAGCAGAACCTCCTGGTTTACGAGGAGAGTGATGCCATGATGAGGTTGATGGCCCTGGTTCTGTATCATCTCCCAGACGATGAAAGTGGCGGACAAAGTGCTTATAACACTTGCTGTGATATCCTACTCTTTCTAGGTCATCAGGAAGAGTTGCCGGGATCTGATCACATACTGATTGCATACGACATGGGGAGTCATGCGGTTGGTTGAGACGTCTATCCCGGATCTTTTGAAGCAGTTGCAGTTTTTCTGAAGCAGATCCTTTAATTTTACGGAGGGGCGTGAAATCCCCATGATCAGACATGGATGGTACATGAAGGATGCATGTAGGAGGAGAGCTTTGGGCTGCAGGTTCTACACTCCGTTTTCTTTTGGGCATGCTTGCTGTCGATGTCTACCATCACTGTTAAATGACAAATAAGAAATCACGAATGATGTTAAAAGTGCCTGTGAAAGGAGGCTCTGAGTTTTCAGTGAGGTAACAGAGGTTCTGAGTCATGTTCTACACTAGGGTACTTTTTAGCTGACTAAACCATGTTTAGTGGCATCAAAAGTGCTAATAGCTAAAACATCTAAATTCTTCCACACTAACGTTAGCTATCTAGGCCAATGAAACATTGTGCTAAGTTACTGTAGCTAGCTCAGCTGTCGTGCCTCTTTCTGGTTCAATTCATATACAGAAGTCAACAGATATGTCTCATGTTTGGCATTAACAAAAGTTTAAGTTACACCGACATTAGGAACATACTGTACATAGATGAGGCTAGCTTTAACGTTAGCTAACATGGTGCTAGCTGGCTCAGCTGTTATTCTGCCTGTTTATGATTTCATGCAGAAACTGAAGTCAAGAGTGTGAGTAACATTATAGTTAGCATCTTACCTGGCTAGATTGGAGGATGAATACCAAGAACAACACACAGATGGAATGGAAGACTGAACTTTCAACTGAGGTATTCAATAACATCAACGTTACCAATTGATACGAGCGCGCGACATTACCAATTGATACGAGCGCGCGAGCGCGCATGTTACATGGATGGAAATGTAAAATGGCAGCTATAGCAGCACTAATTTGGATCTCTAGTCTGTCATTTCTGCACTGTGATTGGATAACATAAAAAAATATGTTTGGGAGTTAACAGCAGGAGTTGGTAGATTTTACGTGGGCTGGGTGAGAAACCTTTAAATAAGCAAGTGAAAATCTCTCGCAATACAAAGTCAATGGTGGGAAGAAAAGTTGAGTGGTACCAATGTTACTGCCAATGTCCCGCCCCTATGCAAGACTCAGGAGCATCTTGTTGACATTTAACCTTGAAAATACCTGGGTTTAGACCCCTTATGTACCATGTTAAGTTATCTGCAGTATTAACGTATCCTTATCATTTGTAAAACTGATTATTTTGTAATTACAGCATTAATATGCATACTAGTATACCATAGACACATGTAATCATGTTATGAATAGTTCTATCATGATCTATGCCCTTCAAAACATGGGTCTAGACACCTTCATTTTTCAATTATCTGCAATATTGGCTGAGATATGTCAAAAATCGTTTTTTTGATAATGGCAGCAGTAATTTGCATAAAAATGGTATGTGGGACATTTTTTCAGCTTGGGGCCATAGCTAGTCATTTTCTACACATTTTTTCCAATCTAGAAACACTGATTAGAAGTATATCTCCGGGGGGTGCAGGGGGACCTAGTCTTCCTACTAGACTATATATACAGTGACGGGAACCTCCAATCTTTGCGTATTTGCAAAAAAAATAAAAAAAGGTTGTTGTTGTTTGGTGTTAAAAAAGACATTAAATGAAATAAATGGGGGAAAATGCATGATTTGTATGATTTGGATTGGTGGAGATTGGTAACCAACGTGGTGGATAAAACAGCTTTGTAGGGACAGGGATAAGTGGTTATGTTTACTTCCTGAGAGTGGTTTCATTGAAATCCGATCTCAAGTTAACAAAGAAGGATTCCTGGGAGATCCTGCTCTCCGTGCAGGGATAACCAACATTTGCAGTGTTGGTATTTGCAGTTATGACACGCGTGTCCATGTACCCATAAAAAAAAACTTCGCAAACATTCTCTGGAGTTATCCAAATCCACCGTAATTTGATTTATTTAAATCCGTTAATCCGTTCTCAAGTTATAACACAACAATCAGACAGACAGACATACACGGCTCCTTTTATAATATCGATTATATAGTCCAAAATCTGGCCTCACAGGATAGCCTAGAGGTGTGCACACTTGTTTCTAACTTGGCTAACTTGGGTTTGAATCTCGGTCCACCTATAAAATGTCATCCTGGTGTTTCACAGGCAGGGCAATGCAACACTTTCGCTGCACTATCCCTCGGATGAGGTAGACGTGAGGTCGGGTGTCTTGTGTGCTACCCTTATTTGATGGAGGTCAGAAATTCCACGGTGTCCTTCAAGAAGAGTATGTGAATTATTTTTGAGACGATGACACAAATTATAAATTCCTGCCACGTTTTGTGGTTTGGAAAATACCGGCCAAAAAACACTTGACGACCCCCCTCGCTCCCCTTCCCACCTACGAGGTGGGAATCATAATTGGGTCTCCTGAATTAAGTAGTCCTAGAGCTGCGCAACACAAGTGCTGTTTGATTAACTCATCATTTATGAGACGCCTAGAGGATGTTAGGGGACTTTCCCCCCCCAAAAAGGACTGTGGATTTAATTTGACGCACTCCATTTGATTGAATAATTTAGAAAGATGCTAGTTTTTTTTTTGTTATAGCTTTTATGAATCATTAGCTTGGAGATACAAACGTCAACCAAGCCTACCAGATGTGGGTCATTTAGGACCTTTATCGATATCAGCAACTAGCAGCAACTTTATCGATATCATCAACTCCTATTGGCATTTTAAAGAAATCAATTTTTTTTTTGTACACCACTCCTTTCCTATTCCATCTCCAGGTGCTGCATGACGTCATCGCCAGGCACTGAATGGGGGTCTGGCGATGACGGGCGCTGCAAGGAAGTACTCAGTTTTCACTCCGGTTTCTTTCTTGTTTTTTTGTTACTTGCGAAAATCGAAGATTTGTCAGGTACAGCACAGGTATATTGGGTGGTCTTGTGCGTTATTCTGTCTGTCTGTTTCTCTGTCTGTATGTCAGTCGCCTGCCTACAGGTCACCAATTTTCAACCAACAACACAACAACAGCAACAACAACAACATGCATTTTAAGGCCATTTTCCCTGCTAGAGCGGGGGTTAGCTTTGCGGTCCCCATGACAATCTTCTCCATTTGCCCTATTTTCTGCATCTCCCCTTGTTAACCCCTTTGCCCGCATTTCTTCTTCCACCATCTTTAGCCAAGTCTTTCTCGGTCTTCCCCGTCCTCTACTTCCTTCTACATTCATTTCCATCACTCTTCTCAACCAGTCACTTTCATCCTTCCTCAACACATGGCCAAACCATCTCAAACTGTTTCTCTTCACAGCATCCATCACAGGCTCTATTCCCATCATCTTTCACAATTCATCATTTGTCTTCCTCTCTCTCAACGATACTCCACACATCCACTGAACCATTCGCCTTTCCACCCTTTCCAGCCTTCGTTGCTGCTCTACGTTCATTACCCATGTCTCGCTCCCATAAATCATAACACTTCTCACACATGCAGCATACACCTTTCCCTTCAGCTTCAACGACACTCCCCTCCTCGTCAGCACGCCACTCAGTTCCCGAAACTTCTTCCATGCACATCTCACTCTAGCAACCGTTGCCGAGTCTGATCCACCTTCTCCATTCAGCATGTCTCCGAGGTAGCAAAATGTTTTCACACCTTCCAGCTTCACGCCGTCTCCAAGATCCATCTCAACATTTCCTCCATCTGCAGCTCCCTCTGTGCACACCTTACATTTGAATGTAGCTGCCACACTGGTTAATGACCCTCTCAGACCACTACATTTTTGATGAACCCACTCAACGCACATTGTACATTGAATGGAGTTCACTCCGACACCCTTCCTGCACACAGCACACAGCCACTTCCCAGTTCTTTCCACCTCACCACATGCTTTACCACTTGCCATCAGCTTCGTCTTTCTGATATTCACCTTCAAACCTTTTGTCTCCATACATTCCTTCCACTTGTTAATCTTTTCCTTCAGTCCATCCATACTTTCCGCAATCAACACCAGATCATCTGCATACAACAACTCCCACAGTAAACCCTTCTTTACGTTCTGAGCCAGCACCTCCATCACAGCTACAAATAGTAGTGGATTAGTACCGACCCCTGATGCACTCCCACCTTCACCTCAAACTCACCACTGTTCCCTTCGTCCTTACAGCTGTGCGCGCTCTTTTGTACATTGCCATCACTACTCTGATCAACCATTCCTCCACTCCTAACTTCCTCAATGCCCATGTCACTACTTCGCGTGGAACTCTATCGAATGCTTTCTCTAGATCAACAAACCCAAGAAACAACTTCTTCCTCTTCTCCATGTACTTCTCCTGCAACTGCCTTACAATAAAAAGCGTGTATGTCGTTCCTCTTCCTGGCATAAATCCAAACTGCATTTCGTCGAACTTCTTTCTTCCTTATCCTCCTCTCCAACACCCTTTCCAATACCTTCATTCCATGTTCCAATAACTTTATCGCTCGATATGAGCCACAGTCCAGAGGGTCACCTTTCCCCTTGTATAGAGGGACGAGGGTACTCAGTTCCCAATCCACTGGAATGCGGCCTTCTTTCACCACCAGATTACAGATCTCTGTCATTCTCTTCACACCCCAATTTCCCGCTGCCTTCAACATATCAATTTGGTTGGTCTTGTGCGTTATTCTGTCTGTCTGTTGGTCTGTCTGTATGTCAGTCGCCTGCCTACAGGTCACAATTTTCAACCGATCTTCACAAAACTTCACCAAAAGGTGGAGTTGGACATAAGCAAGAAGCCCATTGTTCTTGGGGTCAAAAGGTCAATAGGTCAACATAAGCCAAACATCACCAACTTTGCCAAATTTCTAAAATCCTCAATTTTCATCCGATTGACTTGAAATGTTAAGAGGATTTGCATATCAGGTCACTGACTTCAACCACCAATTATTTTTGAGGTCATCATAGGCCAACAACTTATTTTAGGGATTTAACAAGTATTGTGCTGTGCACGACATATTTCTTGTTTGTTACTTGCAAAATAGAAGATTTTTCAAGTATATTGGTCAGTTGCGTTTGTTATTCTGTCTGTTTGTTTGTCTGGTTATTTGTCTGTTTGTTGTTTGTCACTGACCTACAGGTCACAATTCTAAACCGATCATCACAAAACTTTACCAAATTGTAGAGGTCGTCACAATTGAGAAGCCTATTGATTTTGAGGTCAAAGGTCATCTGGAGGTCAAATTTCTAAAATCGCCATTTTAAATCTGATTGAGTTGAAAATTGAACAGAATTTGTATATTGAGTCACTAAATTGGGAAACTAACTATTTTTGAGGTCAAAAGGTCAAAGGTCAACTCAAGGTCAAACTTCCAAAATCATCAATTTTCATCTAAAAACCCATCAATTTTCATCTGATTGACTTGCCAATTGAACAGCATTTGTATAGTGCCTCACTTAATTGGGAATCCAACTATTTTTGAAGTCAAAAGGTCAAATGTCAAGTCGAGGTCAAACTTCTAAAATCATCATTTTTCATCTGAAAAATTATCATTTTTCTTCCTATTGACCCAAGATTTGATCAAGATCGTCAATTTTAATCTTGATGAAATGGACAAGACAAACAGACAGACAAACACACAAAAGGCTCTCATAGTATAATGATGGATCAGTGGCATCCTTTTTGGGGGGGAGGGAGGGGTGGATTTTGCAAGTATCGTGCTCTGCATGAAATCTTCTTGTTTGTTTGTTTGTTTATCTGGGCGATATCTCAGCCATCCTTTGAGCTATGAAGCTGAAATTTCGGCACAATAAGCGCACGTGCTTTGGCAAAAACAATGTTTTTTTGTTTTTTGATTAATCAATTAATTGATTAATTACTTAATTATTATCGATTTATGAAGTACTTATTTATTTTCTTTCTCATCTGCAATATCTCAGGCACTTTTTGTGAGGAAGCTGATATTTGGACATGAAAATGACCAAGTGATTTGGCTGTCGTGATTGATTTGGGTATTTTTATTAATTGATTAATTATTTAATTATTTGCTTGATGGCTTAATTAATTTATTATTTTTTAATTACAGATTTGGATGAAACAGTGGTGGTTTAGGTATTCTATTAGCCAATTGATTAACAATTTAATTATCTTATGATTATTGTTTATTTATTTTCATTATTAATCACTTATTTATTTTCTTTCTCATCTGGGCAATATCTCAGGCACCTTTTGAGCTGGGAAGCTAATATTCGGACACGACAGTGACCAAGTGATGTGGCTATAAAGGATATTTATTTATTGATTAATCAATTAATTATTTAATTGTTTCGGTTAATGACTTATTTAATTAATTTTCAAAAAGTTACAGCTTCGGATGAAACACTGGTGGTTGAGGTACACCATTAGCCTTAGCATTAGATTAAGAAATAATTTTACAATTAATATTTATTAATTTTAATGACACAATTGATCAATTATTCTACACCTCTCCCTCCCAATACTGTATGTGCTGCACGGCGGTATTGCTGGGCGCTGAAGCCACCCCGGCGATGCCGGGCTGGAGGATATGTTATTTATTTGGCATGGGGGTGGTGTACTTTGAATGTATCTGTACTTGTTCCTATTTTTTGTGAGGGCCTAAACCCCTTCCCAAAACCCACTTAGGAATGGGCTTGGCGATCATTTAATATTACCTTTTACAAAGCTACAAAGGCTTAGTGCAGTTAACTAACTTAGGCTTAGTACAGTTAAAGAGTGATTTTTTAAAATCCAACTTTTATTTTCAAATTTTTCAAAAACATTTCTTCCCCTACAACACTTCCTGGCACTCACTGATGAACCTCTGAAGAGTGGAAGAAGATCCGTTCGGCCATTTCTGAGAAAGATGGCGACACACATACATACACACAGACAAACAAACACACAAACGGCTCTCATAGTATAGATATGTATCACATAAATCTGGTGGGAAAGGATTGGTGGTCTTTTCAGTTCAATATGCTGGCCCAAGTGTTCACAAGATGTATTTATGTAATCACATGCTATTGACAGCCAATCAGAGAGTCTGAAAGGCAAAACGTTTCGCTGCCTCTGCAAAAATTACAATGAAATTAAATTTGTTGCATAAGTCTTATTTTTCTTCGAAATAGTGAAAAATACGATCCTGATGAAATATTCAAACTGTTTTTGAAATGCTTTAGTTCTCTTTTTTTCAGTAATTTTTTTTTCGCTTATTGAGCGATCCAAAATGTGATCGAATTTTGCTTTTGTAAAACTACGTCATCATAAAAATAACACATATAATTCATTCATACGGAAAAAAAATCAAGTGGACCAACCCAGTCAAAAGAGAGTGTTTATGCCTTGCTGTGTTTCTGGCAGACAACGTGACAATGAAACAGCGCGCTAAGCAACTCTGGAATTCTCTTTTCCCACAATGCAACTCGGTCTGCCATGCAAGGCCATGTCTCATTTCAGCGCACTGAACGACGCATGCAGCTGCTCCGTCGTCGGCTGGTTCACCTGAAACAATGAGTGCAACCTTTGTAGCCCTTACAAACGCCATTTGTTATTTAATGTGTGCGTGGGACGTAAGACTAAGTGGCAATCAGAATTACAAGCCAATCAATTGGAGCCTTACTCCGTCTCAGAGCTTTATTTATGTCCGTCAGGGAAGATCTGATAGGATAATGTAGAGTATTAGAGATGGGGAAGGAATCTTTATAGGAGCTGAATATAAGGTTCACAGTGGAGAAGACTTCCAGGTGGTTTAGTCCACCTGTTTTAGCAATGGCAACACGAGGACAATACTACAGAGGCCTTTGGTAGCCTTTCCCGCCACAGATAAGGACACTGATTGTTGAGTTTTCTGTATAACATGTGAAACAGCAAACTTCATGAGTTATTCTTTTTCAATTGAGTGCAGTCACAAGAGGAATTGGAGGATATTGCATCATAGAGCACACAGTAGTTCCTGGGACCTGAAGCCATCTGTCCCATCAGTAATCATGTGGATGTGAAATACCCGATCTTACATTTCAGAAGAGCAGCACCTAATGTTGAGTATAGTGTATATCAGCAAAATTGGTCTTGCTTTTTACATTAAATAATATTGTCATGCCACTATTTTGTTTATAAATCAATATATATTACAGAACTACAACGACACTCGGAAGACCGCATACCGCGGCCAAGCTGAACTGTATCCAACTGATAGGCCTAATCTGGATCCGGATCTGAACCAAAATTTAATCGGTTTGCTCTTGTCACTCGCCCAACTCGTACACGAAGTGTTGTCATACTTTGTCCACAACAATTTGAAATGTCATGCCATGTATCGTTTTTGCCCTATCACTCTCAATGGTGAAGAATCACTTTAAAAAATGAAAAAGTTCTCGTATATATGTGTGTGTGTATATATTGTTACGGATACGGGGGACGGCTCTCCCGTTAGCAAGGGGTGATTAGCCCCTTGTCCTGTTAAGCTGGCCGTCTCCCCATTCCTTGTACTTGTAACGCTATCCCGCGGGATGGAACGGATCAGGGTTATGGGTCCAGGGTCTATCCCGAATACCTTTATCCATCCCTCCGCAGATTAGGGAGACAAGTACCGCTCGAACCCCGGTTTGGATGGTCTAGTTAGTTGCCGAGCGGTTTTTAGCAACCCGACGTTCGAGCCATTACCAAAGACTAACCCGATTCTCAAACGTTGGCCGAATCGCGCCACGTGCACTCAATATGGAAACCTCTAAAGCGACCGAAAGAGCATGAAGAAGTAAAGACAAAGTAGGGAATAACAAGATTTATTACTATTTATACACACTAAGCAGAAAGGAAAAGAAAGATGATTTATAAGGCAATTGAAGGAGCAGGAGACATAGGGCAATGATTAGCTTATATATATGGCAGTCTTAATTAATACCCCAAGACAACATGAAAGACGGACAAACGGGCACCCTTACACGGGGGAAATGATGGCAGGAATCACTGGAGGGAGGAGAAGGTCCAAGCCGATGGCAGGGCAGGAAGGTCCGGGCAATTCCACACCGTCGAGGTCCACGTTCCGTGCTCGAAGCGAACAGCAGCTGGCAGCTCCGCGTCTCCACAGCCGGCAATAGGGCCTAGAGGGTCTCGGCGTATTGCTCAGTATCAGCACCCGCTCACGTCTCATTCTCTCTTGGCTGCTTTAGCTGGATCGCGCATCTGCCGCACCTCTCTCTCAATCTTCTTCGGACCTCAATCTTCTCCAAAAAGCTCATCTCCTGTGGGGAGCGTTGCGCTGCGGGTTATATAGGCCCCGCCCTTCAACCTTTGCGAACCTCCCCCAAGTGTTCTCTCTCCGCACTCTCAAGCCAAACCCCTCGGTCTGGGTTGGATGAGCGGGGCCGACTTACTCCTCCCCTCCATTACGAGGTGGAGACCCGCCTTTCTTCTTCGTCGTTACCTCGTGTGTAATGGAGTCAAATGCAGCAAAGTGGACGGGAGATGAAAATGCAGCAATGTGCCTAAAGAGTCAATTGTAGCAAACCTGGCAAACCTGGCACTTGGAAGCTGCCATGGGGCGTCGGAGGGGCCTACTCTTATTTAATTCGGTGCAATGAAGAGTCAAACTATTGGGAAACACATCCTTAACCTACAGAGAATAAGGGACTAACTATTTAAAAGGATATATGGTGTCCTGTGTGTAGGTTTATGGAATTAACTAAGAGGACGAGTTTCGACCTTTCTTTACATTACGGAGGGTGACAGTTACACACAACAAAACCATAATTCTCACATTCGTTACACTTTCTCAAATTCGTTACACTTCTCAAATTCGTTACACTTCTCAAATTCGTTACACTGCACCCTCCTTCCTTCAGGCCCGTCCTCGGGCATATAAAACTTTACTTTTAGTGTGACACGTAGGTGTAATTCCCTCTACAATTAACCTGACCCTGAGTGCGACAATTTTAAAACACAAATAAATATGTCCCCCTGCTGCATTGCACCCTGCCTAACAGATTTGCGCCCACAGGATAACCGAATTACGGAATTGTTTTCAAGCTATACATTTACGGTGGGGAGCATTATTTACAGTGACATGATTCCTTATTTACAACGCAACCCAGGACCTGTGTTTTTTTTTTCTTTTTAGGGAAACAAGGAGAAGGAAATTCCTGTTGGGAGGGAGGAGACAGCACGCATTGCATCGATGCACCAGTACCAATAACATCAAAGCACCCAAGAACACCCAAAAGCACCAACCAGTGCACAGTCATTACTGTTTGTAATAAACACACAAAAAAAAAAACTGGTGGTGGTCTTCTCCTTCTCTGCTGGGCCGATGTTCTTCCCGATGTCTTCTTGCTTCATGCGGCCTACTTGGAAATATAAAAAGCACAAACCGTGTCCATTTTTATTTAGGACCACAAGGGCCAACTAAGGGTGGTCCACCTGTTTGGCATAGGTGCCACCTTGCCGAGGTCCGCAAGCAAGATTCCCTGGCCACTATGGCCGGTCTCCAACAGAGGTGCCCTGCCCCAGAACCTGGGGTCCATCAAGTGGTACTTGGCCGCAGAACAGCGGTCCATAAAGTGGTACATCAATGCAATGCATGCTGGTTGCGAGGGTCGTGGCACACAAGGCGACCTCCGCACGCTCCCCTCGACGCCCAGTGGCGTGGTGTCCTCGTGTGGGAGACAAGGGCGGGGAAAAGACAGGTGAGCGAGGGGTAAGGTCACAAGGGTACACATCAAACAAGGCAATGCAAGGTGAAGTGCGTACGGAGATCGAAGTGAGAAAAGCTCGTCCCTATCGTACGTCACCCCCCCTGTCACCTACTCTACCCTTGCCCTTACCCCATATTTACAACAATCTACACATTGACAAATTCGTCACTACTGTCACGTCTCCCCCATATTTCCCCTACACAAAATTCGTCTTCACAATCCCACTAATCCAAAATTTGTCATCACCCAATTCATCATCAAGCCTCATAAGGAGGAAGAGATGGAACATCAGCACAATGTCACACCCACGTCATGATGCGTCTCACATTCCAAAACATTTGCACAATAAAAATAATAAAAACCACCTGGCATGGTGTGGAGGTACGTCATCCCAGGTGAGTGGATGCAGATGGTGCAAGGAGATTTCAAACCTAACTATCTTCTAAATGACATTAACACACTTTACACTACCCGGGGTCTTTCCCTGCCAATCCATTGGCCAACTTACACTATGGGTTCTAAAAACCAATTCCCATTGACCAAACTGTGGTGCTTATCAATTTGGGGTCTCACTCCCCCGATTCATCTCCCTGTGCCCTTGCACAATCTCGGGGCTGAGTCGTGTGGCTCCCCTAGCAGGTCTTACTTACCTGCGCACCTCCACCACTGAACGTCGCCACCCGAGCTTGCCTAGCTCCTTTCCTAACCTGGCGAAGGCCCTCTGGCTCCCTTACCCCACTCTACTGCCCTCCTTGGCATTGGGCTACCCGGGTCCTCCTCCTAGGATCCTCAGGCCCCACTCACAACTACACAACTACCCTAACTGGGGAAGGCCCCTCCTGGCGCTCTCACCCCTCGGTGCCCTCTCTGGCACAGGGCTACCCGGGTCCGTCCTCCGGATCCTCGGGCCCCATCCACAACAACTCTACCGGCTCCCATAGCCCACCTGCGGCCTCACCCGGCCAACAGACTAACAGTGGCGGAGTGCCCATAACTACAAATGCTCACGCAACTACCACAACCCCCAAGGAACTGCAGCCGCATGCAGCTGGAGCTCCGAGGGAGTTGGTGACGTAATGTCATGGTCAAGGACCATAGCCTTCAACTGGAATCGTTTCGAGCATAACTCCCAAGGGATTCGGACTGGCATGCAGTTGGAACCCCAAGGGAATTGGTTACTCCGGACACCAGGTAGGGAAACTATGGTGCGCCATGATCATAACTACGAATTCAGCCACACGCCCACCCATTCCACTTTACTCATGCACCAATCACAACACTCCTGTGCAACTACCCGCACCACAGATGCCAATATCCAATCACAATTTACCTGTACCCTCGACCTAACTCTTACACTACCCTCCCCGGGTATTCGTGATGGGGTCCATCCTTCCCCCATTCACACCTTCGCACCATCCACTCCACTCCACAGTTTCCCCCATACTCACTCCACGACCATCCATTCCAATACTCCATATACTCCAGACCATTTATTCCATACACCTGTTCTCCATTCACCTGTAGTTGCACACCTGTGCAATCACACCTGGTGCCACCTGCACCCTCCTTCTCTTCCTGGACCATTTGGTCAACACAACACATATCACCATCACTCCCTCAAACACTGCTCCATCCACCTGTCCAGTTGCACACCTGTGCAATCACACCTTTTAACCATACACACGGCATCATCTGAACTACCTGTTGCCCTGCTAACTTAGTGCTCCCCGTCTTCCCTTTAAACTAAGCACATACCACGTCATTATCATCCAAACTAATCTACCTGCGTCCCCACTACAGGTATCATTGTCACTACCTAATCTTACCGTTACCTAAGGTCATCTCTAGGTCCCTACACACGATATCCTAACCCTCCCGGGCTAGTTTTCACTGCCAACCCCATAACACTAGTGCTCCTTTGCCCCCTCCTGTGAGGGATGACGGAGTTGCCATTCCAGCACATCGGGTATCTTCCACTACCAATTTTGCACACCAAATTCCAGCTAATTAAAAATTTGCCAATCACTACCAATCTGCCAATCATCACTCTGACAATCCTTTGCCAATCATCAAATTTTGCTTTTTTTTCAATTTCGGATCCAAAACACTATCCTCATCACACGTCTACTCACTTGAGCCTCTCGGTGCACCAATTCATCTCTAAAGCTCGGCTTCGCAAAGCCGAGCAATGAATGCGGGTTGCTTGGTGCCGGCGGCTGGATCCGACCGGCACTTGGTGCAGGGAAGGAGGTTTACCCGGGCCGAGATCCCACGCACCATCTCGGCACAGAGCCGTCCAATGGCCCGATCTCGCCCTGCCGGAACGCCTCAACCACAAAGGGTTGTCGTGATGACCCTTCCTACCGGGCCGCCCGCTCCGCTTAGTGGAGCACGGACGCGGCCGTTCAAAGCGCGGCCCCGCGTGGATCCCGCACGGCGGTTCTTTCGAAACCGCCACGGTCACAATCCCCGCGGATCCCCGCGGCACGCAAAGCTGCCCGGCACGCACCGAGGGCCCGCTTCGGCTATACGTCGCTCTAACCGCTAACCCGGTTAGCGTCGATGCTCCATTCACATGCTTACACCCCGCAGCCCGTTCCTTGCTCATACATCCAGCCGTTCCCATGCTCCTAGTCATTGCACCTTCTCTTACACACCCAGGTACACTCATTCCGCTCACAGACTTGGTCACACACCTGACCACCACACACCTTTGCACACACTCGTCGTTCGCACACCTCACCAACACACCTCTTCGCGCCCCCTCCTCGGTCACCTCCTCTGTGACAACCACAAGTGTGCTCTCACTTGCACACCCAATCACGTGCCTCACTACCAATTCCAGTGTGCATTCCCACACACGCTCTACCATTCCAGGTGTGCATCCTTCCATTCCAGGTGTACATCCTCTCTCACCTGCCACCACCAACTCACGCTCCGTGTCACTCTCACTACTTTCACCACCACTCTCGGTCGCGCATTCACCCTTACTCTTGACAGCGCACTCTTTCCTCATGCACCCGTCCGTTACACACCTTTCTCGCGCACACCCTCCCGTTACACCCTCCGTAACACTCACCACAGGTGTGCATTCTCCCTTACTCTTGACAGCGCACTCTTTCCTCATGCACCCGTCCGTTACACACCTTTCTCACGCACGCCGCACACTCTCCCGTTACACCCTCCGTAACACTCACAACAGGTGTGCATTCTCTCGTTACATCCTCTGTAACACTCCTCACTACGCGCTTCCATGTGCCCCCTCGCACATGCGCTACGACCAACTCACTCTTGACAGCACACTCACTCCTTGGCGCACACTTTTTCTCACACACCCCAGAGTCGGACATTCTCGCACACCTCCTCCTTCGCACACCGTACCTGTCGCACACTTCACCAGCGGCCTCTCACGAACACCCGGGTCCACACCAACCCCCAAGCCGACTGAATCTCCTCTCACACCATATACATTGCCGAGTATATCGCCACTCACCTTGGCACCTCGTCTCCGCACCTCCTTCGCCACCTGCAAACTCTTTATTTGGTTAGCGAGCACACCATCACGATTTGAGCACCGACCTTGTACATATTCCATCACCTCCTCCTTTATCTCCCTCTTAGTTTCCCTCCGTCTCTTCTTAATTTCACTCACCCCCTCCTCCACTTCCTCTAACTTTTGCTTCACCTCTTTTATTTCCCGGTGCATCTCCTCAATTTCGTCCTCTAACGCTACCTTGACCGTTTCTATGTGCGTCCTCACCTCTCGGTCCTTCGTCTCCATTGCCTCCATCACCTCGTCCAACCTCGTTGTCAGTCCCTCACGTACAATCTGACATTCCCTCTTCGTCGCTATCAAGTCGTTTTTTAGTTATTTTTGTGTCGCCTTTAACCCTCCTAGTACCGCAGTGTTCTTTTGTACCTGCTCCACTAACTCCGTCTGTCCCACCGTCAGCTGTTCCACCTCCTGCGTCAGGTCCTCTATGCCCCCTTGTAACTTTGCCGTCCCATTTCTCACCTGTTTCTCCATACGCTTCTCACCTCGCTTTACCTCCTCGCGTACCCCCGAGACCTCCTCGCTTACACCTCGTCTTATTTCCTCCTTCATTTCTCCCATCTCTTTGGTAGATGCCACCCTCATCTGTTCCAATTCATCCCTCTGAGCATCCAATTTAGTGTCTAACCCGATTTTCACCTCCTCTATCTGGTTCCCCATCCGTTTGATTTCCCGGGCAGATTGCTCCCCTATTGCCCGCAATTTGTCGTCCATCCTAGCTTCTAGCCCCGTTAACCCATTCTTTACCTCTTTTATCCCGTTGTCTAACCCCTCAAATTTATTGTCTAACCCCGCAAATTTATTGTCTAACTTCGCAAATTTATTGTCTAACCCCGCAAATTTACTCTCAAATTTAGCTTCTAGCCCCCCGATTTGATTTCCTAGTCGCTCCCCCATTCTGTTTTCCATTTTCTCACTATCAGCCCTCGCTTCGTCCCTCATTTCTTTCATTTCCCTGCTTCTTTTTTCGTTGTCGCACTTCGACTCCGCCATATATTCGCCGAACCGTTCCATGAACTGCTGCATGTCAAACGGCTGCATGTTAAAGCCCGCTGGTACAGCGGGCTCGGCTACCGCGCGCTCGTACGAGGCGCCATTTTGCGCCTCTCCAACCACGTGCACGAGGGCGCCATTTTGTGCGCCTGATACTCCCTCAACCACCTTCTCATTGCTCTCCTCCATTTCTTCCCTGTTGTCCTGTGTTACCCCTAACCCCTCTTCTAGCTCACCCACCTGCATCCGATCGCCTTGATTGTCCATGGCACGACTCAATTTGGGATGTTAAACAAAATTTCGGCCGCTCGTAATTTCGACCAATTTTTTTCTTTTTATGTTATAACAAATTTGGTTCGGGCCTCGAATCTCACTCCCAGACACCAATTGTTACGGCCAATAGTACAATTGGTGTCCAAAATTTGGGCTAAATAAATTTAGTCCCAGGTTCGAATCCCAACTCCTGACTACCAATTGTTACGGATACGGGGACGGCTCTCCCGTTAGCAAGGGGTGATTAGCCCCTTGTCCTGTTAAGCTGGCCGTCTCCCCGGCCCTGGCGCTTGTAACGCTATCCCGCGGGATGGAACGGATCAGGGTTATGGGTCCAGGGTCTATCCCGAATACCTTTATCCGTCCCTCCGCAGACTAGGGAGACAAGTACCCCTCGAACCCCGGTTTGGATGGTCTAGTTAGTTGCCGAGTGGTTTTTAGCAACCCGAAGTTCGAGTCATTAGCCTTCACTAAACCCGATCCTGAACGTTGGCCGAATCGCGCCACGTGCACTCAATATGGAAACCTCTAAAGCGACCGAAAGAGCATGAAGAAGTAAAGACAAAGTAGGGAATAACAAGATTCATTACTATTTATACACACTAAGCAGAAAGGAAAAGAAAGATGATTTATAAGGCAATTGAAGGAGCAGGAGACATAGGGCAATGATTAGCTTATATATATGGCAGTCTTAATTAATACCCCAAGACAACATGAAAGATGGACAAACGGGCACAGTTACATGGGGGAAATGATGGCAGGAATCACTGGAGGGAGGAGAAGGTCCAAGCCGATGGCAGGGCAGGAAGGTCCGGGCAATTCCACACCGTCGAGGTCCATGTTCCATGCTCGAAGCGAACAGCAGCTGGCAGCTCCGCGTCTCCACAGCCGGCAATAGGGCCTAGAGGGTCTCGGCGTATTGCTCAGTATCAGCACCCCCTCACGTCTCGTTCTCTCTTGGCTGCTTTAGCTGGATCGCGCATCTGCCGCACCTCTCTCTCCATCTTCTTCAGACCTCAATCTTCCCCAAAAAGCTCATCTCCTGTGGGGAGCGTCGCGCTGCGGGTTATATAGGCCCCGCCCTTCAACCTTTGCGAACCTCCCCTAAGTGTTCTCTCTCCGCCCTCTCAAGCCAAACCCCTCGGTCTGGGTTGGATGAGTGGGGCCGACTTACTCCTCCCCTCCATGACGAGGTGGAGACCCGCCTTTCTTTTTCGTCGTTACCTCGTGCGTAATGGAGTCAAATGCAGCAAAGTGGACGGGAGATGAAAATGCAGCAAAGTGCCTAAAGAGTCAATTGTAGCAAACCTGGCAAACCTGGCACTTGGAAGCTGCCATGGGGCGTCGGAGGGGCCTACTCTTATTTAATTCGGTGCAATGAAGAGTCAAACTATTGGGAAACACATCCTTAACCTACAGAGAATAAGGGACTAACTATTTAAAAGGATATATGGTGTCCTGTGTGTAGGTATATGGAATTAACTAAGAGGACGAGCTTCGACCTTTCTTTACATTACGGAGGGTGACAGTTACACACAACAAAACCATAATTCGCACATTCGTTACACTTTCTCAAATTCGTTACACTTCTCAAATTCGTTACACTTCTCAAATTCGTTACAATATATATATATATATATATATATATATAAATATATATATATATATATATATATATATATATATATATATATATATATATATATATATATATATATACATAATTTCAAAACACACACATAAACACACACACATACACAGAAACACTATCACTCTCAATGGTGAAGAATCACTTTAAAAAATGAAAAAGTTCTCGTATATATGTGTGTATGTACATATATATCTCTATATATAAAGGAGGAGTGTCTGTCTGTCTGTCTTGATGTCCGCTTATAACTCAAGAACTACACATCGGAGGAAAGTTTTAGACACAGATTCGGAATCAGCATAAAATCCCGGTGGTTATAGGCGACTTTTTATTTTAATATCAATGGTTTAAAAAACCGCGCCAGCTTCAATTCCGTGGTGTAGTTTGTGGCGGCGCTATTGCCCCTTTCCGATCCCATGATGCATTGCGGTTCCGATTCGCGATGAGGTCTATGCGCTATCACCGACACTTTTCCACCTTTTCCATACCTTTTAATCAGATTTACCTTATCGTCCATCGTAACCACATTACGCTTGGAAACACTAGCATTATCCTTCTTCGGACCCATGGCTAACACAGACAGAGTAAAGGAATACTGTACGTCGCCTCTGTTGTGAATGCGAAGCAGCGGTTGCGCGTACGTACAGTATACTGTACGTACATATTTATATATTTTTAATTTGCTTTTTATTGTATTTTAAATTGTTTTTTGGCTTCTTTTATTGTTAATTTATGTACTATTTTATTTATTTTCAATATATCTTTAAGGAAAACAAATGTTTTCACGTCCGTAGGAGTGACGTAAAGTCGCACATAATGACAAAATGCACGCCATTTTTTCGCGCCAAGAACAAATAAACGGTTTTTTTTTTAGTTGAGATTTTATTCGAATTCAAATTTCATTAAATTCCAACTGTTGGAAACAATAATTATTTCAACTGTTGGAAATATTTTTTTGGTTAACCAACGACGGTCGATTTAATCTCGACCTTCCCCAAATGCGGAAGAGTGCGGCGCTGCAGGAGCGCAGGTGAAACCCAGGAAATGCACGTTGGTGTTCACAGTGGAAATGCCCATGGACGGCATCGTGGTTAACGGCATCGTGGTTAACGGCATCGTGGTTAACGGCATCGTGGTTAACGGCATTGCTACGAATTCCTTCTGGGAATCTGACCCAAGCCACAATCTCCCAAACCCATATCCATGCAAGTCCTTCTCTCCCAGATACGGTAATGACTAACGTACCCTCCGACCTCCCCTCATCCTGCTTCCAGGCCCTGGGCTCCTCTGGCTTTGCCGATTGTGAGAGTCCAAAGCTTTTTAGCTCCAGTCAGAGCTGACTCGGTGCTGCAAAGTCTGCCATTTCAATCGTTGTGGGACGGGTCGGGTGTTGTGGGACGGGTCGGGTGTTGTGGGACGGGTCGGGTGTTGTGGGACGGGTCGGGTGTTGTGGGACGGGTCGGGTGTTGTGGGACGGGTCGGGTGTTGTGGGACTGGTCGGGTGTTGTGGGGCAGGTCGGGTGTTGTAGGACGGGTCGGGTGTTGTGGGACTGGTCGGGTATTGTGGGACGGGTCGGGTATTGTGGGACGGGTCGGGTATTGTGGGACGGGTCGGGTACTGTGGGACGGGTCGGGTACTGTGGGACAGGTCGGGTGTTGTGGGACGGGTCGGGTGTTGTGGGACGGGTCGGGTGTTGTGGGACGGGTCGGGTGTTGTGGGACGGATCGGGTGTTGTGGGACGGGTCGGGTGTTGTGGGACGGGTCGGGTGTTGTGGGACTGGTCGGGTATTGTGGGACGGGTCGGGTATTGTGGGACGGGTCGGGTACTGTGGGACGGGTCGGGTACTGTGGGACGGGTCGGGTACTGTGGGACGGGTCGGGTACTGTGGGACGGGTCGGGTACGTGGGACGGGTCGGGTGTTGTGGGACGGGTCGGGTGTTGTGGGACGGGTCGGGTGTTGTGGGACGGGTCGGGTGTTGTGGGACTGGCCGGGTGTTGTGGGACGGGTCGGGTGTTGTGGGACTGGTCGGGTATTGTGGGACGGGTCGGGTATTGTGGGACGGGTCGGGTACTGTGGGACGGGTCGGGTACTGTGGGACGGGTCGGGTACTGTGGGACGGGTCGGGTACTGTGGGACGGGTCGGGTACCGTGGGATGGCTCGGGCACTGTGGGACAGGTCGGGTATTGTGGGACAGGTCGGGTATTGTGGGACGGGTGATGTTGAAGCGATCGTCAGAACGATGTTGTATCGAGACCAGAATCCCGCTCAGTTGACAGTCACACTGCCAAAGATAGGCAAAAGTGTCCTCAAGAGGCGGCTGGGAAATCACACCTGTATGGACGTTCAACGGCTCCCAATCGACGAACCGCAAATTCCCACTCAAAATCCACGTTACACACACACACCAGATTAACGTCTGGATGGTTGTGAAAATGGTTGAAGCGAGGTGAAGAACCTGGAGCGATGCGAAATCAGGCGCGAGACAAAACGGCCAACGGCCGGTCCGTTCTCGAGACGTAACGGCACTCTAATGATTCTCTTCGGAATCAACCGCAAAACCTGTCACGCAGGTTTATCTGTCACGGCGATAACAACTCTGTCGCAGGAATCCCTTTCCCAGGAAACCCCAAAGTTAACCAGAAATGTATACCAAGAGGTTTTGAGAAATTGAAAATTGACAAAACGTCATGTTGGCAATGTACTGTGATATTGCTCTAAAATATACATGTTCTTTTCATCATATATTTGTCTTATTCTTATTCAACCCGGGCGAAGCCGGGTACCTCAGCTAGTATATATATAAATGAATGAATGATCGTTTTGAGGCCATTTTTCCCCGCTAGAGCGGGGGTTAGCCTTGCGGGCCCCATGACAATCATGGTTCCCTTTTTGAGGCAATGTTTTTATGGCCGGATGCCCTTCCTGATGCCAACCCTTGGTCGCCTCTTATGATGTGCAGGGATACGGTGTACCTATTCTAAACCGGGGTACACACCGGGATCATTCATCCCAGCAAGCTGGTACTCAATTTGCCGACCACGGAAGGATGACATGCTGAGTCAACCCCCCTGGCGTTAATTCGGCGATCGACCGGGATTCAAACCCAGGATCCTAGGATCCCAAGCCGGCACCCTTACCGCTAAGCCAACACCAGGCTCTGAGCGGATAGCGCCGAATTTTGGAGAAAGTGTAACGAATGTGAAAAGTATGGTTTTGTTGTGTGTAACACCCTCGTAATGTAAATAATGGTCGCAGCCGTCCTCCTAGTTAATTCCATGAAACTTACACACAGGCCACGATATATCTTTTTAAATAGTTTATTTCCTTATTCTATGTAGGCTATATATGTGTTTCCCACTAGATTGACTCTGCATTGTATCAAACAAAATAAGCGTAGGCCCCTTTCAATTTCCCCAATCATCTCCGCTCTCCAAAGTTCCTTTCAAAAGCGGTGCGAGTGGTGTTCAATCTCGCAAGCCGCCATTGCCCATGTGCTAATGTCGGAGAAGAGGGGGGTAGGAGCCGCCAACTCACAGGCGTGGCACGTCGTCATGATCAAAGGGGGAATCGGACAGCCCTAACAGCCAACCAGGACCGCGGTGAGCGACCCGGTAGGCGTGCCGTCACAGCCGGCGGCTTGATTCCTACCCGAGTAATAAAAGCGACTGGAAGGGACTGCTTCAAGAGATGACATGAGAGATGACATGAGAGATGAGCTGTGAGCTGAGCTGTGAGCTGTGAGCTCTGAGATGAGAGACGCTCCAAACCAAAAAGGAGAGGTACTTGGAGAGGAAACAAGCTTTGGAGAGATGCGCTGAGAGGAGGGAGACGGCTCCACCAGAAGGAGAGGAGCAGGTGTGACCGAGCCAGCGCGTGACGTCCACAGCATCAGCAGCGTCGACGCGACCGAGGGTTTTCCCGCCAAAAACGCGAAGAATTGGGAGCTGCTACCTCCAGCCCTGCCGGTTGCAGGGACCTGACCCTGCCTCCCTCTCCAGCAACCCACCTCCGCCATTCCTGCCTGCAATTTCCCCCGTGTAAGTGTGAACGTCGTCTGTCCTAATCGTTGTCCTGGGGTTAAGTAAATTGAATAGTATAAGCTAACGATTCACTGTGTATCTGCTCCTTCCATTCGCTGAATATAACCGATTGCCCTCGTTGCTCTGGCTTGTGAAAATACATAATAAATCCTGTTATTCCTCCGTACTCTGTCTTCTTCTCTCTTCCTTCTCTTTCGGTCGCTTTAGAGGTTTCCCGATTGAATATCTGTGGTGCGATCTGGTCAACGTTGGAGGAATCGGGCCAATCGGGGGAACTGTTAGGTCGCGGTAATACACCACCGCTCGGTCAATATAACATCTTGTCCGCGATCCGTAACAATTGGTGTCGAGGAGTGGGATTCGAGGCCCGAACCAAATTTTTAAAACGTGTAGGGAAAAAAAATTTTTTGGTCAAAATTACGAGCTGCCGAAATTTTGTTTTATAAAACCCGAATTTTGAGATCGCGCCATGGACAATCAAGGCGATCGGATGTCGGTGGAGGAGATAGACGGGTTAGGGGTAACCCAGGACCTCGGGGAAATGTATATGGAGGATGTGGTTGAGGGGGTATCAGACGCACAAAATGGCGCTCTCGCGCACGAGGTTTCGGGCGCACAAGATGGCGTCCTCGCGCACATGGTTGTTGCGGCACCAAATTTAGCCACGCCCATGGTCGCGGTAGCCGAACCCGAGATGCCAATGGATTTAAACCTGTTTATGAAACAGATGATGGCCTTTATGGTAAAAACAGACGATAATTTCAAAGGGATGGAAAACAGGATAGGGGGCCAAATGGGGGCAATGAGGGACGAAGCGAGGGGTACCGGTGAGGGGTTAGACAAGAAATTTGGGAAGTTAGACAATAATTTTGAGGGGTGTTACGTGGTCCCCTCGGTGACTACCTGGTCTCGGTGACCCCCGGACCGTGAGAGGAACTTCGCCAGAAAGTAGTAGTATATATGCGCTTTCGCAACACAATCCCTATGAATTCCACCCAAGAGAAAACTGATGTTCAATGATATATTTCAAGGGTAATGATACCAAACAATTTCAATGATACAATCAAGGGTATATTCCCCGAGCAATCCACCATCCACAATTCACACTCAACAATCAATCAATCCCCTAGAGGTTTAAGATGGCCATCTTATATATGTGTGTCCCCTTTTGTACTCACGACCCCCTTTTGGTCTCTGCCCCTCACAATGTCTCTGGGCCCCTCCTGACCAAGATGATGGTCGGCGTCGCCGCACTCGGGCGGTTGAACGAACCCCGGGTGGACGTGTTTCCACCGGGCAGGTATCGTACCAGGCACCACGGCTGCAGCCCCTCGTGGCCACGCGAAGCGGGTACGGTAAAGCAAGCAAAAGCCCCACGCCGCTTGCAACGCGGGTTAGGCCCCAACGTGCGACCCGTATGCGTCTTTTTAGACGGTGCCGCGAACGGTGCCAGACGCGGGGTCGGTGCACGGCCCCACGTCAACTTGACGTCTCCACCGGGTAGGTACACGTCCCGGTAACTTCTCTCGCCAGACGGGCTTCGGAACGCCGCTTTTCCACGCGGCGCAAGGTCGATCCCACCTTTCGTCGGAGCGGGGCGAGGAAGAAGAATCCTCGTCGCTTTTCTTCCTCGTGTCTTTTCCTCTTCCGTTTCCGGTCTCTTTTTCAGAAGGGCTCCTGACCCTCCAACCACAACAACCCTTAATCTACTACACATTGATAAGCAAAGACCTGAATGGTAATTCACATACATTCACATAAATATGTAACAACTCCCCCCTTCAAGAAAGAAAGTTTGAACCCAGCGAAAACTTTCTTTGCCGGCCAATTTGGAGAAACAAACCAGATAACTCAACCCCCCCCACATTATCAGTTCCCCCCGGGCACAGTTATCACTTAAAAATAAAGCAACCAAAATTTCACCACAACCCCCCCCCCCCAGATTACTCACTCTGGACTAAGCACCAGCAACGACATTGTCCCTGCCCTTTACATGTTCAATTTCCCGTTGGACTCCTGCCAAGCCAAACTCCATCTAATGACCCTCTGACTTTGACCGTCAGTTTCTTGTGAATGAAGGTTAAGGGGTTGATCAAAGATCCAAAGTTAAGCAACTCGATAGCACTTTTTCCGGGAGGCCAAGCCGAGTATTCACTACATGGATGCCTTTAGGAACGTGGAGTTCACGGTTAGTCCGTGCAGGAAAGTTCTCTACATGGGCGCCTTGAGGAACGTGGAGTTCACGGTTAGTCCGTGCATGAAAGTTCACTACATGGACGCCTTTAGGAACGGCGTTCACGGTTAATCCGTGTAGGAATCTTGGCTCGGCGGCTCCGCCGCATTCAGTGCTTCAACTTCTCAGAACTTCCCTAATAATTATGGTGGGACCACTTGTCCCTGTAGTCCCATGAATAGCGGTCTCCTTCTCGGCCACTACTTTGACAATCCTTCCTTCGGGAGCTGCCGTAACTCAGGGAGCCTCCATAATAATATTGATTGCGGCCACCACCAAAACTACCGCCCAGTTGTCCTCTCCTGTAGACCTCTCGACGCCTACGAAATGCCTTCCCTACTGTTATGGTCCGACCCTCCAAATCCTTGCCATTCCAATTCTTCTCTGCCTCTCTGGCGTCTTTTGTGCTGGCAAACGTGACAAAGCCGAACCCTCTTGACTGTTGCGTTTCCCTGTCTCTTACCAACCGCACTTCCACCAGCGGCCCATATCTGTTGAAGACAGAGGTCAGAACTTCTTCCTCTGTTTTGAAGTTCAGTCCCCCTACAAATAACTTGGCACTTTTGTCGCCATCCCGAGCTGGTGTGGTGTTATTTTCCCTGCTGGGCTCTTTACCAACCCTCAGGTTACCATAAACTTGACCCCCGGCCAAATCATTCCCGATAACCACAGATACACCCTCTACAGGAAGCGTGGCTTGTAAACCGACGGTGACCGGACCTGACACCAAATCGGACTCCAAATGGATGACATGAAGTGGAGCACTAACACCGCCCCCGATCCCCTGTAAACGAACACTATCCCCCGTTGCCGTCTCCTCGGACCATGGCAAAATGCCTTCAAGCATTAAAGATTGATGTGCTCCTGTGTCCCTCAATATCCTAACCGGTCTCCGGTTAGTCGAGGCTCCATCCCGTGACACAAACCCCTCTGAAATAAATGGTTGGTAACCCTTTTGATGGCGATTTCTCACAATGGCCATTGCATTTGGAGTCGTAATAGTCGGACTCCGCTCTGGGTCTTCCCTTTTCATGCGGTAACAACTGGACATCAAGTGTCCAGGTTTCTTGCAAAAAGCGCAAGTAGGCCCAGAGGAAAAACTCGTGGTCTGCCTCGGGCCTCCCGAACTATAAGTTTGTCTTGGGCCCGCATCCCTCTGATTTCGAACAGGTGGGGTATCCGCGTTGTCCCCATAATCCTCTCGAGGCCGCCGCCATGTATGGTCGTTCTCCGCACCTGCTGTTCCCCACCTCCCCTGCGGAGATCTAGGCGAGGAGTTAGGTTCGTGGACCCCTATTCGGTGGGTTAAGGCATAATCATCTGCCATGGTGGCTGCGTCCCACAACTTTGGTACTTTCTTTTCCTGCAGGTACACTTTGATGTCCTCGTGGACACACTGCTGAAATTCCTCCACCAGGATCAAGTCACGCAATGTTTCGAAGTCTTTCCCGACTCCTTTTGACTCACACCACCGAT
The DNA here is from genome assembly GCF_964187855.1 of Myxine glutinosa. Taxonomy (NCBI): domain Eukaryota; kingdom Metazoa; phylum Chordata; class Myxini; order Myxiniformes; family Myxinidae; genus Myxine; species Myxine glutinosa. The sequence goes on along the minus strand of NC_136262.1, from coordinate 205,549,512 downwards.
CAAACATGTTTTCTTTCACTCTGGCAAATTCCACATGGGTCTCACTCTCCCTCTTCCTGGCATTCCTGAATTTTTGCCTGTAAGCTTCCGGAACCAACTCATAGGCTTTGAGGATGTGCTTCTTCAGTACCTCATAATCTGCACATTGGTCCATTGGTAGCGCCGAATAAATCTCTTGAGCTTTTCCCACCAGCACACTTTGCACGAGTATGGTCCAGGCCTCCTCCGGCCAGTTTAATTGTCGAGCCACTTTCTCAAAGTGTCGAAAAAATTTCGCGACTTCCTTTTCACTGAACGGTGGAACCAGCCTCACATGTCTGCCCACATCCCAGGTTTTCTGGTTAGGTGTCGACCCCGTCAGCAAGGGTGGTGCCTCTCCCCGTTCTCTCATTAACTCCAGCTCCTTGAATTTAATTTCCTGCCGAAGCTCCATGTCACGTTCCTTTAATTCCCTTTCTGCTTTTCTCTCCTCTGCTTCGAGTTCCCTTGCAGCTCTCCTCTCCTCTGCTTGTTTCTCTTCTCTCCTCTCTTCTGCTTTCCTTTCTTCTTCTTTTAACCTTTCCTGGAGTTCTCGTTCCACTCTCCTTTCCTCTGCTTGTTTCTCTTCTCTCCTCTCTTCTGCTTTCCTTTCCTCTTCTGATCTTTCCTTTTCTGCTTTCCTTTCTTCTTCTGCTCTTTCCTTTTCTGCTTTCCTTTCTTCTTCTGCTCTTTCCTTTTCTGCTTTCCTTTCTTCTTCTGCTCTTTCCTTTTCTGCTTTCCTTTCTTCTTCTGCTCTTTCCTTTTCTGCTTTCCTTTCTTCTTCTGCTCTTTCCTTTTCTGCTTTCCTTTCTTCTTCTTTGATCCGTTCCTGGCTCCGTAATTGCAACTCCAGTTTCCGGAGCTCAACGTCTTCTGGTTCTTCGGGTAGCCACTCCCAGGCTAACTCGTCCCATGTTCCTAATCCCACCATAGATTGTATCACCGTGGCCTGCAACTCTGCCTTCCTCAAATTAGTTCGGACCTCCAAGTTAAAATGTTTGGCCAATTTCAAGAGGTCCGACTTTAGTAACGCTCGGAACTGTGCCTCACTCGGTGTTACCGCAAAGTTCTGTGCCACAAATGCCATGGTGACTATCGTTAACACCTGTTAACCTTCACCCAAGACTTTACCCCAATTTCCCCAAAAACTTTCCAATTAATACTTAATTAATAAATTTTAATTAATAAAAATATTATTTTATTATTTTATACAATTTTAGATCCCGGACGAGCCCCCAATTCTGTTACGTGGTCCCCTCGGTGACTACCTGGTCTCGGTGACCCCCGGACCGTGAGAGGAACTTCGCCAGAAAGTAGTAGTATATATGCGCTTTCGCAACACAATCCCTATGAATTCCACCCAAGAGAAAACTGATGTTCAATGATATATTTCAAGGGTAATGATACCAAACAATTTCAATGATACAATCAAGGGTATATTCCCCGAGCAATCCACCATCCACAATTCACACTCAACAATCAATCAATCCCCTAGAGGTTTAAGATGGCCATCTTATATATGTGTGTCCCCTTTTGTACTCACGACCCCCTTTTGGTCTCTGCCCCTCACAATGTCTCTGGGCCCCTCCTGACCAAGATGATGGTTGGCGTCGCCGCACTCGGGCGGTTGAACGAACCCCGGGTGGACGTGTTTCCACCGGGCAGGTATCGTACCAGGCACCACGGCTGCAGCCCCTCGTGGCCACGCGAAGCGGGTACGGTAAAGCAAGCAAAAGCCCCACGCCGCTTGCAACGCGGGTTAGGCCCCAACGTGCGACCCGTACGCGTCTTTTTAGACGGTGCCGCGAACGGTGCCAGACGCGGGGTCGGTGCACGGCCCCACGTCAACTTGACGTCTCCACCGGGTAGGTACACGTCCCGGTAACTCCTCTCGCCAGACGGGCTTCGGAACGCCGCTTTTCCACGCGGCGCAAGGTCGATCCCACCTTTCGGCGGAGCGGGGCGAGGAAGAAGAATCCTCGTCGCTTTTCTTCCTCGTGTCTTTTCCTCTTCCGTTTCCGGTCTCTTTTTCAGAAGGGCTCCTGACCCTCCAACCACAACAACCCTTAATCTACTACACATTGATAAGCAAAGACCTGAATGGTAATTCACATACATTCACATAAATATGTAACAGGGGTTAGACAAGAAATTTGGGAAGTTAGACAATAATTTTGAGGGGTTAGACAACGGGATAAAAGAGGTGAAAAATGGGTTAATGGGGTTAGAAAATAGGATGGAGGACAAATTGCGGGAAATAGGGGAACAATCTACCAGGGAAATCAAACGAATGGGGAACCAGATAGAGGAGGTGCAAATCGGGTTAGAAAGTAAACTGGATGCTTAGAGGGATGAATTGGGACAGATGAGGGTGGCATCTACAAAATAGATGGAGGAGATGAAAGAGGGGATACGACGAGGTGTAAGTGAGGAGGTTTCGGGGCTACGCGAGGAGGTAAAGCGAGGTGAGAAGCGTATGGAGAAAGAGGTGAGGAATAATACGGCTAGGTTACAGGGGGGAATAGAGGGTCTGACGAAGGGAGTGGAACAGCTGACGGAGGGACAAAAAGAACTAGTGGAGCAGGTTCAAAAGAACACTGCGGTACTAGGAGGGTTAAAGGCGACACAAAAAGAAATTAAAAATGACTTAATAGCGACACAGAGGCAATGTCAGATGGTACATGAGGAGTTGACGAAGAAGTTGGAGGAGGTGACAGAAGTAATGGAGACGAACGACCGGCTGGTAAGGACGCACATAGAAACGGTCACGGTAGCCTTAGAGGACGAACTTGAGGAGACGCACCGGGAAATAAAAGAGGTGCAGCAAAAATTAGAGGAAGTGGAAGAAGAGGTGAGTGAAATTAAGAAGGGACGGACAGAAACTAAGAGGGAGATAAAGGAGGAAGTAATGGAATATGTACAAGGCCTGTGTTCAAATCATGATGTGCTGCTCACTAACCAAATAAAAAGTTTGCAGGTGGCAAAAGAGGTGCGGAGACGAGGTGCCAAGGTGAGTGGCGATATATTCGGAAATGTATATGATGTGAGGAAAGCTTCAGTCGGCTTGGGGATTGGTTTGAATCCGGGGGTTCGTGAGAGGCCGTTGGTGAAGTGTGCGACAGGTCTGGTGTGCGAAAAACGAGGTGTGCGAGAATGTCCGACCATGGGGTGTGTGAGGAAAAAGTGCGCGCCGACTAGTGAGTGTGCTGTCGAGAGTGAGTCGGTAGTAGCGCGTGTGCAAGGGAGCACATGGAAGCGCGGTGTGGGGAGTGTTACGGAGGAAGTAACGAAAAAGTGTGCGCAAGAGGATGCGCGAGAAAGTTGTGTAACGGACGGGTGCATGGGGAAAGCGCATGCTGTCAAGAGTAAGGGAGAATGCACGCCTGTGGTGAGTGTTACAGAGGATGTAACGGGAGAGTGTGCGCAAGAGTGTGCGCGAGAAAGGTGTGTAACGGACAGGTGCATGAGGAAAGAGTGCGCTGTCGAGAGTAAGGGTGAGTGCGCGACCGAGAGTGGAGGTGAAAGTAGGGAGAGTGACACGGAGCGTGAGTTGGTTGTGACAGGTGAGCGAGGATGGACACCTGGAATGGAAGGATGCACACCTGGAATGGTAGAGCGTGTGTGGGAATGCACACTTGAGTTGGTCGTGAGGCACGTGGTTGGGTGTGCGAGTAAGAGCACACCTGTGATTGTCACAGAGGAGGTGACCGAGGAGGGGGCGCGAAGAGGTGTGGTGGTGAGGTGTGCGAGCGACGAATGTGTGCCAAGGTGTTCGGTGGTCAGGTGTGTGACCAAGTCTGTGAGCGGAATGAGTGTACCGAGGTGTGTAAGGAAAGGTACGAGGAGCATGGGAACAGCTGGAGGTATGAGCAAGAAAGGGGTAGCGTATGCATGTAAGCATGCAGGTGAGGCATCGACGCTAACCGGGTTAGCGGTTAGAGCGACTTTTAGCTGAATCGGGCCCTCGGTGCATGCCGGGCTTCGCGTGCCGCGAGAACCAGCGGGGATCCGAGCCACGGCGGGTTCGAAAGGACCGCCGTACGCGATCCACGCTGGGCCTCGCTTGGAACGGCCGCGTCCGTGCTCCACTAGGCAGAGCGGGCAGCTCGATAGGAAGGGTCGTCATGGCGACCACTTTTTGTTGAGACGTGCCGGCAGGTCGAGATCGGGACATTGGATGGCTCCACGCCGAGGTGGTGCGTGGGATCTCGGCCCGGGTAAGCCCCCGTCTCTGCCCCGAATGCGGGACGTATCCAGCCGCTGGCACAAAACAACCCGCATTCATTGCTCGGCTGTACGAAGCCGAGCTTTAGAAGGGAATTGGTGCACCGAGAGGATCTAATAAGTAGACGGGTGATGAGGATAGTGTTTTGGACCCAAAATTAGAAAAAGGCAAAATTTGATGATTGGTACGGTGATTAGCAGTAAATGGCAAATTTTTGATTTGTTGGATTTGGACGAGCGAAATTGATAGGACCTCCCCGATGTGGTGGGATGGCAACTCTGTCATCCCTCACAGGGGGGGGGGCAAAGGAGCACTAGCTTATGGGGTTGATGGCAGTGAAAACTAGCCCAGGTGGGTTAGGATATTGTGTGTAGGGATCTAGCGAAGATGACATTAGGTAACGTTAAGGTTAGTTAGTGACAAGGATACCTGTAGTGGGGACGCAGGTAGTTTAGTGTGGATGATAATGACGTGGGAGCGCAATAGTTTAAAGGGACGACTGGGAAGCGCAAGTTTCAGAGGGGAGTAGTTAGATGAGATGATGCCGTGTGTTTGAGGATTGAACAGGTGTGATTGCACAGGTGTGCAACTGAACAGGTGGATGGAGCAGTGTATGAGTGAGTGAAGGTGATTGTGTATTGTGCTGACCAAATGGTCTAGGAAGAGGAGGAGGGTGCAGGTGGCACCAGGTATGATTGCACAAGTGTGCAACGACAGGTGAATGGAGGACAGGTGTATGGAATAAATGGAGTGTGGAATATATGGAGTATTGGAATGGATGGTCGTGGAGTGAGTAGGATGGAAACTATGGAGTGGAGTGGATGGTGCGAAGGTGTGGATGGGGGAAGAGTGGACCCCTTTCACGAGTACCCGGGGAGGGTAGTTTAAAGAGTAGTTAGAGGGTGTAGGTAAATTGTGGTTGGATATTGGCATCTGTGGTGCGGGTGGAAGAATGGTGATTGGATGGGTGCATTAGTGTTGTGGAAATGGCTGGGCGTGTAGCCTGTTAGTGTGTGTAGTTGGTTTGGGCACTCCACCACTGTGAGGATGTCGGCCAGGTGAGGCCGCAGGTGGGCTCTGGGAGCCGGTAGTAGTTGTTGTGGATGGGGCCCGAGGATCCGGAGGACGGACCCGGGTAGCCCAGTGCCAGAGGGCACCGAGTGGGGTGACAGAGCCAGGAGGGGTCTTCCCCAGTTAGTTAGGTTAGGGTGAGGAGCTAGGTAAGCTCGGGTGGCAACTACAGTGGTGGAGGTGTGCAGGTGGGTAGACCTGCTGGGAGAGCTACACGCCACAGCCCAGAAATTGTGCGAGGGCACCGGGAGATGAATCGGGGGAGTGAGACCCCAAATTGAGAAGCACCACAGTTTGGTCAATGGGAATTGGTTTTTAGAACCCATAGAGTAAGTTGGCCAATGGATTGGCAGGGAAAGACCCCGGGTAGTGTAAAGTGTGTTAATGTCATTTAGAGGATAGTTAGGATTGGAGTCTCCTCGCACCATCTGCATCCACTCACCTGAGATGAAGTAACTCCACACCATGCCATGTTTTATTATTTTTCATTAATGCAAATGTTTTGGATTGTGAGACGCATCATGACGTGGGTGTGACATTGTGCGTAATTCCATCTCTCCCTCCTTATGAGGATTGATGATGAATTGGTGATGGCAAATTTTGAAGTAGAGGGATTGGAGATGAATTTGGTGTAGAAGGGAAAGATGGGGAAGACAAGACGTAGTGACGAATTTGTAAAGGTGTAAATTCTTGTAAATATGGGGTAAGGGCAAGGGTAGTGTAGGTGACAGGGGGGGTGACGTACGGTAGGGACGAGTTTTTCTCACTTCGCTCTCCATACGCACTTCACCCTGCATTGCCTTTATTGACGTGTACCCTTGTGACCTTACCCCTCGCTCATTTGTCTTCCCCCCTTTTGTCTCCCACTTGAGGACCTGTGCGCCATTGGGTGCCGAGGGGAGCGTGCGTGAGATGGCCATTGTGCACACGAGATTCTCAGAACCAGCATGCATTGCGTTGATGTACCACTTTATGGACCGCTGTTCTGCGGCCAAGTACCACTTGATAGACCCCAGGTTCTGGGGCAGGGCACCTCTGTTGGAGACCGGCCATAGTGGCCAGGGAATCTTGCTTGCGGACCTCAGTAAGGCGGCACCTATGCCAAACAGGTGGACCACCCTTAGTTGGCCCCTGAGGCCCTAAATAAAAATGAACACAAGTTGTGCTTTTTATTATTTCCAAGTAGGCCGCATGAAGCCAGAAGACGTCGGGAAGAACATCGGCCCAGCAGAGAAAGAGAAGACCACCACCAGTTGTTTTGTTGTGTTTATTATGAACCGTGGTGACTGTGCACCGAGTGGTGCTTTTGGTGCTTTGTGGTGCTTTTGGTGCTTTTGGGTGCTTTGGTGGTATTGGTACTGGTGCATCGATGCAATGCGTGCTGTCTCCTCCCTCCCAACAGGAATTTCTTTTTCTTGTTCCCTAAAAAGAAAAAAAAACACAGGTCCTGGGTTGCGTTGTAAATAAGAAATAACGTCACTGTAAATAATGCTCCCCACCATAAATGTATAGTTTGAAAACAATTCCGTAATTCGGTTATCCTGTGGGCTTGAGTCTGTTAGACAGGGTGCAATGCAATAGGGGGACATACTTATTTGTGTTTTAAGATTGTCACACTCAGGGTCAGGTTAATTGTAGAGGGAATTACACCTACGTGTCACACTAAGTTAAAGTTTTGTAGGCCCGAGCAGGGGCCTGAAGAAAGGAGGGTGCAGTGTAACGAATTTGAGAAGTGTAACGGTTTTGGAGAAGTGTAACAATTTTGGAGAAAGTGTAACGAATGTGAAAAGTATGGTTTTGTTGTGTGTAACACCCTCGTAATGTAAATAATGGTCGCAGCCATCCTCCTAGTTAATTCCATGAAACTTACACACAGGCCACGATATATCTTTTTAAATAGTTTATTTCCTTATTCTATGTAGGCTATATATGTGTTTCCCACTAGATTGACTCTGCATTGTATCAAACAAAATAAGCGTAGGCCCCTTTCAATTTCCCCAATCATCTCCGCTCTCCAAAGTTCCTTTCAAAAGCGGTGCGAGTGGTGTTCAATCTCGCAAGCCGCCATTGCCCATGTGCTAATGTCGGAGAAGAGGGGGGTAGGAGCCGCCAACTCACAGGCGTGGCACGTCGTCATGATCAAAGGGGGAATCGGACAGCCCTAACAGCCAACCAGGACCGCGGTGAGCGACCCGGTAGGCGTGCCGTCACAGCCGGCGGCTTGATTCCTACCCGAGTAATAAAAGCGACTGGAAGGGACTGCTTCAAGAGATGACATGAGAGATGACATGAGAGATGAGCTGTGAGCTGAGCTGTGAGCTGTGAGCTGTGAGATGAGAGACGCTCCAAACCAAAAAGGAGAGGTACTTGGAGAGGAAACAAGCTTTGGAGAGATGCGCTGAGAGGAGGGAGATGGCTCCACCAGAAGGAGAGGAGCAGGTGTGACCGAGCCAGCGCGTGACGTCCACAGCATCAGCAGCGTCGACGCGACCGAGGGTTTTCCCGCCAAAAACGCGAAGAATTGGGAGCTGCTACCTCCAGCCCTGCCGGTTGCAGGGACCTGACCCTGCCTCCCTCTCCAGCAACCCACCTCCGCCATTCCTGCCTGCAATTTCCCCCATGTAAGTGTGAACTTCGTCTGTCCTAATCGTTGTCCTGGGGTTAAGTAAATTGAATAGTATAAGCTAACGATTCACTGTGTATCTGCTCCTTCCATTCGCTGAATATAACCGATTGCTCTCGTTGCTCTGGCTTGTGAAAATACATAATAAATCCTGTTATTCCTCCGTACTCTGTCTTCTTCTCTCTTCCTTCTCTTTCGGTCGCTTTAGAGGTTTCCCGATTGAATATCTGTGGTGCGATCTGGTCAACGTTGGGGGAGTCGGGCCAATTGGGGATCCTGTAATGGTCGCGGCAATACCACCGCTCGGTAAATAACATCTAATCCGCGATCCGTAACAGTATGTTTGGTGATATGAATTATTGTGACACATTTTGATGTTATTAACTGCCTGTACAAAATGATAACATGTATTTGATTATGCAACTTATCGCGAATATAAAGACAGTATTTTGCAATTCAAAACCTTTGATTCGTGTCTTACCATTCCCCATAGCACTAATTTGATACTTTCATTGGATTCCTTGTCCCTGAAAATATAGGTTTAGTATATTTTTAAAAGTTTTTACGGTAATTAGAGGCAGAAATAGAACAAAATATGTATTTTACAGTGGCCATTTTGAAAATCCAAAATGGCCGCCATACAGGTATCTCTCCAAATGTAACCATTGATTTTTAGTTTCCTTATGCTATAACCTTTCCAAAAATGTATAGGTTTGCTAATCTACCATGATTTTGAACGAAATATAATTTATTGACATAGTGAACCTGACTATTTTAACCTCACCCTGAGTGCGACAGTTTTAACACTAAATATGTCCCCCCTGCTGCGTTGCGTCCTATCTAACTGACTCACGCCCACAATTAACCAAATTACGGAATGGTCTTCAAACTACACATCGAGCCGGTGGGGAGCATTATTCACAAGACACTAATAATTTGATTATTTACAAAACTAGAACCCAGGACCTGTCTTTTGTGGGAAAAAGAGAAGATGTTTTGATAAGAGGAAACGCCATTGCCATGCACTGCACCGATACACCATACCTATATGTACCAATATGCACCATAATAAAAATGTTCCAAAAAGCACCAACATGAAAATGCACAAAACATTTCAAAAATAATAAAATGATGAATGATGTCTTCTTGCTTCTCTGCTGGGCCGATGTATCTTGGCTTCATCTTCTTGCTTGATGTTGTTTCAATTAATAATAAGGGCACACACCACGTCCGCTTTTTTATTTGTGGCCAGCAGGGCCAACTCAGGTGGTCCACTGCTGGGCATAGATGCCACTTAAACAGTGGCCCGCAAGCCAGAGACTGCTGGCAACAATGGTCGGTCCCAGCAGAGGGGCCAGGCCACAGAACGTGTGGTCCATAAGTGGTGCCAGGCCACAGAACGTGTGGTCCATAAGTGGTGCTAGGCCACAGATCGTGTGGTCCATATGGTGCATCAGTGCAGGCAGGAGGCAGCAAGGGTGCGGGCGCACAATCCAGGGCACCTGCACACTCCCCTCGGACACAAAATAACATGGTCCATGAGTGGGGAAGGAAGACAAGGCAGATTAGCGGGGGCAAGGGCGCCAGGGTACACATCAAACAAGGCAATGCAAGATGAGGGGCGCGGGAGAGCGAGCCGAGAAAGCTCGTCCCTAGCGTTCGTCACCCCCCATGTCACCTAGACTCTACCCTTGCCCCTACCCCGTATTTACACAATTTACAAATTCGTCGCTACGTTTTGTCTTTCCCATCCCCAAATCCAAATTCGTCATCAATCCCTCCTAAGGAGGAAGAGATGGAATAACCACAATGTCTCCCCCACGTCAAGATGCGTCTTTCATTCCAAATCGTTCACAAAACCTGGTGTGGAGTCTTATCACCTTGGTGAGTGGATGCGGATGGTGCGAAGAGATTTTCTCCTATCTATCCTTCTAATTGACATTAACTCTCTTTAAACTACCCTGGGTCTTGCCCTGCCAATCCACTGGCCATCATTAAACTATGCGGTTCTAAAAACCAATTCCCATTGACCATACTGTGGCGCGCTCCCAATTTTGGGGTCTCACTCCCACGATTTTTCTACCTGTGCCCTCGCACAATTTTGGGGCTGGGTCGTGTGGCTCCCCTAGCAGGTCCTACTTACCTGCGCATCTCTGCCACTGAACGTCGCCACCTGAGCTTGCCTAGCTCCTCACCCTAACCTACCTGGGGAAGACCCTCCCTGGCGCTTACCCCCTCGATGCCCTCTCTGGCATTGGGCTACCTGGGTCCTTCCTCTGGATCCTTGGGCCCCACTGAACTCTAACCTGGCTCCCAGAGCCTACCTGCTGCCTCACCTGGCCGACAGACTACCAGTGGCAGAGTGCTCAACCGAACCATACGCACTAACAGGCCACACGCCCAGCCATTGCATACACTTATGCACCCATCCAAGCAGTACTCTGCTACTTTCCACACCACAGATGTCAATATCCAACCACAATTATTTACCGACTCCCTCTACCTAACTTTAAACTACCCTCCCCGGGTGTTCGTGAAGGGGTCCATCCTTCCCCCATTCACTCCTTCGCACCATGCACTCCACTCCACTCATTCCACACTCCAGTTACTCCACACTATTTATTCCACACCACCCTTCTCCACTTGCACACCATGCAAGTCAATCACTCAATACACTTACACTTGTCCACAATACTCTGCTCATACATTTTTGCACACACACATCTTTCACAAGCATTGCCTCATTTGCTAACCAGCACGAAAAGGACTTCCACACGCAATGCCTCATTTCATCCGAAACCTCAAGCTCATACACACAGCATCATTTAAACTAACTACTCCCTTCTAACACTAGTGCTCCCTGTCATCCCTTATACTAAGCACTCCCTCATCGTTATCATCCAACTACTCGACTCTACGTCCCCACTACTTGTATCAAGTCACTACTTAAATCTCAGTCACCTATGGTCATTTCTATAATAATAATAATAATAATAATAATGCATTTATTTTATATAGCGCTTTTCAGGGAGCCCAATGACGCTTTGACAGAGTGCAAAACATAATGCATAGCAAAACATAAAATTCCTAAATTATCCTAATTCTAGATCCTAAAATTATCCTAACCCTCCCGGGCTAGTTTGCACCGCCAAACCCCATAAACCTATAGCTCCTCTGCCCAAAAAGATGTGAATGGTAAAACTACCATTCCTATCACTACTACTACTATTTGTCCATTAAACTTGAGCCTCTCGGTGCGGGAAATACATTCTTACTGCTCGGCTTCGAAAAACCGAGCAATGTATGCGGATGGTCAGTCTCCTGCAGGTTGGGTCCGTCCGGCATTTTCGACTCTGGGGAGGAGGCATACTCGGACCGAGGTTCCAAGGTCCATCTCGGCGCGGAGCCCTTCGGTCTCCGGCCCGATGACCCAACCTCCCCCGGTCGGAACACCGTGCCCGCCAGGGGGCGAATGTCCGACCTGGCCTTTCTCCCCCGGAATCGTGCCGCTCGCCGTTACGACGCGGCACCGACCATACAGGGCGGAGCCCGGCCCGAATCGTGCACGGCGCTCCCTGCAGGAGCGACGCGGCAACGATCCCCGCCGGCCCCCGCAGCACACAAAGAACACCACGCCCCGAGAGCTCGCGTCGGCTATACGTCGGCCTAACTGCTGCCCCGGTCAGCGTCGATGCTCGACTCGCATGCTCACACCACGCGTTTCTTATTCACACATCCCGGTGCTCCAACGCCTCTCTTACATCCCACGCATTCTATTACTGCACTTGCTCGTGCATTCTCTTTCGCTCCATACTCAGGTGCACACCACTCGCTGCTCGCACACTCCATTACACCCCTCTCTCACGCACATCCCGGTGCATACTCTCCCATTACGTACTCCGTAACACTCGTGGGTGTGCACTCTTGCATCCACCCAATCAGCACACACCTACCCATGGGTGTGCAATCCCCTGTCACACACCCAATCACGCGCTCCAATGTGCATCCCCGCACACTCTCCACAACCAACTCAGGTGTGCATCCTCGCACACGCTCCTCATCCATCTCACTCTCTGTATCACCCTCACTCTCACGCCCATACTCTGTTTCACACATACACTCCATCGTGCATTCTCCCTCGCACTCTGTAATGCACTCGCGCTCTGGCGCCGTCCGCACACGCGCGCCATTCCCTTTCATACACCTCTCCAGGGACCTTCTACAAGCGCCCGGGTGACGTCTGGATCCCAAGCGCGCGAAAAATCCTTTCGCGCCAAACCTTTTCGCGCCATATACAGCCTGGCTTACCTTTGGGATCCTTTTCTCCACATGCACCAGCTGCAAATTTTCATTTGGGTTAACAAGTACGGCATCAGGATGCGAATCCAAACTTTGCGCGCATTCCATCTCCATCTCCCATCATGCCTCTATGCCTGCCGTCTCTCCAATCTCAATTTTGGTTATTTCGTTTTCTTTAATTTATTTTTCCTTGTAAAGCTCGACGACTGCTGGTGCTATTAAGATAAAATTCTCTACTTCAGCGGTCGTCGGCTTTCCCATACCCCGGGTCGCAATTTCTATCCCGGTCCACCCGGCTGTGCTTTGCTCCAGCTCGCTTAACCCGCGCTCCTCAAGCTGCGCTACCTCGTCACGTACCCCCGCAACCTTTCCGCCCGATCTGCGGTCTCTGTCTCTCCCCATCTGTCTTATCTCATACTTGGCTTCCTCCCTCCCTAACCCCTCGTTAATTTCTCGGGCTTGGCCACCCATGTCCTCCAATTGACCCCCTAATTTGTTCTCTAATCCCCCTAATTTACTTTCTAACCCCACAATTTGACTTCCCAATTGCTCCCCCATTCTATTTTCCATTCCCTCACTATTGGCCCTCATTTCTCCCATCTCCTTACTGAATCCCCCAATTTTTCTTTTAATCCCCCAATTTGGTTTCCCATTTGCTCACCCTGAGCTTTCATCTCATTACTCAATCCCCCAATTTGATTTTCCAACCCCAGTTGTATGGCTGCCTGCAGCTGCGCAATGAGGTCCTGCATATTCATCCCTCCCATTTGCGCAGCGGGCGTGGCCCTCGTCGCCATGTGTGAGGTGCCGCCATTTTGTGCGCCTGCAACCCCCACTACCGCACCTTCTTCAATTCCCTCTTCCATTACTCCCAATTGTTCTTCTTCTTCCCGGGGGTCCTGGGTTAACTCTAACCCCTCTTCCTCTTCTAACCCCACCGGCATCCGATCGCCTTGGTTATCCATGGCACGACTTAATCTAGATGGTAATAAAATTTCGGCTGTTCGTAATTTTTTGACCAATTTTTTTTTTTTCCAAAAGATACAAAATTTGGTTCGGGTCCAAATCCCACTCCCAAACACCAATTGTTGCGGATCTCAAACGTCGGCCTTTTCCCCTTACCAAGAGGGGGTTAATCCCCTTGTCTGTTACTGACCGACATGATCCTGAAGTTACCCCGTTCCTTCCGGTCGGTATTAGGTAGGGTTGCTGGTCAATTTGGTCCTGTTACCTAATTACCAACACCGACCGTGAAGCAAGGAGATAACCTCCCACCCGAGCCACAGCGTTAGTGGATACGCCGAGCGAAGCGAGCCGCGACTCGGGCCGTTAACAATGAGACTAAACCCGATTCTGAGCGGTTCCTGTCGTGCCACATTTACCCAATGGAAGAAAGGACGGATGCGATCGGACAAGAGGAAACCAGAGTATAGGAAGAACAAAGATGGGTTTATTAATTATTCACAAGAAGGAGAAGAGGAAACGAAAGGAAGTTACAAGATAGGAAGAGGAAGAAGCAGCACATAAGGCAGTCTTAAAACAGTATTATTCTTAACACCCCAGACAAACGTACACACTCACACGGGGATTGTAGATGGTGGATGGGCATGTAGAGGATCCGGCGATGGGGTCCAGGCTCCGGTCCAGCTGCGAAACCCGGCATGCAGCTCCGCGTGTAGTTGAGCGCGACCGGACATTTTTATATAGCGGGGGGAAGCTGGTGTCCTGCGTACATAATATTTGCACGCTTGTACTAAACGCCCTCTCTCCAAAGTCCTCCTTTATCAGCATGCCGTATATCTCATAAGGTTCTGCTCAATGCGCTCTCGCCCATCAGGCCTGTAATGCGCGCTTCTAATAAGGGTTCTTTGTAATCACGACAGTCAAGCGCATTAGTCCTTCTCCGCGTAAGTCCTCTTACAATGCGTGCCTCCAACAAGTCCTTTGTAGGCGAGCTCTCTCACGCAGTCCTCTGTAATGCGCACCAATCCTTCTCTGCGTAAGTCCTCTTACAACGCACGCGCCTCCAACAAGTCCTCTCAAATGCCAACCTTCCACGCGAGTGCTTCGCGAGAGTCCTGTGAAAGGGCTTTGCGTTCGCGCTTATATAACTTGACCAGCGATCACTCCGCGAGCCAAAAAGCCACGCCTGTCGGTGATGTCACCTCAGCCTTGGTTGGCTGGTGAGGCTTACCGGCTCCGCCTTTGACGGCTGGATGACATGGCCACACCTTCTTCTTGGCGTTCCGCCTCCTTTCTTGGGCCTTACCTCATGGCTTATGGCGGCGTCTGTGCGGAAACCCAGCGAGGCTGCGAACACTGCTGGCAGAGGCGCGGGACAATTGGGACGGGCCATGGGCAGACTGGATGGCGCGTAGTGGCATCGCTTGGAGAGGGAGGTAGCAAAACTGAACGGAATGGGCCTACTCCTTATTTAATTAACACAACGCAGCATCAATAATTGGAAACACGGCCTTATCTAAAACACATACTAATGAAATAACTGAAGTCCTATGGTGGCCTACGTGTTGCTTTTGGACTAACTAGGGGTGCTACCTTTAACCTTTAATGAAGTTGAATTTATTTACACAAGTGAGGGTTCTCAAAACCGCAACAATATATACATATACATAATTTCAAAACACACATGGTCACAAGTGTCCCTCACTGACCGGGTCTTCAGTCGAGGTCCTCAGCATCTTTCCGTTTCGGCACTTCTACCTCGATACGGTCAGCTAAGGTGGGCCAACAGGGGCACATCCACCTCCACATGCACCAGCTACACCTGGATGCGTACATACCCGCACCCCCAGTCAGTGAGAACACAGACTACAACAACAAAACCGCCTCCACTCCCAGAATTCACAGCCCCTCATCCACTCACTCACACACCAAAAAACAACAACAACTGACCACCACCCTTACAACCTGCACCACTCAAACAAAAACACATTCATGCAAAACCACACCCACTCCTGCAACACACACACCCACTCCTGCAACACAAACAAACACACACACACACCATTCACACATCTCCATTTCTCTTCTGCACTCAGTCACTACCCCTTTAGGATGAAATTAACCACCACCCACAACCTCAACCTACACCATTCGACGTACCTCCATAAACTTCCTCCATATCCAAAGTGAGCCTTTCAAGGCAACCTGGGCTACTCTGTCACACATCCTCTTTCTTTCTGTCCCACACACTCGAAGCCGAGCAAGAAATGCAGAAAAGGAATTGCCAATATACCCTCCACACCCCACCTCAAATGGCTGACAAGAAACTCGCCAACCCTTCTCCCGACACCCTGCCTCCAGCTCACTGTACTTTCCTCTCTTCCTCTCGTGCACCTCCTCCATCTTATCTTCCCAAGGTACAGACAATTCCCCTAAGATGACCTGTCTTGTTGCACCTGACCAAATGACAATGTCAGGCCGCAACCTTGTCACACAGATCTCCTCTGGGAATACCAATTGTGGCTTTAGGTCTGCCACCACCTGCCAATCACAAGCATCTGACATCACTCTTGCTTTCCACCTCCTCCTCTTTCCACCTCTTACCACTTGGCCCTCTTTGACAAACAACACCTCTCCCCCATCGGTCTCTCTCTCTCTCTCTCTCTCTCTCTCTCTCTCTGTCGCCACCTATCGGCCGTCGGTGCGTTGGGTGTAGCGTCATGGCGGCTGTGAGCAACTGCTCTGTGTTTTGGTGAGTCCGTCGTGAGGTTTCCCCCCTCCTGCCCTCCCCTGCCCCCCTCCCTCTCCTTTTCCATCCTGTGTGCCTTGGCATTTGTTTTCATCTGTTCTACACCTTTGCCTTCGAGAGAGAGAGGATTGAGAGCGGGCCCATTTTGGGTGCGGCCTACTGGCGTTGACGGCGCGTTGTAAGCCATTTCTGTGCTTATAATGCACGTCTATTTTTTTAGTTTAGTTCGTTTATTTAGGTTTGATACCCTCTTGTCCGGCTCGGACAAGCGGGGGGAGGGGGGGGGGTATTTTCGCCGGAATGGCGAATGCACGCTCTCGTCGCGATGACTTTGAAGGCTTAACCAGGAAGCACGCGTTTGTGTGCGTGCCTCCGGATGGAGTCCCTGTCGAGGACATCATCCTCGCTGTGGGGAGCATTGTTGGGGATGAAAATATACGTGCAGCTTCGCGTATGAACCAGAAAGTGGTGGTGTTCGTTTCGGATGAGGAACTCGTCCATGACGGGGTAAGTGCGGGAATAACCACGGAAAGCGGTCACTTTATGATGGCGTCGCCGCTATTAACTCCCACGACGAGAGTGGTTATTTCTAACGTACCACCATTTATCCCAAATGACAAGTTAATGACCGTGCTATCACGGTACGGTAAAATGGTATCGAGGATTTCAACAATCCCTCTTGGGTGTCGGAATGAACGTGTTAAGCACGTAATGAGCTTCCGCAGACAGGTGTATATGGTCCTTCCAGACCGTGGGGACGACACAGGCCTCAACATCACTTTCAAAATTAATTTTGAAGAGGCAAATTTCCAGCTATACGCATCATCCACCACCTTAACATGCTTTCAGTGTGGAGCGTATGGACATTTAAAACGTTCTTGTCCCAAAGCCTCGTGTGTCAGGTGTGGCAAGACAGGTCACACTGCCATAGTTTGTAAGGAGGAGGTTGCTCTGCTAATGAATACGCCCAGTGGGAGGGAGGTTAACGCTGCTCCACTAATGAATACTCCCAGTGGGAGGGAGGTTAACGTTGCTCCACTAATTGAGATTCCCAGTGGGGGGGAGGTTAACGCATTGCCACCGCTTAAAATTCCTAATGAGAGTGAATCCAGTGTTCCAAGCGTGAACGTATTTATTCCTCCTCAGCAAAATGTTGAAATGGACACTGATAGTAAAGTGGGGACGAGTAAACGAAGGGCTCCGGATGATAGTGACTCATCTGGAGCAGGTAAAAAGGTTGTGCTCGATTTGCAGGCTGTTGGTGGAAAAACTCTTCAGGATGCACCTGGAATCTCTCTGCAAAGCGTGGACCAAATAAATAAAGAGGAAAACCCAGAAAAGAGCATCAGGGTTCAGCCGCTAAAACAACGCGCTTCCATTACTCACACAGACGACGTTAATGATGTAAATAATTCAGGCCACGATACCGTGAATGGTGCATCATTGATCCAAGCGAATGTCGCCGAACAGGCTGACATCCATAATAAATCTGCCAATATAGCAGATAAGGGTGGAAACATAAATCCACAGGAATGTGGGAATAATGATTTCATGCCAATTGAGGAAATCAGTAATCAATGTGCTGATGTTTCCCAAACACAGCACTGCGTGGACCCCCCAGACAAGGGAAGGCTAGGTTGCATAGCAGGAGATGAAAACGGTATTGACCCAGACCCCATTGGACCACTTTCTGATTTATCAGAATCGGAAGAGGAGGTGGAGGTAACAGCATTATCACAATTAATGGCAGATCAACCCCCAACCCCTCCCCATATTGTTCTCTCATTCCTCAATGAAACGTATAGACAGCGAAATGTCATCATTGGGGATCATTTCCCTGATTTGGCTCCCTTTATTCAGGCTGCAAAACTAGTCATAAAAAAATCTGAGGAACTAAACCTAACAAAATCGCAGTTTCATCGACTAAAGAAAATCATAACAAAGGCAAAGAGTGAGTACTCACAGTGTCAGACAAAATTTACTAATGAGTGATGAAGACGCTTAATCTTGCAACACTCAATATAAATGGCGGTGGGGCCAGTCACGTCCGCCAGATCCAAGTGAATAGTTTATTCAAACGGAAACAAGTTGATGTAATATTACTGCAAGAAACTCATATTATTGAGAAGGTTGAACATGACTGGTGCAGCATGTTCAAAGGTAAATGTTTCTTCAGTAATATGTCATCTGTATCTACTGGAGTGGGGTTTTTGTTAAAACCAGGACTTGTACCTGAATCTTGCCTCTTTCAGGAGGTGATTCGGGGACGTTTTGCCTCCCTAGAATTGGTGATCAATAGCCTGAAGCTTATTATTTTTAATGTATATGCACCAAGTGAGAGTACTGACCGTAAAGCCTTCTTTACTGAAGTGATAAACCATTTAAATTTGTTTGACCCAAATCAGTGCATATGCATGGGGGGAGATTTCAATTGTACGCTGGAGCCCAAAATAGACAGAAATTCACCGGAACCACATCCCGAGTCCCATGGTGACCTCTCCCAGTTTCTTTCAGGTGGGGCTTTTTTGGATGTATGGCGATTGATGCACCCAAATGACTGGCAGTTTACATGGTGTCGATGCTCCAATGGCCAAGTATCCTTAGCGAGGCTTGACCGCTGGTACATCACCCCACGATTAAGGAATATTGTAACCTCCTCAACTATTACCCCTTCCATCTTCTCTGACCACCACATGGTCACGATGGGCCTATCTTTCCCTCAATTCAAACGGAGGAGCGCCTATTGGAAATTCAATACAAGTCTTTTGGATGATACCCTGTTTAAGGAAGCCTTTCGCATCCTATGGATAGCTATAGTTGGAAAAAAGCCCCTCTTTGCTTCCACTAACCTTTGGTGGGATAATATGAAAACTCATATACGACTGTTTTGTCAACAGTTTAATTCCCACATCACTCATGAAAGTCAAATCACATTGGCACGGTTGGAAACCGAAATTCTAAAACTGCAAAACAAAATGGCAGAGCAAGAAAATGAGACAAATTATAAATTGCTCCTTGAAAAAAGGACCCAACTCCGGGAACTATTACAGGAGAAGGCTGCAGGACTACTAGTTAGACTGAGAGTAAAAAGCATTGAAGTATCAGATAGTCCTAGCAAAGCCTTCTTTCACTTAGAAGCTGAAACGAAGCCTCCCCAGCTTATTTTATCAGTTAAGGACCCCAGTGGGAATGAAACTACAAGTTCTGATGGGGTAAAAATCACTATTAGAAAGTATTATTCTGAACTATTTGCTAAAAAAGATATATATGAGGATAAAATAAAATGTTTTACCTCCCATCTCCCAACCCTAACTGAGACTCAACGCCTGGAGCTGGATGTGCCTTTAAGCCTTGATGAGTTACAGCGTGCCCTGGTTGGAATGGAATCTGGAAAGGCTCCGGGAATTGATGGCCTGCCAGCTGAGTTTTACATGGAATTTTGGGACATTTTGGGCCCGGAACTATTGATTGTATTCCAAGAATCCTTGCGAAAAGGTGTAATGCCACTAAGTCTAAGGAGAGCAGTGGTGAGTCTTCTCCCAAAGTCAGGAGATCTCCGGCGGATGGAGAATTGGAGACCGGTTTAAATAATGTGCACTGACTATAAAATGGTTTCGAAAGCAATGGCAAATCGTTTGAAAAAAGTCATTGGTGATCTGGTTTTACCTGATCAGACATTCTGCATCCCCAGTCGTTCGATTTACGACAACATTTTTTTCGTGCGGGATTTAATGTATGCTCGCCATGACCAAAATGATTTTGGAATATGTTTTCTAGACTTTGAAAAAGCCTTTGACAGCATTGACCATGTTTTCTTGTGCCATGTTCTTGAAGCATGTGGGTTTGGGGTAATTTTCAGGGCCTTTATAACTCTATTGTACACTGACATCTCCAGTGTAATTAAGGTGAACAATGAACTGGTTCCCCCCATAAAGGTTCAGAGGGGGGTACGGCAGGGTTGCCCAGTCTCAGGTTTGCTTTTTGCGTTAGCAATGGAGCCATTACTTTGCACACTGAGAAATAATATCTCTGGCCTGACCTGTTTTCCTGGAAGCCCACCAATGACTATATCGGCCTATGCAGATGATGTTTGCGTCATTATAAAAAACCACCAAGACATTGTTGCTCTTGTAAAGTCCTTAAGAACCTTTTTCATGGCTTCATCTCTGAAGGTTAATTGGACGAAAAGCAAAGCTCTTTGGGTGCCATACCTTAATAGTTGCCTACCTGTCTCAACACATCTGCCTGCTCTTCCAGAAAACTTGGAGTGGAAAGCAGATGGTGTTGATTACCTTGGTGTGTCCCTGGGCTCTACACAATTTGAGAAAAGGAATTGGGAAGGTGTGACTGGAGAAATAGACAGGAGGCTGAACCTGTGGAAAAGAGCCCTACCGCACCTCTCATTTAAGGGCCGAGTCTTAGTGGCAAACAACTTGGTTGCTACAACGTTGTGGCATCGCTTTATTTGCCTGCAACCACCAGAAGTGCTGCTGGACAGGATACAGGCCAAACTTGTGGACTTTTTTTGGGGAGGCCATCATTGGCTGCGGCCAAGCGTAATATGCCATACTTCATCTGAAGGTGGTCCGAGCCTTTTTCACGTGAGATCCCGTCTCATGGCTTTTCGCCTGTGCTCCATTCAACGCCTCCTATTTGGTGAAAACCTGCCAAACCATGCCTTGGCTTGCCATATTTTACAGCAGGCGGGTAGACTTGGCTATGGTCTCGAAGTATTCCTGACTCACCTTAAGTACGTGAATACATCAACGCTCCCCATATTTTCCCAGAGCCTTCTCAGTGCCTGGGAAAGACTTTCCGTGAGCCGTAAAGCAGACTCTTACTCCCCAGGGATGTTCGAGGTTGAACCCCTGTTCTTCAATCCTCTCTTCCCTGATGTTCTCAAGAGTCGTCATTTGTGCCAACGCTTTATTGAGGCAGGCATAAACAAAGTATGGCACCTTCGGCCAAACTCCGGTGTCGGGTGGAGGAATGTGGAGGAAATTTCAACCTTGACGGCGATTCGGTCCAAGAGGACAATTGGAACGATTTTGAGGAAAGTTGTTCAAAAACGTCATCAGCTACAGAAACTTTGGACTTGGAATACTTTTGGACACCCCAACGAGTCCCCGTTTCCGAAACTGATTTTTGACTGCTTTCCCAAGGAACTTCCACCTGTTAGCACAGGGACAAGTGTATTGCACGCTGAGAGCAGCAAGAGCCTGTATAGGTGGTGGTTATCTCAAGTTCTTGGTATTCCTCCGCTAAATGGAGTAGCACGATGGAAGAGGCTACTCCCTGCCGGGCCCCCCAATGAACCTGTATGGGAATCAATGTATTGTAAGCTGATTAACAAAAGAACAGGTGATCTTCAGTGGCGCCTTGCCCACTGGATCATCCCATGCAATACATATGTATGGAATTTTGCCCCAATATCTGCATGTTGCCCCTTTTGTTCTGTAAATGAGGATGTTTTTCATTTTTTTATTGGTTGTGAAAGACTTTTTCCTTTATTTGAATGGTTAGACTTTGTGTCGTTCAAAATGAATTTCAGATTTACTTTTCGATCCTTTATTTTTGGGCTCAAAAAGAGACGGCAACACAACAAAGAATATGAACTGTTGTGCTTTTTTGTAGCTACAGCAAAGCTTGCTACTTACCTGTCCAGAAAGGAGAAGCGGATTGGTAAGCCCATTCATCAATGCAATGTCATGACGTTTTTCAATGCACTGTGTGCTGCAAGGCTAAAACATGAGTTTGAGTTTTCCAAGATCATGGGTGAAATTGATGGATTTGTAGAAAAATGGTGTTTGAAAAGTGTCTGTGAAGTCCGCCAAAACGAGTTGGTATTATTTTTCTCTTGATTGTTCATAATTTCTACACTTCGTAGTATTGCTGCAGAAGATTGCATTTGTTTTCGGTAAAATTTGAACTGATCAATGCATGTATCTGTATTGTTTCCCCTCTTCATTGTTTGCTCTTGTTTTGGGTTTGTTGATTTTATACACTGTACATCCATGCACTTTATATTTTTTGGAATAAAAGGACGTCTCTCTCTCTCTCTCTCTCTCTCTCTCTCTCTCTCTCTCTCTCTCTCTCTGTCTCTCTGTCTCTCTGTCTCTCTGTCTCTCTGTCTCTCTGTCTCTCTCTCTCTCTCTCTCTCTCTCTCTCTCGCCACCTATCGGCCGTCGGTGCGTTGGGTATAGCGTCATGGCGGCTGTGAGCAACTGCTCTGTGTTGTAGTGAGTTCTTTGTGAGTTTTCCTCCTCTCCTGCCCTCCCCTGCCCCCCCCCCCCCCTCCCTCTCCTTTCCATCCTGTGTACTTTGGCATTTTGGTTTCATCCTTCCTATACCTTTGTCTTCAAGAGAGAGAGGTTTGAGAGCGGACCCATTTTGGGTGCGGCCTACCGGCTTTGACGACGCTTTGTAAGCCTTTTTGTGCTTATACTGCACGTTTATTATTTATTCTAGTTTGATTTATTTCGTTTTGGTACCTACTTGTCCGGTTCGGACAAGTGGGGGGGGGTGTTAATTCGCTGGGATGGCGAATGCACGCTCTCGGTTAGAGGCGTTCGACAACTTAAGGCAAGATAAAAAAAATGAGTTGGTGATCGTCCCCGCCCGACCCTACGAAACACACCCGACCCGAAACTTTTTTTATTTTTTATTTTGAAAAAAATCATTCAAAAACGATCTTTTCAGTCAAATTTGGCGCCGTTCTGCACCGCATGCGCAGTGCGTGCTGCGCAGAGCGTCGCAAGTGCCTCAGGCAACTTCACCCATTTTACGTTAGCCATTCATGGCGGCTATTGTGTGAGATTTTTCCCGCTGAAATCTGTATCGATTCGTGATAGAATCGGCTTGAAATGCCTATTGTGATCGCATCAATAGCCCGTGAGGGCTCTTCCAAGACGGTGAAGGACTGGTTTGCGTGCAATATCGAGTTGGATGTTACAATCTCGGACTTCTATGCAGAGTTCTCAGACGGCAAGTATGATGGGGATAGGGAGCCATTGCCTGACGATACACGCGGTACTTTTGTCAAAGTATTCGCCGGCCCCAGTAAAACTGACATGACGAAAGTTTCACCAGCTTGCAAAGTTTCTGATGTGACAAAGACTCTTGGCTCATTTCTCAAATTTGTGTTGGCTGCAGACACGGCCACGGATCACAGGATGGAACCCGATAGTCGACCAACTGTTTTTAGTGTCCTCATGAATGCTGCCCGTGATGATGCTTTTTGTACTTGGGTGCCAAGGTGCCACGGGCATGGTGTTTATCTGTTTTTCCGATGTCATGGTGTATATACATGTACAGGTGTCTTGCCCTTTCACTACCAAGCTCAGCTAGGACATTCAACATCATCCAAAATCACACAAACACTGTGTTTCATAGAGATTTGGGCAATGTCTGTAAGTCTGTGAGATGAATGAAGAAATTAAATCATTTTGAGGAGAAAGGAGTCTTTATTTCATATTTTTCCATGTCAACAAAACTCAATGGAAAGTAGGAAAAAAATAAAAAATAAAAATAAAAACCTCCCTCCCTACCCGAACTTTTGAGAAAAAAGGACGATCACCAACTCATTTTTTTTATCTTGCCTAACAAGGAAGCATGCATTTGTGTGTGTTCCACCCGAAGGAACTTCCACTGAGGACATTGTTTTGTCGGTGGGGAAAATAATCGGTTGTGAAAATGTACGAGCAGCGTCGAGAATGAATCAAAAAGTTGTTGTATTTGTGTCCGATGAAAAATTCGTTCACGATGTTGTAAGTGCGGGTTTAACCACAGAGACAGGTCTCTTTGTCTTGGCGTCGCCTATGGACACTCCGTCGATGAGGGTCGTCATATCTAACGTACCCCCATTTATAACCTGCAACCAGTTGATGTCCGTTTTGTCCCGATACGGAACAGCTGTGTCAAAAATCACAATGATTCCGCTCCCGTCTCAGGATGAACGTGTTAAACACGTGATGAGCTTCAGACGGCAGGTGTATATGGTGCTTCCGGATCGAGGCGATGACACGGGGTTAAACATCACGTTCAAGGTAAAGGTGAACAACCATGAGTACCAGATGTATGCGTCATCGGCCTCATTAACATGTTTTCAGTGCGGAGCTTTTGGCCATGTGAAAAGGTTTTGTCCGAAGGTATCATGTGTAAGGTGTGGTGAAGCAGGTCATAGTGACGCTGATTGTAAAAGAGATAACACCCCGGTCTCTAACGTACGAAACAACGTAAACCGAAATACCCGAACGGTTCCTACCGACGCTCCCTCGCACTCGAGGAGTAGGGATAATACTCCTGTTCGTCTTAGTGTAAACGACAACACCGCTGATTCGGTAAATAATGAAATAACCCCAGATAACCCACCTGTGGTGGCAGGTGCTACGTGCAGTGAGGAGATGGAAGAAAATCCCATTGTGGTGACCAAGAAACGAAGAGCACCTGGTGCTTGTAACTCCAACATTACTTTGAAAAAGGTAGTGTTGGATAAAGACAGTGTGGGTGCAGACGCCCTGGAACGTCTTTCTCAGGTGTCCACAAGCTGTGTTGACACCAGGGAGAAGGAACATGAATTAATTAATTCTGAAACATTATCGGGCAGCACCGAAAACCTGGGAGAAAAAGTAGATGGTGAGACTAAAGATGATGGTGAGCCCATTAGTGAGCCGCCACCTTCACTACCTGCTGAGACCGAGCGGATTGGGAATGTCTCAGCCCCAAGCTCCTCTTTACCCCTGCAAGATCTAAATCATGACACTGGTTCGTCAACTGAGCCAGTGAACATCTCCATGCAGGAGGGTGAAGCCGAGATTTCAGCTCCTGCTGAATGTCCCGGGTACCAGAGTGAGGATGACTCTACCATAGAACATTCCAGCAAATCTTCGGACTTGGCTGGCATCAAAATGGGGACTGGGCAGACTGATATATGTGACCCGGGTGGAGCTGTTTCTGATTTGTCAGATTCAGAGGATGAAGTTGAGATGACTGAGTTGTCTCAATCTTCATCAGATCAGTCATCCATAGCCCCTCAACTCGTTATTTTTTTTCTGAATGACACCTACCGACACCGAAATGTGATTGTAAAAGATCATTTTCCTGATTTAATTTCATTCATCCAGGCTGCAAAGGACATAATTAGGAGGCCGGATGAATTTCATTTAACAAGGTCGCTGTTTCATCGGCTTAGAAAGGCTGTTACAAAAGCAGGGAGCGAGATTTCCCAACAACCGCTCACGCCTTTTGATAATCCATGAAAAAAATCACCTTTGGAACCTTAAATATGAATGGCGGAGGTGCAAGCCAAAACCGCCAGGTTCAGGTGAAAAGTTTATTTGAGCGCAAGAAAATTGATGTACTCTTACTCCAGGAAACCCATATAATTCAAAATGGGGAGTACGACTGGTGTCGCCTCTTTAAAGGACAATGTTTTTTTAGTAACATGTCTTCTTCTTCTGCTGGTGTAGCCTTTTTACTCAGACCAGGCCTAGTACCTGAGTCATGCCTCTTCCAGGAGGTGATTAAAGGCCGGTTTATTTCATTGGAACTGGTCATTAATAATTTTCGGTTTACACTATTCAACGTTTATGCACCAAGTGAGAGTGTGGACCAAAGAGCTTTCTTTTCATCTTTAATTCGACACATGCAGTCGATAGATCTCAATAATTGTATTTGCATGGGGGGTGACTTTAATTGCACCTTTAAACCCAGTATAGACCGAAATACAGCAGAACCTCATCCCGAAGGTAGTACTGATTTGTTAAATTATTTTTCGGCAGTGGGTGTGCTAGATGCATGGAGACTGCATTACCCCCAACAAATCTGAGTATACTTGGGGACGATGTGCCAATGGGAGAATGACTTTCGCTAGACTTGACCGTTGGTACATAAACTCACAGTTCAGGAATGCGGTTATCTCTCCAAATCATTTTCCATCTTTGTTTTCTGATCATCATCTAGTTACCATGGGCCTCTTTTTCCCTCAACCCTTACGCAAAAGTGCATACTGGAAATTCAATACCAGTCTTCTCGAAGATGCTTTGTTTAAAGACGCCTTCCGTGCTTTTTGGGTCATCCAACTTTCAAGAAAGCCCTCTTTCTCTTCTTTAGCATTATGGTGGGATAACACAAAAGCTCAGATTAGAGTGTTTTGTCAGCAGTTTGTTTCAAATGATACTGACGTAAAAAATATAACAATGGCTTGTTTAGAAGCTGATATTATACGGTTAGAGTGTAAACTGGCTAAAGATAATATCAGAAGAGACCACAGGTTATTGGTTGAAAAGAAGGCTCAACTGAGAGAGCTGATTCAGGAGAAAGCAGCAGGCCTGTTAATTAGATTAAGAATGTACAATTTAAAGGTATCAGACACCCCGAGTAAATCTTTCTTCCAAATGGATTTTGTAAATAAGTCACCCAAAACCCTTTTCTCTGTACAAGACTTTAGGGGAAACATGGTTGCCAACCCTGGAGATGTAAGGTTGTGCATTAGAGAGTTTTTTTCAAAAGTCTATGCAAAACAAAATGTTTGTGAGCAAACCATGGAATTTTTAACTTCTCACCTTTCATCCCTAACTGAGCCTCAGTGCCTGGGCCTGGATTCAACAATTACTTTGCCTGAGCTAACGCAGGCCCTAAGTGAAATGGACTCGGGGAAAGCTCCTGGGATTGACGGCTTACCGGCAGAATTTTTCTTGGCTTTTTGGGACCTTTTGGGCCCTGAATTATTGAATGTCCTGGAATCATCCTTGGTGCTTGGAGAACTCCCACTAAGCTTCAGAAGAGCAGTGGTGTCGCTGATTCCAAAGACTGGGGATCTACGACAGATAAAGAATTGGCGGCCGGTCTCGTTATTATGTACGGACTATAAAATATTGTCAAAAGTGTTGGCCAATCGGTTGAAGACGGTAATCGCTGATCTAGTCCACCATGATCAGAGTTACTGCATCCCAAACAGATCTATTTATGATAATATTTTTTTGATTAGAGATTTAATGGAATGTGATTGCTTGGAAAAAGATTTTGGGATAATATTCCTGGATTTGGAAAGGGCTTTTGACAGTGTGGATCATGTTTTTTTGTATCGGGTGCTAGAAGCATGTGGCTTTGGTGTCAATTTTAGGGCCTACGTGACTTTGTTGTACAACAATATATTTAGTTTATTTAAAATAAATAACGAACTCAGCTCTCCGGTACAGGTTCAAAGAGGGGTGAGACAAGGATGCCCGGTTTCTGGGTTATTATTTTCCTTGGTAATGGAATCACTCCTAATTTTATTTAGGAAAAATATTTCAGGAGTGCCTGTATCCCCTGGGAGTCCTTCAGTAGTTGTATCGGCTTATGCAGATGATGTCTGTGTGGTTGTTAAGAAGGAGAGTGATATCCCAGCACTTGTTGAATGTTTAAATCTTTTTTGCCTTGCTTCTTCTTTGAAGTGTAACTGGGACAAGAGTAAGGCCTTATGGATTCCCTGTCTCAGGAACATTCCACCTGGAAGAGTGCTGGTACCACCTGTGCATCTACCAACAAAGTTAAAATGGGTGGAAGACGGAGTCAAATACCTTGGGGTTTTCCTGGGATCTCCACATTACGTCCTCAAAAATTGGGACGGGATTGTTGAGCATGTCAAAAAAAGACTGGGACTGTGGAAACGAGCTCTGCCCCACCTTTCCTACAAAGGCAGGGTTCTAGTGGTGAATAATTTGGTGGCTTCTTCCCTGTGGCATAGGTTTATCTGCCTTCAGCCGCCAGAGGCACTACTAAAGGCAGTGCAGAGGCTACTCGTGGATTTTTTTTGGAGTGGTCACCATTGGTTACTACCAAATGTCATATGTAGCCCCTTGTCTGAAGGTGGCCAGGGACTGATCGACATAAAAAGTCGTATCATGGCTTTTCGGCTGTGTACCATACAGCAGTTGCTGTACAAGGAACGACTGCCAAGCCGACTTCTGGCCTATCACGTGCTGCGAAAAGCAAGCGGGCTCGGATATGGCCTTGAACTTTTCTTAGTCCAACTCCAACATGTTGACACATCTCATCTACCATCATTCTATCAGAGCCTTCTGAATGCCTGGCAAAGCCTTTCGACTAGTCGCCAGCAAGAAACCTATGCTACAAGCATGTTTGTGGAAGAACCCCTTTTTTACAACCTACTGTTTCCTGCAATTTCAAGAAGCCGAGACTTTTATCAACACTTTATTACAGCGGGCATAATCAAAGTGTTGGACCTCCGCCATGATTCTGGTTGGGGGTGGAAGACGGTGCAAGAGATAGCCGATATGACTGGAATATGGTCAAACAGAATAATCGGAAGAATACTAAAGGGAATAGTAAAGAAAAGCTTCCAACTTGGACTAAGATGGACCCAGGAAGTTTTGGTGACATCCAATGACTGGCATTTTCCTGGTTTATTGGTACAGCCTAGTCACAGAGACTTGCCCCCAATTAGTGAGGGACAAAACATTTTTCAGAAATGCAGTAGTAAAGACCTGTATCGGTTATGCACTGCAGTTCTGCTTGGGAACTCACCGTTAAATGGAGTGGCCAGGTGGAAAGGGCTAATGCCGGAAGGACTCCCATCTGAGCCTGCATGGGAATCAGTATACAGTAAGCTGGTAAGCAAAAGGACAGGTGATCTCCAGTGGCGAATGATACACTGGATCATTCCATCTAATAAATTAGTGAGTCATTTCGCGCCCATATCTACGTGTTGCCCGTTCTGTGTTTACACAGAGGATGTGTTCCATGCATACGTTGATTGTGCAAGGCTTGTGCCTTTATTTCAATGGCGGAACTACATGGCTGGAAAAATGAAGATCACTTTTTCTCTGCGATCATTTATTTTTGGTTTCAATGATATGAAAGAACATGTACATACGTATGTTGTTTTTGTTTTTAGTGGCCACTGCGAAAATGGCAATTTATTTATCGAGGAAGGAAAAACTGAAAGGAAAGCCGATTGGGCAATGTGATGTCTTGTTCTTTTTTAATGCCTTGATATCTGCAAGACTCAAACTTGAATTTTGTGATTCTGGAAGAAAGAAATGTATTGATGAGTTTATGAACATCTGGTGTTTTGATGGGATCTGCATGGTGCAGGAGAATGAATTATTGATATATTTGTAGGTTTGTTGGGATTGAATCAGTGTGTGGTCGGTTTTTCTGTTGTTGTTTTTCTTTTCTAGTTCATTGGACTGTTTTGATTTCCTGTCATTATCTCTTTTTCTTTTCTGTATTTTTGATTATTGTGCCTGTATTGAATAGTATCTTCACCGACTGGCTTGTATTTTTATATTTTTGTAATAAAAAGTCTCTCTCTCTCTCTCTCTCTCTCTCTCTCTCTCTCTCTCTCTCCCTCTCTCTCTCTCCCTCTCTCCCTCTCTCCCTCTCTCCCTCTCTCCCTCTCTCCCTCTCCCCCTCTCTCCCTCTCTCCCTCTCTCCCTCTCTCCCTCTCTCCCTCTCTCCCTCTCTCCCTCTCCACCATCTGCACTACCACCGCCAACACCTCATCATGCCGCCACTTGTATCTTCCTGCTGCCAATGCTACTGAGCATGCACTCAATGCATGCTGCACCGTTCCCAAACCTCCACACAAAGAACATCTCTCCTCCTGCAACAACCCCCACAATCTCAAACTTACTGGTGATGGAAGCACATCATACGTTGCCCGCAACAGGAAACTCAACAACAGTGGCTCCATCCTCAAAATCTCTTGCCACTTCAATGTCCTCACCAGCACACTTTCCCACCTAGTCCAAGCACCTTGCTGTGCCTGTCTGACTGCTTTCGCATATATCCCCTCCCAGGGGCGGATCCGGGGGGGGGGAGTGCAGGGATTGCGCACCCCACCCCCTTCAATCCAGAATGAGGGTGCAGGCGGTGCGAATCTGCTGAACTGTTGGACCAGGGAAGAACACAAGGAACTGCAGAAACTTCCAAGAACGCACGAAATGCCGTTTCTGACGATCAATTTTTTAAAAGTTTCCTGGGGGAGAACCCCCCAGATCCCCTCTTTATCCCCCCCCCCCCAGCACTATAGTTTCATGCACCCCCGTCTTGAAATTCCTGGATCCGCCCCTGCCTTCGCGTCCTTTCTTCTCACCTCCCTCTCAACCATCTTCCTCCTCTCTTTCACACATGCCTTTCCCCATCGCTCATGCTTCACCCAGCCCAAGCCATGCTTCCCGTGCTGTACCATCCCCACGACATCCTCCTGTTGCAACCGCTCCTCCACTCATCCACCTCTGCTCTTGCATTCCACTTCCGACTTCCAGAGCATTCTTTACCACTGAATCACTTGAATCCCGCAACATCATGAACTCCTGCACCCTCACCACCTTAAACTCCTTGGTTAATGATGTCAAGGGAAACCGGAGTTTTCCACCTTGACCATAAAAGGCAATGTTCGTCAAACAGCATGGCACTCCCAACCACCTCCTCATAAAGCTGCTCACCACAACCTCCATCCTCTCTAAATGCCCAATCGCAATATCATACATCATCAATGGCCACAATACTCGTGGCATCAATCCAAACTTCAAACACCACACCTTCAACTTACCTGGCAAACCACATCCATGAATCCTCTTCAAACCTCTCAAAAGCTTGTTTCTGACCTCCTCCACTCTTCCCACATCATTCAACTCCACTGTATACCATCTTCCCAAACTCTTCACAGGGGCCTCTGTCAATGATGGAACCACCTCCCCTCCCAGCTCAAACCTGTGCATGTTATCCACCACTCCTCGTCTCACCGCCACACTCCTCGACTTTCTTGCTTTAAATCCCATTCTTGCCCACCGCATCAACCTTTCCAGTCGTACCAGTACCTCTACTGCTGCATCAGCCGACTGTTGGACAACTGTCCATGAATCCATGAATCCATGAATCAATCCATGAATGCAAACGTCGCTGGAAAACTCTGACCAGGGGCTAGCTCCACTTCTTTCCCATGTCCACTCACCGCACGTATCAACAACTCCATAACCAGCAGAAACAAAATAGGGGAGATGGTACATCCCATCGGGATCCCCACTTCCAACTTCTGCCACTCTGTTACATAGGACTGTGTCGCAAACCGCATCCAAAACTGATCATAACATGCCATCAAAAAATCCCTAAATCTCCGTGGCACCCAAAATAAATCCATGGCATACCTGATCTTTTGCCTCTTTGCCTCCTGTAACACTTGCCAGACCATTGCCAAGTGTTCAATGCATCCTGGTGATCCTGGTATTCCTGCCTTCTGCACAGAACTATCCACAAAACCATTCCCTCTGATGAAGCCTGAGAGCCGTGCCGTAAAGACACTCATCAATATCTTCCCATCTACATCGAGCAATGATGTTGGTCTGAACTGCTCAAGTGTCACAGCCTCCTCCTGCTTTGGAATATAAACTCCTTCCACCCTAGTCCATTGACTGGGCACCACTCCTTGCCTCCATACCACCTTCAGAGCCTTCCACAAATACTGCCTGATGCCTTCACAACTCTTAAACACCTTGTATGGCACTCCACTTGGTCCTGGAGCCGATGCCGCCCGTGCCTTCCTCAAAACTGCCTCAACCTCAGACATCTTTGGCTCTGACAAATCAAATGGAACACCTGGCTCTGTCGGTCTCACCAAGCCTTCGATGTCCTCCACCACTGCATTCCTCCTTGTGTCTGCATACGTGACACGCAGGTGACCTTCCAACTCTTCCTTCGGTACCTTCAGTACACCAGATCGAGACTGCTCCAACAGATCCTTCATAAACCGAAAAGAATTCTCACAGAACCTTTCTCTTCCCCTGCCTCTCCTTTGTTCACCTCTTCTTAAATTCCTTATGAAATGTAATATCACATATATTACAAATACATTTGTGCAAGATAATTGTTTGTATTATGATTGGTGTAAACCATGACAAAACAGCAACTCAGGTACAGTCATCGATCTATATATCTACATATCTGGGCAGTGTCTGTGTTGTCACTGAACTACTCACTGAAACTTTTGTTTCCGTGGTTGTGAAGTGTTTTTAATAACGTGGCTGTGAGGTGTTTTGAATCTAGTGGTGGTGAGGTGTTTTGAATTACATGGTGCTGAGGTGTTTTTAATAACGTGGTTGTGAATTATTTTTTAATAATGTGGCTGTGAGGTGTTTTGAATCAAATGGTGGTGAGGTGTTTTGAATCAAGTGGTGGTGAGGTGTTTTGAATCACGTGGTGGTGAGGTGTTTTGAATCACGTGGTGGTGTGGTGTTTTGAATTACATGGTGGTTAGGTGTTTTGAATTTTGTGGTGGTGTGGTGTTTTGAATTACGTAGTGGTGAGGTGCTTTGAATTACTTAGTGGTAAGGTGTTTTGAATTACGTGGTGGTAAGGTGTTTTGAATTACATGGTGGTGAGGTGTTTTGAATTACTTGGTGGTAAGGTGTTTTGAATTACGTGATGGTAAGGTGTTTTGAATTACGTGGTGGTGAGGTGTTTTGAATTACGTAGTGGTGAGGTATTTTGAATTACGTAGTGGTGAGGTGTTTTGAATTTCGTGGTGGTGAGGTGTTTTGAATTACGTGGTGGTGAGGTGTTTTGAATTACGTAGTGGTGAGGTGTTTTGAATTATGTGGTGGTGAGGTGTTTTGAATTACATGGTGGTGAGGTGTTTTGGTGGTGAGGTGTTTTACATGGTGGTGAGGTGGTGAGGTGTTTTGAATTACATGGTGGTGAGGTGTTTTGAATTTCGTGGTGGTGAGGTGTTTGGAATTACGTGGTGGTGAGGTGTTTTGAATTACGTAGTAGTGAGGTGTTTTGAATTACATGGTGGTGAGGTGTTTGGAATTACGTGGTGGTGAGGTGTTTTGAATTACGTAGTGGTGAGGTGTTTTGAATTACATGGTGGTGAGGTGTTTTGAATTACGTGGTGGTAAGGTGTTTTGAATTACGTGGTGGTAAGGTGTTTTTAATTACGTGGTGGTAAGGTGTTTTGAATTACGTGGTGGTAAGGTGTTTTGAATTACGTAGTGGTGAGGTGTTTTGAATTACGTAGTGGTGAGGTGTTTTGAATTACGTGGTGGTGAGGTGTTTTGAATTACGTAGTGGTGAGGTGTTTTGAATTATGTGGTGGTGAGGTGTTTTGAATTACATGGTGGTGAGGTGTTTTGGTGGTGAGGTGTTTTACATGGTGGTGAGGTGGTGAGGTGTTTTGAATTACATGGTGGTGAGGTGTTTTGAATTTCGTGGTGGTGAGGTGTTTGGAATTACGTGGTGGTGAGGTGTTTTGAATTACGTAGTAGTGAGGTGTTTTGAATTACATGGTGGTGAGGTGTTTGGAATTACATGGTGGTGAGGTGTTTTGAATTACGTAGTGGTGAGGTGTTTTGAATTACGTAGTGGTGAGGTGTTTTGAATTACATGGTGGTGAGGTGTTTTGAATTACGTGGTGGTAAGGTGTTTTGAATTACGTGGTGGTAAGGTGTTTTGAATTACGTAGTGGTGAGGTGTTTTGAATTACGTAGTGGTGAGGTGTTTTGAATTACGTGGTGGTGAGGTGTTTTGAATTACGTGGTGGTGAGGTGTTTTAAATTACGTAGTGGTGAGGTGTTTTGAATTACATGGTGGTGAGGTGTTTGGAATTACGTGGTGGTGAGGTGTTTTGAATTACGTGGTGGTGAGGTGTTTTGAATTACGTGGTGGTGAGGTGTTTTGAATTACATGGTGGTGAGGTGTTTTGAATTACGTGGTGGTGAGGTGTTTTGAATTACGTAGTGGTGAGGTGTTTTGAATTACATGGTGGTGAGGTGTTTGGAATGACGTGGTGGTGAGGTGTTTTGAATTACGTAGTGGTGAGGTGTTTTGAATTACATGGTGGTGAGGTGTTTTGAATTACGTGGTGGTAAGGTGTTTTGAATTATGTGGTGGTAAGGTGTTTTGAATTACGTGGTGGTAAGGTGTTTTGAATTACGTAGTGGTGAGGTGTTTTGAATTACGTAGTGGTGAGGTGTTTTGAATTACGTGGTGGTGAGGTGTTTTGAATTACGTGGTGGTGAGGTGTTTTAAATTTCGTGGTGGTGAGGTGTTTTGAATTTCGTGGTGGTGAGGTGTTTTAAATTACATGTCTGCGTGGTGAGGTGAAGTACTTAATATACTCTGCATGTATCTGTGCACTGTATGTCACGTCACTGAACTACTTGCTCAAACCTTTGTGAAATCATCCCAAACGTCCAGTCTGCACCAACTCCTCCTGTGTGTTTCTGCTGAAGGTTCCTTTTTGAGAGTTTATGCCGCAGCCGACAAAGTCGCCGGAGGCATTATGTTTTCGGGTTGTCCGTCCGTCCGTCTGTACGGGCTAAACCTTGTTTTCCTCAGCAACCATATGTCCGATTGAGACGAAACTTTCAGGGTAGGAGTGACACCCATGCAGAATGTTTTTGTGATAATTGTGACGTCATAGGTCACGTGGTGAGGCAGCCATCTTGGATTAAAAGCAAATAATTAAAAAAAATTCTCGGAAACCGCTGAATGGTTAATTTTTAAAAACTTGGCACATTGTCAAGTACTCCCAATGGGGAACAAAAGCATGATAATGATGACATCAAAGGTGAAGTGGTGTACCAGCCAAAAATGTTTTAATCGAATTCCTTATCCTAAAAATCTGAAATTGCATGCACATGATCTATTCCCCATTTGTATTGAAATATTACATTTATGACATCATAGGTCACATGGTTTGGCAGCCATATTGGATTGAAGAGAAATATTAAATAATTATATCTCAGAAACCGCTCACCCTATTGATGCGAAATTTTACAAATATCATCTAACTCTAACAGCACTGTTGCATATAGTTTGAAAATGATGATGTCATAGGTCACATGGTTTGGCAGCCATATTGGATTGAAGGGAAATATTAAATAATTATATCTCTGAAACCGCTCACCCTATCGATGCGAAATTTTACAAATATCATCTAACAGCACTGTTGCTTTGAAAATGATGTCATAGGTCACGAGGTTTGGCAGCCATCCTGGATAGAAAAACGAACCTCATCCGATCAACACGAAACTTCACAAACGTGATCCACTACCCATACATATGCAGAGTGATGGCATCTACCCGTCGTGGGACTATGCGGAGGCATATGTTGGCGACACAGTCGCATTGTTTTCATTTTTTATTTTTTCAACCTAAATCTTCAACTTAAATTGCTTATGAAAATGTAACATCACATGCACTGCAAATAAATTTGTGACAAACAATTGTTTGTATTATGATTGGTGTAAATCATGACAACACAGTAACTCAAATACAGGGAGGGATGCGTGGTGAGGCGAGCTCGTATATATATATACACACACATATATACAAACATATACTACCACCAAGTAAACGATAATCTGTGCTCATAAGCTTGAACGATACGCTTATAATAACATCATCCAAACACGGGGAGCGTGAACCATTTGAATGGGAGTAAAATGGATGACGTCACTGGTTGTTCCCAGTTGCGTTTGAGGGCTTTGCTCATGCATGTTCCTCCTCCCTCCGTGTACAATCTCCCTAATCCGCAAAGAGACGTGCGATCTGCCTGCTGAGGTTGCGCCATTCTCCGCATTAGCCATGGAAAGCTACAGCACAATCAACGACATTTCTTCTTCCCAAGTCTTACCTTTAAGACGACTCATACAGTCATACCTTCGTGCTTAGTCTTATGACAGTTGGCTACAGCTTTAACCGCGCCATTGTCTCCGCGATTCCAACTGCGCAGGATAATTGTATAATTGCCATAAACATAAGCTGGGAAAGTCACAACAATTATGTTGCGTTGCTTCTGATTTGTTTGTTTGTTTGTTTGTATCCCCGTATTAAGACCAGCTCTCTCGAAGTGAAGTTTGAATCGAAGGGTATTGAGAACCCTTCGGAGATGGCTGTTTGGCCCATCACACCTGTGCCACATCCCCAATCGAGGACCTACAATATTTCGTACCTCGTCGAGTCATTCCAGGGACTAAAAATGGTACGTGCTTGCTCTTGACATTCAGTACTTTAAAAGGATGAAGCACGTACAAACCAAAACCACCATAGGTTGGTAATCATTGCGCAGGATTTAATGGACCTTATGACCTCCTTCTGCGTTTAAGTTCCTTATAAGGCCGTGGGAACATTTCTTTTTATGTACTTTCCACCAATAGCAGAAGTTACCGCAATGGGACTCTTGCAAAATATTTCTCATGAGATCTTATGAGATTCTCAGCAGAGTTGTTTCATGCAAAACACCTGATAATGGCTGGGGTTTTGTCATGGCGTCGAATGGGTTCAATCACCGTGGGATTTCGGAGATGAAAAGTGTTGAAAAACCATGGCATTGAAGGAGCTGTGGCTCCCACGTCGATCGAAAGAATGGACGCGACAAAAAGCTTGAATTCATCTGAGCTGCTTTATTAGAATCAAACACTCAGGCACTCTGGGAAAAACGTTTTACGGTCGGCAATATATATCTATTCCGCCAGGGGGTTTGCCCAGGCCTGGCGCCAGGGGGCGTGGCCCCGCGGGCCGGCTGCGGCCTGGCAAGCCGAGGGCGAGCCTGCCCGGGCGTCCCGACCGAGGCCTGGCAAGTCGAGCGCGGGCCTGCCCGGGCGTCCTGGACGAGCCCGGCCTGGTGATCGCTCCGCGTCCTTGATAGGTGCAAGGCGATTGTGTAACCCCAGCGGCAGCCGCTACACACGTCCCCCCAGAATCGACTTGCACCGACAGGGTCAACTTGAGGGGGGTCCTGATGACCCGGCCGAAGCGACCCCTGGTGGGTCGTGGGAGGGGGTCCGGTGAGGTGGTGGGCGGTCGAGTGGGGGGCACCGTGGACGGGGGGCGGCCTCGCCGCGGCGGGAGGGCCACCCGTGGTGGGTGGTCGACGTCCACGTGCGCCGGCTTGAGGCGGTCCACTGCAATCCGGTCCGACCTGCCGCCGATGTCGATGACGAACGACTTGTCGTCCCGTCGCAGCACCCGGAAGGGCCCGTCGTACGGCGGCTGGAGTGGCCGCCGATGTGCGTCGTGACGCACAAAAACATACTCCGCGGTGCGGAGTGCTGGGGGGACGTAGGACTGGGGGTCACCGTGGTGGGATGTCGGCACGGGGGCAAACCGTCGGGCGGCCTCCTGGAGGTCCGAGCGCTGGCGAGCTGCGGACCAGGGGCTGGTAGCGTCGGGCACGAATTCGCCCGGGACGCGTAGCACCTGGCCATAGACCAGCTCGGCGGTGGATGCCTGGAGGTCCTCCTTGGGGGCCGTGCGAAGGCCCAAAAGGACCCACGGCAGCCGGTCGGCCCAACCGCCGTCTTGAAGGCCGGCCATGAGCGCGGCCTTCATGGAGCGGTGGAATCGCTCGCACAACCCGTTTGCTTGGGGGTGGTAGGCCGTAGTACGGTGGAGCTTGACCCCCAGGTTGCGGGCGACCGCGCCCCACAGCTCGGAGGTGAACTGTGGTCCGCGGTCTGACGAGATGTCCGCCGGTGCGCCGAAGCGGGCGACCCAGGTGGCGATGAAGGCCTGCGCCACGTCGGCGGTGGTGGTGGAGACGAGGGGAACGGCCTCCGGCCACCTGGTGGTCCTGTCCACCATGGTGAGCAGGTGTGTGAACCCTCGTGATGGGGGAAGGGGGCCCACCAGATCCACGTTGACGTGGTCGAAACGTCGTTCGGGCACGGTGAAAGGTGCCAGCGGGGCCTGGGTGTGTCGGTGGACCTTGGCCCGTTGGCAGGCGGTGCAGGCGCTGGTCCAATCGCGGACGTCCCGACGAAGGCCGTGCCAGACGAAACGCGCCGACACCAGCTTCTGGGAAGCTTTCCGGCCCGGGTGGGAAAGGCCGTGGAGGGAGGCGAAGATGCGGCGTTGCCAGGTGACGGGCACGATGGGGCGAGGCCGGCCTTGGGAGACGTCGCAGAGCAGGACAGTGTCCGCGCAGGGGATGTCGGCCAGGCGGAGGCCCGTGTCCGCCGCCCGGAGGGCTTGCACCGTGGTGTCGGTGGTTTGGTCCGCCGCCATGAGCGCAAAATCCACGCCCAGGTGGACCGCGTTCGCGCTGGCCCGGGAAAGACAGTCGGCCACGGCGTTGTTTTTGCCGGCGACGTGCCGGATGTCCGTGGTAAACTCCGACACGGCGGAGAGGTGGCGCTGTTGGCGGGCCGACCATGGCTCCGTGACCTTGGCCATGGCGTAAACCAACGGCTTGTGGTCGACGAACGCCGTGAAAGGTCGGCCCTCCAGGAGGTGGCGGAAATGGCGGACGGCCAGGTGTAGACCGAGGAGCTCCCGGTCAAACGTGCTGTATTTGAGCTCGTTCGGCCGGAGCTGCCGGCTGAAAAAAGCGAGTGGCTGCCAAACCCCGTTCACCCATTGCTCATGTACGGCGCCCACCGCGTAGTCGGAGGCATCCGTGGTGAGGGCGATGGGAGCGTTGAGCACCGGGTGAGCGAGCAGTGTTGCGTCGGCGAGGGCCCGCTTTGAGCTTTGGAAGGCCGCATCCATTGCTGCGGACCAGGCGATGTCGTGCTTGGCCGGCTTGCCCCGGAGGGCTTCGTAGAGGGGCCGCATGAGTTGAGCAGCGCGGGGCACGAAGCGGTGATAAAAATTCACCATTCCCAGGAATTCCTGCAGGGCCTTTATGGTGCGGGGACGCGGGAAAGTGGTGATGGCCTCGACCTTGGTTGGCAGCGGCACAGCCCCGTTCTTGGTGATGTGGTGGCCCAAAAAATCAACGGCCGTCGTGCCGAAGTGGCATTTGGCCGGGTTGACGATGAGGCCGTGCTCGCTGAGGCGCCCGAACAGTGTTCGGAGGTGGAGGAGGTGCTCGGCCCGGGACGTGCTGGCGACGAGGATGTCGTCCAGGTAAACGAAAAGGAACGGCAGGTCACGCAGCACGCCGTCCATCAAGCGCTGGAACGCCTGAGCCGCGTTCTTGAGACCAAACGGCATCCGCAAGAACTCGAATAAGCCGAACGGCGTGATGACTGCCGTTTTAGGGACGTCGGCCGCCCTGACAGGTACCTGGTGATATCCCCGTATGAGATCAATTTTTGAAAAAATGACCCGTCCCGCCAGACGGGCGGAGAAGTCTTGGATATGCGGGATCGGGTACCTGTCGGGTGTTGTAGCGTCATTAAGACGGCGGTAGTCGCCACACGGGCGCCATCCACCCCCCGGCTTTGGCACGATGTGCAGTGGCGAGGCCCACGCGCTATCGGAGCGCCGCACGATGCCGAGGTGCTCCAACGCGTCGAATTCGGCCTTCGCAACGGCAAGCTTGGCTGGGTCGAGGCGGCGGGCCCTGGCGTAGACCGGCGGGCCCGTGGTTGGTATGTGGTGCTCGATCCCATGCCGTACTGCGACGGCCGAAAACGTCGGCCGCGTGAGGGCCGGGAACTCCGCGAGCAGGCGAGCAAACTCGTTCGCCGCCGGGACGGTG
This sequence comes from Myxine glutinosa, assembly GCF_964187855.1. Classification (NCBI taxonomy): domain Eukaryota; kingdom Metazoa; phylum Chordata; class Myxini; order Myxiniformes; family Myxinidae; genus Myxine; species Myxine glutinosa. Next base: position 205,510,130 of record NC_136262.1, on the reverse strand, counting down.
CATGCCAGCTCGGTCGGCGCGGAGCTGCTCAATGTGCATACCAGGGAGCTGAAGGTTTCAGCGTTGATTAAACGACGCCGTTGGACGTCCACCAGCAGTCCGTGTGCGCAGAGGAAGTCGGCGCCGAGCAGAGCCATGGGCACGTTGGCGGTTACAAACGTCCAAGCGAAGCGTTGGCCGCCGAAGCAGAGGGTGACGTTGCGCGGGCCGAAGGTGCGGATAGTCGATCCGTTGGCCGCAACCAAGGAGGGGCCGCAAACCGCGGATTGCCTGTCCTGGTCAGAGGCGGGCATGACGCTCACTTGGGCGCCGGTGTCGCACAGGAAGCGCCGTCCGGACGCTTTATCCGTGATGAACAGTAAGTTGCCCGTGTGACTGTGGCCGGCGTTCATGGCAGGTAATGAACGCCGGCCTTGCCGTTTCCCGACCCGCCGAAGGTGCACGGGGGTCGGCATGTCCGGGCCTTCTGTCCGAACCTGGCATGATAGGAACACCACGCTTGGTCGGGTGGAGGCTTCGGACGTCGTGCTGAACGTGGTCGGCTCGGTATAGCGGCCGCCAATTGCGTCGGCAGTTCGGCCGTCGAACGCGCCGGGTGCTCGGGCGCCATGGATGGTGCATCAGGCGGCGGCGGGTCCCATGTCGCCGCTGCGATGCGCTGTCCCGCGGCGGAGATTTTGTCGGCTTCTCTGGCAAGGGCCCGGGGATCTGTGATCGTCGTGCTTGCCAGGGCGAGGCGTACCGGGTTAGGCAGCTGACGGAGGAACAGCTCCCGGAACAGGAATGCCGGAGAGTGCTCGCCGAGCAGCGAAAGCATGTAGTCCATTCGCTCGGAAGGGCGCGTGTCGCCGAGCTCCGGCAAATCGAGCAGGCGCCGTGCGCGTTCCGCCGCTGGGAGGGCGAAAGCATCGAGGAGAAGCTTCTTAATCGCGCCGTATTTGTCCGCGGCTGGCGGTCTCTCGAGGAGGCTCAGGGCGCGGGCTGCGGTGGCTGAACCGAGCGCAGCGACCACGTGGTGGAAGCGGGTGTCGTCCGCCGTGATGCCTCGCAGGGCGAACAGGGACTCCGCTTGTGCGAACCAAACCGCCGCGTGAGCCTCCCAGAAGGTAGGCAGTTTAAGGGCGACTGCCGTGTCCATGTCGATAGGTCACCAATGAAGGAGCTGTGGCTCCCACGTCGATCGAAAGAATGGACGCGACAAAAAGCTTGAATTCATCTGAGCTGCTTTATTAGAATCAAACACTCAGGCACTCTGGGAAAAACGTTTTACGGTCGGCAATATATATCTATTCCGCCAGGGGGTTTGCCCAGGCCTGGCGCCAGGGGGCGTGGCCCCGCGGGCCGGCTGCGGCCTGGCAAGCCGAGGGCGAGCCTGCCCGGGCGTCCCGACCGAGGCCTGGCAAGTCGAGCGCGGGCCTGCCCGGGCGTCCTGGACGAGCCCGGCCTGGTGATCGCTCCGCGTCCTTGATAGGTGCAAGGCGATTGTGTAACCCCAGCGGCAGCCGCTACAGCATCATATATAAGTAGCCTGCGTAAGCAAGGCATCCGCTGATGACCAGAACTTGCAACCACAATAATGAAGGATGAATGTATATTGCGGGAGTTACACACGAAATGATGGAAGACGCACAAATCTGAAATGGCAGGGTGGTTTGTGTGTGTTGGAGGAAGGATTTGTTGTTGAGGGTCAGCATGGGTCTTTGGTCAACTTGGCAGTGCAGTGAGCAAGACAACTGGCAATGGGGACCGTGTATGATGGGACCATGGATGATGGGGATTGTGTATGATGGAGACCATGGATGATCGGGACCGTGTATGATAGGGATTGTGTATGATGGGGACCATGGATGATGGAGACCATGGATGATGGGGACCGTGTATGATAGGGATTGTGTATGATGGGGACCGTGTATGATGGGGATTGTGTATGATGGGGACCATGGATAATGGGGATTGTGTATGATGGGGAACGTGTATGATGGGGATCGTGTATGATGGGGACCATGGATGATGGGGATTGTGTATGATGGGGACCATGGATGATGGGGATTGTGTATGATGGGGTCTGTATATAATGGGGACCATATGTGATGGGGATCATGTATGGTGGGGATCATGTATGGTGGGGACCATATGTGATGGGGATTGTGTATGATGGGGATTGTGTATGATGGGGACCATGGATAATGGGGATTGTGTATGATGGGGAACGTGTATGATGGGGATTGTGTATGATGGGGACCATGGATAATGGGGATTGTGTATGATGGGGAACGTGTATGATGGGGATCGTGTATGATGGGGACCATGGATAATGGGGATTGTGTATGATGGGGAACGTGTATGATGGGGATTGTGTATGATGGGAACCATGGATAATGGGGATTGTGTATGATGGGGAACGTGTATGATGGGGATCGTGTATGATGGGGACCATGGATGATGGGGATTGTGTATGATGGGGAACGTGTATGATGGGGATCGTGTATGATGGGGACCATGGATGATGAGGATTGTGTATGATGGGGACCATGGATGATGGGGATTGTGTATGATGGGGTCTGTATATGATGGGGACCATATGTGATGGGGATCATGTATGATGGGAACCGTGTATGATGGGGACCGTGTATGATGGGGATTGTGTATGATGGGGATTGTGCATGACATGGATGTTGGGGATTGTGTATGATCGGGACCGTGTGTGATGGGAACCATGGATGATGGGGATTGTGTATGATGGCAAACATGTATGATGGGGATAATGGATGATGGGGATTGTGTATGATGGGGACCGTGTGTGATGGGAACCATGGATGATGGGGATTGTGTATGATGGCAACCATGTATGATGGGGATAATGATGGGGATTGTGTATGATGGGGACCTATGTGATGGGGATCATGTATGATGGGGACCTATGTGATGGGGATCATGTATGATGGGGATTGTGTATGACATGGATGTTGGGGATTGTGTATGATAGGGACCGTGTGTGATGGGAACCATGGATGATGGGGATAATGGATGATGGGGATTGTGTATGATGGGGACCATGGTGATGGGGGATTGTGTATGATGGGGACCATGGATGATGGGAACCATGGATGATGGGGTCTACGTATGATGGGGAACATATGTGATGGGGATCATGTATGATTGTAACGTGTATGATGGGGACCGTATGTCATGGGGATTGTGCATGATGGGGACTGTGTATGATGGGGATTGTGCATGATGGGGACTGTGTATGATGGGGACAGTATGATGGGGATTGTGCATGATGGGGTCCGTGTATGATGGGGACCGTATGTGATGAGGATCATGCATATTGCGGCATCATGCATGGTGCAGAGTGTTCATGGTGGATTATACTTTTACAGATCCTACATGTGCCGTCTGCACCATGCACGGCTCGTACGACGTGATATGCACGGTGGTATGCACGGTCCAGACTGGTGGAAACCGTGCACGGTGCAGATAGCGCATGGTATGGAATATACCTGGTCTGGTACCTAGATGACGCTGACTGTGCATTAGTACGGACTTTGTAAGTGGTTCCCGCAAGGGCAGGCCAGCATGGCGCAGCGGAGGGGCTCCTGTAACGAGACATGACATGACGTAGACAAGTGAAGAAGAAGACCACGAGAGATGCGTAAAGCAGAGGGGAGGGAAGGAGGGTGGGAGGCTTTGCCAGTGTCCGCCCGGGGGTTCTCCGCGGGTACCTTGTCGTTTACCGTTTGTTATAGCGAGTCATGCTCGCCGCACTACGAGTGAGCTTACCCGAGTAGCTAAAAGGCGCCATTTCTACATTTCTAAAGCAGATCGTCGGCTATCATCATGGCGAGACGCCTTTCGGAGTCCGGCGGGCTGCCTTGGGTTCCCACCCACGTCCAGGTAACGGTTCTTCAGGCGAGGGGGCTCCGGGCCAAGGGAAAGCACGGCACGAACGACGCGTTCGCCGTGATCCAGCTCGGTAAGGAACGCTTCTCCACGTCCGTGCTGGAGAAGAGCTCTGAGCCCGAGTGGAGGGAGGAATGCGCCTTCGAGCTCCCGCCGGACGTGCTGGATCACGCGGATCACTCCGAGCTCGAGCTCCAGGTCATGCTGCTCCACCGCGCCCTGCTCGGCCCGGACCGCTTCCTCGGGCAGGTGTCCGTCAACCTGCCGCAGCTGTTTGCGCAGAAAGCTCGCAAGAAGGCCGAGTAAGTAATCGGGGGTCGCAGTTGGAGGGGCGCGATTTTGTCCTCGCGTACTCGATTTGTGTGCAGTATTTCGTACGTAATTTGTGTACGTGCACGCCATTACACAACGTTGCATAATCTCGGAGCAAACCGTCAACCCGGACCCCGAACATGCATCACCTATGTTACTGTAGCTAAATTGGTGCAGAGGTGCTCCTCCCAGGTGAAGTTGTGCAGGTTCGTGATAGCCCAGGTAGAGGGCATTAGAGCAGTGGATTAAACCAAAACACAGTTTAGTCGGAGTAATCAACCTGTGAGCCCGTTGTCTTGCCCACCTGATGCTCATTACAAAGTTCCATGCAGAGCATCAACATCAACATCTATTTTGGGGTTCAAAAGAAACCCGACGTGTCCTTTAAAGTTTAAACCATCAAGTGTGTCCCCTCCCTGTTGTGTTGTTAAATTGAGCTTGTGTATCCTTTATTAATGCACCTGTTTGGTGGAATTTTAATAGTTACCTACAGGTTTCACCGTCTGTCTGTCCGTCCGTCCCACCTGTAAATTTACACACTTTTTTCCCATACCCTATAACATATTCAACTGAAACTTGGTACATTGCTTTATTGCGACGAGTTACACAACAAGTTCGAGTTTCAGGGAATTTCATCAAATTTTCATGGAGTTATGGCCTTTTTGGACTTAGAAAAGGTCACAAAGCAATTCTTCCTCTTGTTTTATATCCACCTGCACGACCTTCAATTCAAATTGTTTGTGACATTAGTGTGCGATTAACGTCAGAAAATAGACCCTTGCTTTTCGATGTATCGGGTTCTAGGCATTCTGGGTCCACCCTTTCCTGCCTGTCTCGCCTTTCTCAACAGCACACGTCACGACCCATCAGTAAGACACGATAACGGACAGGAAACCTGTGGTGTCAGCCCCGGAGTTTTGGGGGGTGGAGTGAAGTTCCCAAGCTTGAGAAGTTTTCATTTTAAGGACATTAAAGTGGAGGATTCCTTTTGAAGGTACTTTCAGGCTAGTCGAGTATGAAAGCCACTTTCAAGGAAGGTTTCGCGTAACTACAATCAGTGTCTCGCAAGGGACCTTTCAACAAAGTAAACTTTATTTTAGCAATATTGATGAATGGTGGGTGTTTTTTTATTTTTTGCCTCTCTTCTAGTCTAGGTCTCGCTCAGTCCTCCGACCCTCCCCAGCTCCTCCAGGACACAAGTGTTCTCCCAGTAATGCCCCATTTTGGTTAAACTCACGAAATCAAGGCTCATGACACCTCAACTCTTGTGTTCCTCTTTTCTCCTGTCTGTGGACCTGCCTTCCAGAGAGTGCTCAATCCCACTCTTCCCTCCAGAGCTTCAAGCGGGCGGTCCCCCACCATCTCACATCATCTCCCTCCACCTGTTCCGACCTACAATCTCTTCTCCCATTAACCCTATCTAGTCCAACTCTCTTACTCGCAGGTTACTCTGTACCATCCCGACCTCTCTCTCCACAATTTCTGTTCGTCCATTCCCTTGCTTATCGTGTCCAACTGTTGTCACACTGTAAGTTTGTTGCTGTTCTACCCTCCGTCACCTCTCTCCTCCTTGAGCCTCAATCTTTGTATTACAAATGGGGGTTATCACGAGATGTACATTTACTTGAAGTTTTCCTGACACTGCAGACTGGTTACTCCCTGCTGCTTATGCAACCTTGGTTTGACTTTCTGGTTTAATTTGCCATTGTGAGATTCTGTGTATTTACCATTGCCTCATCGTTTAGCTCACTTTTTCTTGAACCATCAGTACACAAGTGCAACGCGCCTGTGTCTGGACAATTGTGGTGATTATTGGACAATGAAAAAATGTTTACTTACGATTATAGCAATCTTGAAGCAAGTTGTCCGGATGACGATTCTTGCTTTGTAACAACTTTATGAAGCAAATTGCCGCGACCATTTTGGCCGCAGTGGCCGAAGGCACTTTCATCTGTACTGGCTTCTCCTCTCTTTCTGTACCCTCACATTTTGGGTATTTATTTACAGTGGTGTGCTTTTTGGCTTTAAGCCAGGGGTATTTATTCTTCTGGCAATTTTCATGTCCTGATGGTGAAGCCATTATAGCAGATACGGCCACGGTACTGTCTAGGATTGGTGTCAGTGGTGAACTCGTGTGTCAGTATGAAAAGCCACGTGTGACCGTGGCATGGGTGGTGATCCACGGTGATATCCTATGGAGATGTCAACCCTCCTCATCACCCCACCCATCCCCTACCCTTACCCCACTCCCGCCATCAGTTGTGAATTCCTGAGTGTAAGTAGGGCAGCCAAGAGCCTTGGTGGCCTCCAGGATAAGATCGGTATGTGGGTCCCCCTCTCTCAACCAATCCTCAAATGATGAAAACGTAATCTGGCAGACATTCATGCAACTTTGTAGTACATTCGGCAGCCAATCGGGAAGAGCATGATGACGTGTATTGCCATCATTTGAGGAACAAATGAAATGACAGCTGCAGTGATAAAGACGGTATATGATATTGTTAAACCACTAAAGTAGGACAGATGGCAATGTTTATTTCCTTTAAAAAAAAAGAAAAATATATACATTTGGTCTTGCAGTGTGTTAACCCAGTAGGTTATGACCCTTTTGTTCAACCCAAAATGGTACAAATAATAGACACCGCTCACTCTCCATTTCAGGATCCAGGAATCGCAAACACACCGAACTGTAGTGTCATTCAACTTCACATTGAAAAACCTTTGATCTTCTGTGGTGGGGGATGCAACCACAAACGGTTGTATGGAGTGGCTTGGGACCAGTACTGTTACCTGTGCATGTATATATATACAACAACAACAACATGCATTTTAAGGCCATTTTCCCTGCTAGAGCGGGGGTTAGCCATTATTAGTTATTATTAGTATTAGTTATTAATTATCATTATTAGTTAATCTTATTATCATTATCATTAATTATCATTATCAGCCTGGTGTTGGCTTAGCGGTCAGGGTGCCAGCTTGGGATCCTAGGATCCTGGGTTCGAATCCCGGTCGATCGCTGAATTAACGCCAGGGGGTTGACTCAGCCCGTCATCCTTCCGAGGTCGGCAAATTGAGTACCAGCTTGCTGGGATGAATGATCATGGTGTGTACCCCGGTTTAGAATAGGTACACCGTATCCCTGCGCATCGTAGGAGCATGACCAAGGGTTGGCGTCAGGAAGGGCATCCGGCCATAAAAACATTGCCTCAAACAGGGAACCATGATTGTCATGGGGCCTGCAAGGCTAACCCCTGCTCTAGCAGGGAAAATGGCCTTAAAACGATCATTCATATTCATTAATTATCATTCATTAATTATCATTCATTATCATTATCATTCATTATCATTATTAGTTAGCGGGGGTTAGCCACAACGTCTGCATATATATATATATATATATATATATATATATATATATATATATATATATACTAGTGGGGTCACCCGTGGGAATCCCACGGGCATGGATGTGTGTGATATTTGGACATCTTGATTTAGATGCTGCACATTAAATTTTACAAAATGGTTACTGGCAATTCATCAGATCCAGAAATGGTGTAATGAACACAATTTATATATTTCACATAATATGTGCCCCCTCACTCCTCTCCACCTGACACTCTCCTCTCTCCACCCTCACGCCTCTGCAATCCCACTCCTCCTCACACTCCCCTCCAATACCTCCTCACACTCCCCTCCAATACCTCCTCACACTCCTCTCCAATACTTCCTCACACTCCTCTCCAATACTTCCCCACACTCCTCTCCAATCCCTCACACTCCTCTCCAATTCCTCACACTCCCCTCCAATCCCTCCTCACTCTCCTCTCCAAACGCTCCCCACTCTCCTCTCCAATCGGCCCTCACTCTCCGCTCCAATCGGCCCTCACTCTCTGCTCCAATCGGTCCTCACTCTCCGCTCCAATCGGCCCTCACTCTCCAACTCCTTCCTCCTCACTCTCCAACCCCTCGCTCCTTACTCTCCAACCCATCGCTCCTCACTCTCCAACACCTAGCTCCTCGCTCTCCAACCCCTAGATCCTCGCTCTCCAACCCCTAGCTCTTCGCTCTCCAACCCCTAGCTCCTTGCTCTCCAACCCCTAGCTCCTTGCTCTCCAACCCCTCGATCCTCGCTCTCCAACCCCTCGCTTCTCGCTCTCCAACCCCTTGCTCCTCGCTCTCCAACCCCTCGCTCCTTGCTCTCCAACTCCTCGTCCCTCGCTCTCCAACCCCTCGCTCCTCACTCTCCAACACCTCACTCCTCACTCTCCAACCCCTCGCTCCTCACTCTCCAACTCCTCACTCTCCAACCCCTCGCTCCTCACTCTCTAACTCCTCGCGCCTCACTCTCCAACCCCTTGCTCCTCTCCAATTTCTCGCTCTCCAACCCCAAGCCCCTCACTCTCCAACCCCTAGCTCCTCCCTCTCCAACTCCTCGCTCTCCAACCCCTCGCTCCTCACTCTCCAACCCCTCACTCGTCTCCAATTTCTCGCTCCTCTCCAACGCCTAGCCCCTGACTCTCCAACCCCTAGCTCCTCACTCCCAACCCCTAACTCCTCACTCTCCAACCCATAGCTCCTCACTCTCCAACCCCTAACTCCTCTCCAACCCCTCGCTCCTCTCCAACCCTCCTCATCGTCGTTGCAGCAGCATCCTATGCGAGTCTGTGATCACGTTCGTCGAGGGTCTCGTTCTCCCGTCTCGTTCTTTTTCTTGCTGCAGTCTCGTGGGGTCACCCGTGGGAATCCCACGGGCATGAACGTGTGTTACATTTTTACATCTTGATTTAGATGCTGCACATTAAATTTTACAAAATGGTTACTGGCAATTCATCAGATCCAGAAATGGTGTAATTAACACAATTTATATATTTCACATAATATGTGACCCCTCACTCCTCTCCACCTGACACTCTCCTCTCTCCACCCTCACCGCTCTCCAATCCCACTCCTCCTCACACTCCCCTCCAACACCTCCTCACACTCCTCTCCAATACGTCCTCACACTCCTCTCCAATACTTCCTCACACTCCTCTCCAATACTTCCTCACACTCCTCTCCAATCCCTCACACTCCTCTCCAATCCCTCACACTCCTCTCCAATCCCTCACACTCCTCTCCAATCCCTCACACTCCCCTCCAATCGCTCCTCACTCTCCTCTCCAATCGCTCCTCACTCTCCTCTCCAATCGCTCCTCACTCTCCTCTCCAATCGCTCCTCACTCTCACACACACACACTGGAGTGGGTGACACACACACACGGAAACTCATGTGAAAACAATTTTTTTTCAATTAAATTAAATTAAAGATTTCACGATTTAAAAATAAATAAATAAAGATTTCACGATTGTAGTTCCTGCAGCTGTGAAACGCATTTTCTTTGGGTGGTGTATAATCGCCCCGAACGAAACAGGCATTACCTCGTTTCCTTTGCTCGAGTTGTTCTGAAAGTAATTCATGATCGAAGACGTGTTGATTGAGTCTTAAAATGCACATCCAATCATCCAGACATACAGAGCATACAGAAGCCGATCGTCGGCCTATGGAGCCCATGACTCTTCTTCATTTTTAAACTTTAATGTATCGATAACTTTTCGCTTTACAAAGTAAAAATAGATTAAAACCAAACGTTATTAATAAATATTGTATTCCATAGTTAGTTTACATTATTATGTAAATTTTTGAAGTACTGTATTGTTTAATTCCATGGTTGGAAAAGAGTTGACTCGCTTAAAACAAACTCTGTACGTACACCCCAGGGATATGGAAAAATATAATTACACTTTGATTGGATCCCGAACTTCAGTATTCAGTCGCTGTATTTTTACTAAGTGATAATTTAAATAATGAAGTCCTGGGAACGTTCTCTCCTCTCTCCTTCCCCTCTCTCCTTCCCCGTGCCGACGTAACAGTCGACACATTCAAAACGGCTGTCGGAATACATGTCGCCGATTTTCTCAACTTTAGCTGAAACTGAGACTTGAACCATCCCAGCGACTGTGATGGTGAATTAGTCGAGATAAAGCCGTGAGGGAGACTCAATGAATGGGCTTTATGTTACAGGCCTTTGAGAATTCATTTCGTTCTATAAAGGGCAACTTTCATCGGATTTTCTTCCCGTTTTTTTTCAACCGAGTCTAAAACGATGTTAGCGACTGTTAAAAATGAAATGATATATCGAATTTGATTTGAAATAAAACTGGGAGAGAGCAAGATACCACAGGCCTCAAAGCTACGCGAGTTAATAAAATGGTGGATATTTGTTTATAATTATATGAAGGGCTGAAGGCTCTCCCAGAATGGGTGGAGCTATGGGCGGAGCTACTCTGCAAACCGAGTAAGCCACACCCCGGACAGACACCCAACAGATAGACAGACAGACAGACAGAATCATCTACGGCTATTATAATATATATATATATATATATATAATATATATATATATATATATTGGAAGGTTCATTGTAGCTTGTGCCTGCAAACGTACTCCCTTTAATCTATCTACTCAGCAACCTTTCTCTCATTCCCGTTACACATTTCTCTCATAGCCTTCATCCACTCCCACTTATTCTCCTTATCCCACTGCCTTGTTTACACCTTCATATGGTAATAAAATAATGGTTGTGATCTGTTGTAGTTCCTCCCTGGCGGTTGAGACTCCAACTGAACCCTGCCATCCACTCCCACTTATGTCCCTTCTCTCCCCACTTTTTCTACCCCTTCACTTCCTTCCCTAAACTCCTTCGCCCATTATTCTTTCACTAACGTCCACCTCTACACTTCCCCCCATACCCTTTTACCTACTTCGCCATTGTAAAGTATCTCGACAAACTGCGATCAATTGTCGTACGCGTTTATTCACTCTGCCAATCAAGGCCCGATTCACAGCAGCGCCATCCGAGCTCTCCCGTAGGGATACAACCCGGTCCCGGTGTAGGGATACAACGGTGAACATTTGCACTGCATACATGACATCCTCCCCTTTAAGTCCAAAATTACCAAGAGCAATATACGTGCTAGATTTCCAGAATTGACATTTCAAAAGCAACATTTCCAAAACATGTGAAAATATGTGTGCAAACGGTTATGAGAATAATGAAAATACGTGAAAATAGAACATGTGTCAACGTGAAAAAAAACATCTTCAAAGATTCAACCGGTCGGGTGCTTTTCTCTCACGCATTGAGCGTCGCGGTGTACCAGTGGATACAGAGTCCGAGGTGATTCCTTTGGGTCGCGGTGTACCAGTGGATACAGAGTCCGAGGTGATTCCTTTGGTCTCCACGAAGGGTGTAGCGTTTGCAGAGGTTTTCGGGGCATCCGAGCCGGCTGGAGCGGCCACGACGATCTCCGGCAGTGGCGGGTCGAACTGTTGTCCTGACTGTGACGATGCTACAGGCTCCATCGACTCACAGTGACGGTAGGTTATGTGGTCCTGATGTCGACGAATTTTGCGGCCGTCCTGCAGGCGAATCACACTGGACAGTGGACCTGGCTTCTCGATGATGTCTCCCGGTAGCCACGTCGCACCTGCACCAAAATTTCGGGCAAACACTGGATCTCCAATGTTGATACATCGACTGTTGGACGTCTTATCGTGCACCAACTTTTGATTAAGCTGGCTCTGATAAACATTTGATGATATGTCTGGTTTGAGATTGTCAAGTGTCGATCTCAAGTGTCGTTTCATCAATAACTCAGACGGAGCTGCACCGGTTGTTGATTGTGGCGTGATGCGGTATTTGAACAGGAGACGAGACAGCTTTGTTTCCAGGGTTCCCTCCTGAAGTTTCTGCAATCCGGATTTGATGATTCCCACGGATCGTTCGGCCAAGCCATTTGAAGCCTGGTGATGTGGGCTGACAAACTTATGTTTGATGCCGTTCCGACGTGTGAACTTGGCAAACTCGGTACTGGAAAAACACGAACCGTTATCACTCACGATCATCCTGGGCAGACCATGAGTGGCGAAACAGCGTCTGAGTCTTTCGATGACAATGGCTGACGTAGTACCACGCGTCACATAGGCATCAATCCATTTTGTGTGCGCGTCCGTAATTATTAGAATCATGCTGCCGTTAATAGGCCCGGCATAATCGAGATGTAGGCGATGCCACGGTTCGCTGGGCCATTCCCAGGGATGCAGTGCCGCTTTCGCAGGTGTATTCCGGGTGCTCTGGCAGGGGTAACAATGTCGAACATGATGTTCGATATCAGCATCAAGATTCGGCCACCACACATAGTTTCTGGCGAGTGACTTCATCTTCACAATCCCGGGGTGACAGTCATGGATTTCATCCATGACCCTGGAACGCAGATTTTTCGGGATCACGACACGACATCCCCAGAGTAGGCAACCATTTTCCACGCTGAGTTCGTTTTTACGTGCTTTAAAAGCCGCAAAATCTGGGTCACCCTCAGGTAGCAAATGCCATCCAAGCTGTACAGCCTGGACAGTTCTGGACAGAACGGGGTCTCGTCGAGTATGAGTGCGGATCTGGCCAGAATCGACAGCACAATCTTCCAGATGATCCATCAGTGCGATAATGGATCCTGGTGTAGGCGAATCATCAACGGATTCTGGAAGGGGTAACCGACTCATGGCATCTGCATTTGTGATAGACGAACCGGGCTTATAACATATGGTGTAGTCATAAGCAGCGAGAAACAGGGACCAGCGGATGATCCTGGGCGGTAGTGTGTCAGATGTCGCCTTAGTTGGACCAAACAGACTGATCAGCGGCTTGTGATCAGTGCGAATCGTGAAATGATGTCCAAGAAGGTACTGGCGAAATTTGCCAACGCCGAAAACGATTCCCAATCCTTCCTTGTCAAGTTGGGAATAGTTTTTCTCTGCCGGGGTCAACGTTCTGGATGCAAATGCAACCGGTCTTTCTGTACCATCAGGCATCACGTGCGATAATACACTCCCCACTCCATACCGACAGGCATCGCATGTCAGCACAAGATCCTTCTCTGGATCAAAATGAACGAGAACATTGGACGATTTGAGCAGATCCTTAGAGGTCTGGAATGCTGATTGTTCACTAGACCCCCAGCTCCAGGAGACTCCTTTCCTCAAAAGCCGATAAAGGGGGCCCAAAACGTCGGTCACATTCGGGATGTAACGACCATAGAACTGAAGCAAACCGAGGTATGACTTCAATTCGGTCACATCTCGTGGAGAAGGAGCATCCTTGATAGCTCGGACTTTCTCATCTGTCGGGTGTAGACCCTCGGCATCAATCGTATGACCCAGGTACGTGACTGATGGCACCATAAACTTGCACTTGTCTCGACGCAAACGTAGGCCGGAGTCCGAAATCTTCTTCAGAACTCTCTCCAGGTTCTGTAGATGTTCCGCGTCCGTACGACCAGTAACCAGAATATCATCCTGGTAACAAACGATGTTGCGTTCGGCAGCAAACAAACTGTCCATGACACGCTGATAAATTCCAGGTGCAGATTTCACTCCAAAACTAAGTCGGTGGTACCTATACAACCCACGATGCGTGTTGATGGTAAGATACTGTTTCGAATTCTCGTCCAAGCAGAGCTGTAGATAGGCGGATTTGAGATCGAGTTTCGTAAAAGTCTTGCCTCCCGTGAGACGAGCATAGAGGTCTTCGATCCTCGGGATTGGATATTTATCCAATGAAGAACACCTGTTCACGGTCATTTTATAATCTCCACATATGCGGATGGACTGGTCCGATTTTATGACTGGAACGATGGGCGCCGCCCATTCGGCATACTGGATTTGCTCGATGATCCCCAGATTTTCAAGATGATCCAGTTCCTTGTCAATCCGCTCACGCAGGGCGAAAGGGACTGGGCGAGCCCTGCAAAATATAGGATTGGCATCCCGGTCAACCCTGAGTTTAGCCGTATGTCCTTTCAAGGTTCCAAGCTCATCCTTGAAGACATCCGGGTACGTATCCAGCACATTTTTGAGTGTGTATGCTGCGGTAGGAGAAACATTGGCTGCCCGGAGTTGATGAATGCTTTCCCACTTCAGTCGAATTATGCTCAACCAGTTCCTGCCGAGTAAGGAAGGGCCCTTTCCAGGAATGACGATCAGGGGTAGGTGAAACTCACGGTTATCGTAGCCCACCGTGACATCACATGTACCGCAGGGAACAATCTTCTCACCTGTATAGGTGGAGAGTCCATAGGTAGTAGGTTTCAGATGGGGTCGGTCAGCATCACTCCACAGGTTTGTGAAAACAGCATGGCTGATGAGCGAGACGGCCGCACCAGTGTCGACCTCCATTTGCAATGGTCGATTGTTGACGACAACATTGGCAAGAAGAGGGTCCCGCCTATGGTGAGAATCAATATGAAGCAGGTCATACGATTCTGAGTTGTCGGAAACAGAGCTCACCTGGTCAAGCTCGGGTTCCTCCGAACCGATAAACTGATGAATCTTGTCAGCAGCTTTTCCTTTTCCCGATTTGCGAGTGATGCAAGCTGGAGCAATATGGCCAGTTTTCGAACAGAAATGGCAGGTGGCATCTTTGAACCGACACGTCTCCGGAGGGTGCTTTCCGTTGCACCGAAAACAGTTGTTGTGGGTTTGAGACTGCACTGGCTTCTGATGAGGAGCCTTGTTCCAACGTTGTGGCTGAACATGATCCAACCGATTCACAGCAGGGCTGGTACCAGATGAGCGAGTGGCACCGATGCTTGTAGCGTTGCGTTCAGCACTTTCCATGGAAATTGCGGTGTCTCTGGCATTTTGGAACGTCAGTCTTCTCTCAGCAAGCAGGCGTCTACGAGTGCGGTCATCGGACATGCCAACCACCAGCAAATCACGAAGCATGTCATCAATCGTGTCCCCAAACTCACACAGATGTGACAGTTTTTTGAGGTGTGCAATGAAGTCTGCGATCGACTGACCTTGCTGCTGTCTGCACATGTAAAAATTAAACCGACACAGGATGACTGAAGGAGATGGGTTGCAATGTTCCTTCAAAGCGGCCTTGAGCTCTGCATACGTGAGCTCCTGGATTGTCCGAGGCCGAATCAGGTTTTTAACGAGTGTGAACGTCTCACCTCCGCAAACGGACAGGAAGACGGCCTTCATCAGGCCTTCGGTCGCAATGCCGTTCGCCTCGAAGTAGAAAGACAAACGCTCAGAATACGTGTCAAAATCCCCCTCATGAGGGTCGAATTCATCGATATGGCCGAAAGATGTCATGGTCTAGATGTTTACCTTCGTCGCCATGTAAAGTATCTCGACAAACTGCGATCAATTGTCGTACGCGTTTATTCACTCTGCCAATCAAGGCCCGATTCACAGCAGCGCCATCCGAGCTCTCCCGTAGGGATACAACCCGGTCCCGGTGTAGGGATACAACGGTGAACATTTGCACTGCATACATGACAGCCATCTATCTATTTATCCACTTCTCTATTTGTCTCTTCAGTGCTCCCCCCCAACCCTCTCCACAATTATGAGGTCATCTCGAGTCTACTTCAAATTGAGCAATTTCAGTTATCAAGTCGATGTTGAGTCGTGTTGATGATAAAAGTAACTTAAGGTTAAGAAATGGCAATAAAAACCAAACACAAAATAGCACAATATAGAAATAAAGTAATAGTTATGTGTACCTATGATGGCAGCTGACTGTTTTCTTGTGTAATGTGCTATTTCGAAACTTCACGATACACAACATTACGTGTTGTGTTGGATGGCATTCCCTGTACTGACTTAATGGCGAAGTGAATGCTTTAGTAGCGCCCAACCCTAGAAACAGCAATGTAAAGCTGCCAGTGTGTAAAGCCACACCCCAACACCCCGCACACCATACGCCAGCACCACCATTCACACCAATATGTGTAATGCCATGCACCATGTAAACACACACACCACAAACCAACCACAACCAACACACATCACACATTGATACACATGTGACATACCAACCACTAAAGTCACACACCAACATACCAAATACCAAAACATCACACACCAACAGCAACATTCTCACCAACACGTATAAAGCCACACACCAGCACGTAAAAACTACACACCACATACCACATACCAACCACAACCAACACACACTACGCACTACACACACGAACACATCACACACCATCACATGGCCAAAAGCCACACACCAGCATGTTTACGGTCAGACCCTGGCTCCTTTGCATTCACGTAGCTGGGTATTGTGTGCCTTCATGAATATCAGGATTAAAACAACGCCCAGGCCTTGGTTTTTGTTCAGATTGCAAAGTAGAATCGCCATGCCGATACTTTTGCTGGTGCTCCTGGTGCTCCACAGCTCTGAACTCGTGCGTTTGCTCCAAACTACTTGTTTTCCTACCAATATTTTGTTTTTTTGGAGGCATGGTTTTTGCTTTTCATCTGTTGAGAAAACTTTCGTGATACGTAGTACAGTACAGGCTAATTCCTTGTGACAATGTCTGGGCCCTGGACCCTGAATGCACCCAAGTTTGCTTTAAAAGCCAAGCCTGGAGGCTGGAGGGAATGAGTTTTCATGCAGTGAGTTGTTAAAGTTAAGTTAAAACCACCAAACAGGATAAAATGACTGGTTTACAAAACTTATTTTCTGATTTTTCCCTTGAAAGACTACTGCCTCTCCTTGGGCAATGGTGCTATCTTTGCTGAACATATAGCTTAGCTTATTGTTGCAGGAATGGAGGCTTATATCCCCTTCTCTTTCAAGTTTATCTCTCCTACCAACTCTTGGTTCAATAATTCCTGCTCTGCGGCCATTTGTGCAAGAGATGTGGCATATTGGACATGGAAAAACTCTTCTTCCTCCGACTCACATTCAGCTTTCATATCTGCTAGAAATCATTGCAAACTTGTTATTCATGAGGAGAAGCATTCCTTCGTCCAAAAGAAATGTGACAAACTCTCATCTTCTTCCACTAATAGATCTTTCTGGTCCATAGCTAAACGTATCTCCAACAACTTCTGTTGCTCTGCCTTTCCTTCGCTGTTCGATTCCGATGATACTATCGCTGTGTCTCTGATTGATAAAGCAACTCTTTTTGGTTCTCTTTTCTCCTCTAATTCCACACTGGATGACTCCAACATTCCATCTCCCTCTGATACACCCCTTACCAATCCTATGCCCTTGCCTAAAATCTCTTTCCATTCAGTCAAAAAAGTACTTCTCTCTCTGGAGACAAGCAAGGTATACGGAGAGGACGGCATTCCTACTCGTGTCTTGAAGGAGTGTGCCTCAGAACTTGCTCCCATGCTTGCTCGTTTTTCGTTTTTGTTTAAAAACCCAAACTTTTCCTCTTTCCTGGAAACATACCTTACTACTGCCTATTTTTAAAGAAGGGTGATCCTTCAAATCCTTCCAACTACCGTTCTATTTATTTTTTATTTTTTTTGTATACTGAATCGAGGCTCGTAAAGAGCTAACATTTATCTCACAAACAAATCAACCAGACAAACAAAATATATAAAAAGAGGGAGCGGAAGACAAGATGGGGAGAGAAGGGGAAGCACACAAACACAACATCCGAGAGCAGGGAGATGCGTGGAAGGGAGAGGGCCCGGGGGGAGGAGGCGTGGGAGGGGGGGGGGGGGGAAGGAGAAGTACAAAACACAAGAACACCAAGGACTTCCAGGACAGAAGTTGGTATTTCAAAAAAGTGGAATTGGGGTGAAATTAGCGGGGGTAGAAAAGATCAAGGTTTTGGATGGGGGAAGATAAGAGATGGTGGTGAACAGCTGTTTTAAAGACCTGGAGTGTGGAGTGGGATTGAAGAGAGTGAGGAAGTTTGTTCCAGAGGCGGGAGAAAAGAGGAATGAAGGAGTGAAGGTGAGCAGAGAGTCTTGATTTTGGCAGTTTAACCATAAGAGGGTTGCAGGCAGATCTTGTGCGACCTGTAGGAATATTTGTGGGACAGAGCCCAGAGAGAGCTGGGGGGGGCAACGCCAGAGAGGAGTCGGTAGAAGACGGAAAGACCACCAACCTGCCTGCGGTGAGTGAGTGAGAGGCCCTTGGAGTTAGCTTCATCGCGGGAGATTCCAATGATTCTGAATGCTTTGGTTTCAACAGCGTGAAGACGAGCTAGGTGTGAGGCAGGAGCACCAGCCCAGAGGGGAGAGAAGTATTCCATTGAGCTGCGGATGAAAGCCTTGTACGTGGTGAGGAGCTCAGGTGTGCCAAGGAAGGACTTCGCACGACGGAGGATGCCCAGTCGGCGACTGGCTTTGGAGGCCAGATTGGAAATGTGGTTTTCCCAGGAAAGATCATGGCAGATAGTGAGACCCAAAAGCTTGAGTGACAGAACTTCTTGGAGAGGATTATTCAGAAAGTGGATGGGAGGGTTGTCCAGTCGGTCTTTTCGGAGAGACATCGTAAGAGTGTGAGATTTGTCAGGATTGAAAGACATGTTCCACTTGTTTGCCCAGTCTGTGATTTTGTCCAGGTCTGCAGAGAGTGAGGAGGCTGCAGACTGCCGATCTGAGGGATGAAGAATGGAGCGACAGAGAGTAGAGTCATCAGCAAAGCGATAGAGAGGATTTTCAAGAGAGTCAGAGAGATCATTGATGAAGACCAGAAAAAGCACAGGGCCCAGAACACTGCCTTGGGGAACTCCAGCCTGAACAGGAAGAGGAGATGAGAGAAACCCATTCAGGGCCGCACGTTGACTACGACTAGAGAGGAAGTCCGCCAGCCATGCGTGGAGATTTCCATGGATACCAAAAGAGGAGAGTTTGGTGAGCAGAGCGGGGTGCCAGACCGTATCGAAGGCACGTGATATGTCAAGGGAGACTGCTCTAATTTCCTGTTTGGCATTGAGTACCTCCATCCATTGTTGAGAAAGCAGAAGCAGCATGTCCAGAGTAGAGTGTCCAGGTCTGAAACCAAATTGATGATCAGAGATCAAGCCATTGGAGAAGAGGAAAGATTTCATATCTGAAGCAATGATGGATTCCATGACTTTGCTGATAATTAGGAGATGGCTGATTGGTCTGTAGTTGCTGGGATCTGTTTTTGCACCTTTTTTGTGCAAAGCGGTGATGTTGGCAGATTTCCAAGCAGATGGAAGATGACCTTAAGCAAAAGAGAGGGAGAAGAGAACAGAGAGGGGGAGTGAAAGAGCGGAAGAACAGGATTTTAGGACCCGTGGGCTGATGCCGTCAGGTCCAGTTGCAGAATCAGAGTCGAGGGTTGACAGAAACTTTTCCACCTTGTCAGGAGAAAAGGACACAGAGTCCAGGAGCAACTGGGTACGACTGGGTATGGTGGGTACAGAGAGGCTCTGTAGAGGTTCTATTGGAACAGAGGAACAGAGAGGTTCTATTGCTCTGACCTCTACTATTTCCAAAGTTTTTGAATGTCTTCTCAATTCCCATTTCCTCAAGCATCTTGAATCCCACAGTCTTCTATCTGACCATCAATATGGCTTTCGCAAGGCAAGATCTACCAGTGATATCCTTTCTTACATTACAAATGTCTGGACCTCTTCTCTGCGAGACTTTGGGGAATCCTTTGGTGTAGGCCTAGATATCTCAAAAGCCTTTGACAGAGTTTGGTATCGGGCTCTGATATGCAAGCTTCCCTCTTTCGGCTTTCCTCCTTCACTCTGCTCTCTCATATTGAGCTTTCTCTCCGACAGCTCTATCTCCGTAATTGTTGATGGTTCAACATCTCCCTCCTTCGCTATCAACAGTGGTGTCCCTCAGGGTTCTGTGCTGTCTTCTACACTCTTCCTTCTTTTTATCAATCTACAAATAACCAAATGCACTCGAATGCTGATGGCTTGACATTACATTCCTCCATGTTTTTCCCATCTGCCCCATCTTCCCTCACTCAATCTACATCTCGTTTGATCACAGCCACCTAGACTTTAAATTCGGATTTGGGCAAGATTTCCCAGTGGGGAAAATGTGATCAGGTTAAGTTTAATGCTTCTAAAACTCATTTTCTTCCCATTTCTCTCTCTCTCTCTAAAACTCCCCTCAACTCTCCAATATCCTTTGAAATTCTCCACAATTACACCATGTGATACAATAAACCTTGATGCTTGATCTCGCGAGATCTTGGAGACGGCGGCAGGGATTTTCGAAGCTCCACACGGTCTCCACGTTTTTCGAAGTTAAGTCTGTTCACAATTGTATTTTGTCGAAACTGTATTTATCTTTCGGTGGGTGAAGTTATTGTGTGCAACTTTGGTTGTTTCTCAGTGTTTATCTTTCATAAATTGATCGTCTGTTTGCCGTGTCGCGAGCAAGGCCTTTGCCGCGTCGCGAACGATTTGAAATCGAAGTTAAGTGATTGTTCCCATTTGTATTTTCGTTAAAACTGTATTTATTTATGGTGTTGTACGTATATTGTGTCCCGACGAAGATTTTTCGGTGCAAATCTTTCATACCTGTATTGAAAATCGTGTTAATTCGTGTCGTGTCTTGAGGCCTTGTACAGTGTGCACTGTACAACCTTGAGGCTTTGTTTTTCTCAGCGGTCCGTCGTTTGTGATCCAATAACTTTCGTTCTCTGTATTCCCAGTCTTTTCACCCATAGCCTACTTCCTTGTGTAAATCTCAACTCAAAAAAAAAAAAAAAAAAAAACATTTCCTTCTCTGTTCTCATTAGTTTATTCATTCTTATTCGTTCGTTCGTTCTTCGACCACGTGTTTCTCCCCCATTTCCCCAGATAGTTTTCACTCATTAACCTTCAATGTTTACACTTTCCCCTCAAGTTATGTATTCCGTCATATTTTATAACACCTTTTTCTTCTTCTTCTTTAAAAGGCTGCTTTCGACTTGCTCACCAAATCAATTCATCCCAAAAAAAATATCCATCTCCTATCGTGCCTTTTTTCTACATTCCCTAAACTCTCCTGCACTCCATCCTCCATCCAGCGTCCTTAAACGTATTTTTAACTCGAAGGTCACAAGAAACTCATTTTGCAATAAATGTTCGTTTCCCATAAATCGTACACTTTCAAAAATCCAATCTCACCCCTCCCCTCCAAATCTTCCCCATAACCCCTCCCCTCCAAATCTTCCCCATCACCCCTCCCCTCCAAATCTTCCCCATCACCCATCCCTTTCAAATCTCCCCCCTTGCCCCCTCCCTCCTAAACTACCCCCTCACCCCTCCCCGCCAAGACGCCCCCTCGCCCCTCCCCTCCTAGACTCCTGCCTCACCCCTCCCCTCCAAATCTCCCCCATATCCCATCCCTTTCAAATCCCTCCCCTTGTCCCTTCCCTCCCAAACTCCCCCCTCACCCCTCCCCTTCAAATCTCCCCACCCTCATTGCTTCTCAATTTCCCCCCTCTCACTCCCCCTCCTCAAAGCGTCCTCCCCGCTTCTTCCCCCTTCAAACTCTCACCTCCATCTCCCCCAACCTTCTGCCTCGCTCTTCCCCCTCCTCAAATAACACCTCATTGTGGCTCACCCAATCACCATCAAACCTTTTGTCCGCCCCATCCTTCCCTTTCTCCGAGCGATTCTGAAATCTCTGACACACCTTCAACAGCTCTCCCTACCTCTTCCACCGCTTCCACATCTTACCCTACCCCTCCTCCCCCCTGTTCTGTATCTGATGCTCCCCCTTCCTCTTCATTAACGGTATGGACCTCAAACATCCGGGGCCTTCGTTCAAACTTAACTGATCTCTCCATACAGGTTGCTTCTGTCAAACCAGACGTGATCTGCTTAACAGAAACTTTCCTCCTTTATGATGTCTCTGATTCCATAGTATCTCTCCCGGGCTACTCCCTCCTCCGGTATGATAGACCTGAGCCTCGTCCTGGAGGCGGGGTTGCTATCTTCATCAAAAACTCTCTTCCTCACTCGCCCTGCACTGCACTCTCTCCACCTCACCCCCAGGAATACCTCTGGCTACGGCTTCCCCTTCGCTCCCACCTCTTGTTCATATGTGTGTTGTACCGTCCACCAAACAGTGATGACTCCATCTACATCTCGCTGTCTGATGATATGGACCAACTTCTATCTACTCATCCCAACTCTCTCTTCCTCATATGTGGTGATTTCAACTGTCATCAGGCCAGTTGGCTGGGTGTGGGTACCTCTCTCACCAGCCATGGCTCCTCAGCAAAGGACTTATGCGACTCACTGGGACTGACACAATCTGTCAATTTCCCGACCCGGATCTCAGTCAACGGAACATCTTCTCTTCTGGACTTGGTTATGACTAACTTCCCTGAAAATGTCTGCTGCTCTTCTTCTGCTCCGATCGGATCATCTGATCATGTCCTTGTTAAAGTGGACATCTCTCTGACCATCCTCAGGGAGCCTGCTCAGCGTCGACGAGTCTGGCATTTCACTCAGGCCAACTGGCACGGTCTTCAAGCAGCCATCAATCATCTGGACTGGTCTCCCATCTCTACCACCTCTGACATCAACTCATCCTGGGAATTCTTCCAAAGTAAATTGCTCTCTCTCATGCACAGATTTATCCCATCTCGTCTTCAGTTGTCATACCCTTCCTCCCGTCCATGGTACACGGAATCTTGTGGTGAGGCTGTTGCCCAGAAACAACTTGCCTTCGTCTCCTGGAAAGCAAATCCAACGGAAGGAAATCTCATTTCCTTTCACAAAGCCCGAAACAAGTGTATGTCCACCCTCAGGAGAGCCAGGAAACAATATCTCTCCGTTCTCAAGACCGAACTCTCTTATCTGTCTCCCTCTTCCAAATCCTGGTGGCGTCTGGTCAAATCCGTTTCTGGTGTTTGTTCCCCCTCCATCCCCTCCCTTACCTCAAACGGCTACACAGCTGACTCCGCACGTGAAAAAGCTGAATGCCTCAACTCTGTGTTTGCCTCTAAATCTTGTGTCCCAAACCCATCCCTCTCTGTACCCACCATACCCAGTCGTACCCTGCTGCTCCTGGACTCCGTGTCCTTTCCTCCTGACAAGGTGGAAAAGTTTCTGTCAACCCTCGACTCTGATTCTGCAACTGGACCCGACGGCATCAGCCCACGGGTCCTAAAATCCTGCTCTGCTGCTCTATCTCACCCTCTCTCTGTTCTCTTCACCCTCTCTTTTGCTCAAGGTCAACTGCCATCTGCTTGGAAATCAGCCAACATCACCGCTTTGCACAAAAAAGGTGCAAAAACAGATCCTAGCAACTACTACAGACCAATCAGCCTTCTCCCAATTATCAGCAAAGTCATGGAATCCATCATTGCTTCGGATATGAAATCTTTCCTCTTCTCCAATGGCTTGATCTCTGATCATCAATTTGGTTTCAGACCAGGTCACTCTACTCTGGACATGCTGCTTCTGCTGTCTCAACAATGGATGGAGGTCCTCAATGCCAAACAGGAAATTAGAGCTGTCTCCCTCGACATATCACGTGCCTTCGACACGGTCTGGCACCCCGCTCTGCTCACCAAACTCTCCTCCTTTGGTATCCATGGAAATCTCCACGCATGGCTGGCGGACTTCCTCTCTAGTCGTCGTCAACGTGTGGCCCTGAATGGGTTTCTCTCATCTCCTCTTCCTGTTCAGGCTGGAGTTCCCCAAGGCAGCGTTCTGGGCCCCGTGCTTTTTCTGGTCTTCATCAATGATCTCTCTGACTCTCTCGAAAACCCTCTCTATCTCTTTGCTGATGACTCCACTCTCTGCCGCTCCATTCCTCTTCCCTCAGATCGGCAGTCTGCTGCCTCCTCACTCTCTGAAGACCTGGACAAAATCACAGACTGGTCAAACAAGTGGAACATGTCTTTCAATCCTGACAAATCTCACACTCTTACTATGTCTCTCCGAAAAGATCGACTGGACAACCCTCCCATCTACTTTCTCAACAATCCTCTCCAAGAAGTTCTGTCGCTCAAGATTTTGGGTCTCACTATCTGCCATGATCTTTCTTGGGAAAACCACATTTCCAATCTGGCCTCCAAAGCCAGTCGCCGACTGGGCATCCTCCGTCGTGCGAAGTCCTTCCTCGGCACACCTGAGCTCCTCACCACATACAAGGCTTTCATCTGCAGCTCAATGGAATACTGTTCTCCCCTATGGGCCAGTGCTCCTGCCTCACACCTAGCTCGGCTTCACGCTGTTGAAACCAAAGCTTTCAGAATTATTGGAATCTCCCGCGATGAAGCTATCTCTGAGGGCCTTTCACTCACTCACCGCAGACAGGTAGGTGGTCTTTCTGTCTTCTACCGACTCCTCTCCGGCCTTGCACCCCCAGCTCTCTCTGTGCTCTGTCCCCCAAATATTCCTACAGGTCGCACAAGATCTGCCAGCAACCCTCTGATGGTTAAACTGCCGAAATCTCGGCTCTCTGCTCACCTTCACTCTTTCATTCCTCTTTTCTCCCGCCTCTGGAACAAACTCCCTCACTCCCTTCAATCCCACTCCTCCCTCCAGGTCTTTAAAACAGCTGTTCACCACCATCTCTTATCTTCCCCCATCCAAAACCTTGATCTTTTCTACCCCCGCTAATTCACCCCAGATCCACCTTGTTTGAAATTCCAACTTCTTTCCTGGAAGTCCTGGCAGTGTCCATATGTTTTATACCTCTCCCACCGCCCCCTTCCCACGCCCCCCCCCCCAAAGCCCTCGCCCTCTCAGATCTCTCGATGTCTCCATGTCTCTTGGTCCCTGCTCTCAAATGTTGTGTTTGTGTCCTTCCCCCTCTCTCCTCATCTTGTCTACCGCTCCCTATGTTATATGTTTTATGTGTCGGTTTGTCTTTCTGTGTGATTAATGTTCGCTCTTTCACGAGCCTCGATCTTGTATCCAAAAAAAATAAATAAAAAAATAACCTACTAGGTATTACCCTAACATCAAATTTATCCTGGAATCCACACATTACACAAATAGCTAAGTCTGCCTCAAATAAACTAGGAGTCCTGTTCAGATGTCGAAGATTCTTCTCCTCTCAACAATTGCTTCAACTATATAAAGGATTGATTTGTCCTTGTATATAGTACTGCTCTCACATCTGGGGTGGTTCTAGCTCCACATACTTACTGGACAGAATTGAATCAAAAGTAATCCGACTCATGAACAAGACCCGCTCAAATTACACCGCAACGTTGGCTCTCTTTTCTACAGATATTACTTCGGTTTCTGCTCCCAAGAACTTTTTGCTTGTGTACCTTCACCATTAGTGAGACCACGGAATACTCGACAAGCCACTACATCTCATGCTTATTGTGGCCATTGGCAACTCAAGGGTGGGCCGTTATGATGTTTGTTTCTTCCTTACCACTGCCAAACTCTGGAACTCTTTACCTTCTCATGTCTTTGCAAACACTTATGACCTTCTTCTTTTCAAAAGGCAGAATTTTTACTTCCTCAAAAACTCTCTCTTTCCTCACTATTATTTTTTTTACTAGCTGGGACCCGTGGAACAGAGTTCCATGGAAAACCCTCCCTTTGTTTGGGCAGTGTATAGGCAATTAGTATAGTATTAATACGCCAATGCGGTACGATTTATTATCTTCAACGATAAAGGTCCTTCTTGACCATGGGAGATGACATTGTGGGTTCTGAAATAATACATCACTTTAATAATGAACTTTAGTTAGGACAGTATCATTGGCCTATGCGTACTGTGTCATTGGAAGACCCATGACGTGTATGCTTTCGATATATGATTTTAACAATCGCTTTGTTTGTATTTCACAATGAATGAAAAACGCATGGCGATTGTGATATATGATATATTTTAACCTTAGGTAACTTTGCAGTCACTACGAAGGGATTATTGTTACGATTAGATTTACTATGATATTAACGTTACGTTATAGTAAGGGAAACATATGAAAATCTGTTAACTAAATTGTTACCAAAAAATTTCTTCACCAATATGTTTGTAAAGGTGTGTAATAACATGTGTTAAAATGTTGAAGGTCAACTCCCGTGGGAAACCCAGAAAAAAAGCTGTTGAATTCGGGTACCGAAAAATTATTTTCGAGAATTTTTATTTTTTAAAATCGGCCCTTAAGTAACTTATGAGGGGTCAAATAAGGGTTTTTCATGATTCTGAGTTGATTGTTAACATTTATATTTCACCACAGACACTCCTTTGTGGAAAAATAATTTCTAAATATATCTCATTTTCTACTTTGCAGGACATGGAGTCTAGCAATATGGATGAAGACGTTACTCCACCTGTGCTCAATTGCTTCATCTGTGCACGCTCGGATACACCAGCTGAAAGGCTCATACAGGCAACTCCAAAGGGATACTCAACTTTATTGAAACAAGCAGAAACTGTCGAAAATGTTACTGTTGTGGAACGTATGAAGGAGGCTCAAAAGGAAGGAAAACTGAGGTACCACCAGAAGTTTAAAAATGATCTGTACAACAACTTTGTTGCAACCACCAAGAAGTCAGCTCAAGCATCAAAGGCAGAGAAAGAGTCATCAAAGTTGAAGAGAAGACGCACTACTTGTGAGTTCAGTTCATCAACTGGCTGAGTTCGAGAAGATCACAGTCAGTTGACCTCCTGTATAAGGATGTATGCATTCTTTGCAACCAACCAGCCCAGCTCTACAAAAATAATCCAGCACAAGCGAGAAAGAAATAGAGTGCCAGATAATTTGACTGCAGATACGCTGAAGGCAAGCTTGCTGAAGACAGCACGGAGTCGCGGGGATGACTGGGGCACTGAAGTCACTGGACGCCTGGAAGGGATCAACGACTTGGTAGCAGAAGAAACACTGTACCATTTGCGATGCAAACTTATGTTTGCGAGAGGTGACAGTTTGTCCAAGACTGATGAGGAAGGAAAAAGGAAGAGAGGACAGAGGAGTATTGATGAGGAGCGAGAGGCAGTTTTTATTGAATTCTGCGAATGGTTAGACTCAGAATTAGAGCATGGGGTAATGAACATGGACCAAGTCCATGAAAAGCTGCAGGAGTTTGATCAGTCACCAGAGAAGAGCCTTTCTTATTCAAAGCATTGGCTAAAGATAAAACTTCTAGAGAAATACGAAGACACCTTGTATTTCACAACACAGGAAAGAAGGGCAGATGTACTCTGTCTCAAAGATGGCACCGAACAATATTCTGCGAGCGCATCATGCTAATCTTGACCATGGAGATGAGAAGACTCAGATCATAAAGACGGCACTCAAGTTCATATCCAATGATATTGCCTTGATTGATTTAGGTCCAAAGTCATACCCCACCACACACAGTATGACTGACATCGATAGTCAGCTGACACTTGTTCCTGCAAGCCTTCAGATGTTCTTGAGACCGATTGTCAAGACAGACGAAAGAGTTGCCGTTTGGGGGAAGAATTTTATTAAGGCCTGTCGACCTCGGTCTGGAGTATTGCCACACCAAATGGGGCTTGCCATATAACTTGATCATAGATTTGGGTCAAAATGGATGCTCAACAAGTTCCACCGGCTGGGATACACTGAGTCTTACACGGAGACACAAAACTACAAATACTGCTTCCTTAATAGTAGGAGTGGAGATGATGTTCCAGATACTTCTGGCACTCTTGACACCATTGTGGAGGAAACCGATGAACAGATCAATGATGAGGTTGCGGTTGATGCTGCGCTTGAGGATCAATCAGTGATGACAGCCAAAGTGCCAGCCAGTGAAAGTGAATTGTCAAGTAATGATCAGGTGGTCTTTATGGAGGTTGGGGAAACAAACAATGCAGTCACTCAGTTTGTTGGAGACAATATAGATTTAAACATTGTCTCTATTCACGGAAACACTCCCTTTCACTCAATGGGTTGGATCGAAGTCACCTCTCCGGCACCACCTTTGCCAGATCCACAGACAACAGCAGCTTTCCCCCGGGTGAAGTTGAAGGCACTCGACAAAGCTAAGATCCTGAGAGGAACTGAAGTAAAGATTATTCCATTTACGAACAGGAAACAGATAGGAACGAACGCGATCATGTTTCTCCCCCTCGCTGAGCTTTCCTCCTCCCTGGCTCATGATCAGCCACTCCTCACTCCAGGTGACACACTCTGGGCAGCGGGGTGGGTGATCAAAGCTAACACTGGATGAGCCAGTTCCAACACTGGACCCCACGGCTCCTGAGGAGCTATTGCAGTTCACGAGCTGTAATTGTCATGGAGATTGCAGCAACCGGCGATGCAGCTGCAAGAAGAATGGGGTCACGTGCATCTTGGCCTGTGGAGTCTGTAATGGCATTACATGCAGAAACTGCAGTCATGATGTTGTTGAGTCTGAAGAAGACATAGACAATGACTGTTGAAACTTCTGACATTGTGAATGAGAAATAACTCTTGAGTATTATATATGTATGTGAAATAAAAGCTACTTTGTGTGTAAATGTAAAAGTGAAAATATAAATGTTAACAATCAACTCAGAATCATGAAAAACCCTTATTTGACCCCTCATAAGTTACTTAAGGGCCGATTAAAAAAAATAAAAATTCTCGAAAATAATTTTTCGGTACCCGAATTCAACAGCTTTTTTTCTGGGTTTCCCACGGGAGTTGAACTTCAACATTTTAACACATGTTATTACACACCTTTACAAACATATTGGTGAAGAAATTTTTTGGTAACAATTTAGTTAACAGATTTGTGAAATATCTCATAAAATGCCCTTACTATTATCATTATTACGAAAATGATATTACTATCAAGAAATGGAGGCTAATTCCTTACTCCCACAGTTATCAGTATATTGTACCCCGCAATCATCATCGATCCATGAACCATATACCACTTCAATCCATTAACTTTGCAGTCATGACATTGCGATTAAAGTATGGTTATATTTACTCTATTATTATAGTTAATGTTATTATTATAATTACGAAAATGATACTACTGTTTTAAGAAACCTGGGCTTAATTTGCCCGAAGCAGCCTGAAGGTGAGGCATGAAGGCACGAAGCCTAAGGCCTATATGTACTGTGTCATTGGAAGAGCCGTAACTCCTATGCTTTCAATATTTGATGGTCATTTTAACAATTAGTTCATTTGTGTTTCACACTGAATGAAAAACGTGAAGGGAGAGCATGAAGATTGTGATATATGACAGGTTCGTCCGCTTCAACGACATGTTCCGCCTGAACGGCATATAAATTAAAATGGCGGTCGGTGGAGTCAGGCATCATATGCCGTAATGACATATACGTAATGACGTAGCGTGACAGACGGATAGAAAACTGCCGCTACTTTAATATACAGATTAATATAATATTGTTGCGAATATGGAATTTGGCCTCCATATCCGCTTGTAAATATTCCCCTATTTCCCCAATACTCCCCAACTATCCCCAATCCCCCATTCCCTAGTCCCATTGCCTGTAAATAACACTCTGTAGAACCGACCTTCCCCTTTTTCCCCCATTAAATGTCGTGCCCAGGTCCACCGCATCTCACGTAGACAACTTTCGGACATCTTGCTAGTTATTCTTAGTCTATGTCAGTTAAGGACTCGTTTCCATTAATTCTGACTCTTCGTTGCACCAGAATGTGATTATATGGCACCAGTAGTGAGTTTAGGACCTTTCCCATACCTCCTCCCATCTTCTTCCCCAAACAACAACAACAACAACAACTACAACTACAACTACAACAACAATTACAACAACAACTACAACAACGGCGCTGCGCGGAGGAGTGTGCGTCCTCACACCGGCTCGGTTAGTCGCCATTGACGATGCGCTCCGACGGGGTTACCACGAAGGGGCTCCTTGTCAGCCCCTCGTCAAGGGCGGAGCCGGTAACCCCCCCCCCCCCCAGCACGCACCCAATGAGAAGCAACGTGCCGATTCCATCTGGGGCGGAGCTAACGAGCCGAGGGCGTGTCACTCCCCGCCGGATATACGCGGCCACGTGCCGGACGTGACGTGAGATGCGCCCCGAGCTTGAGAAGACAAGAGAGCCACCTCCGAGCGCTGAGAGACCTCCTGCATCTTTTGGGCCGCGCTATCCTGTCCCTGAGCACAAGGTGCACATTGTGCTGGCCATCGAATACCCGCTTTCCTTGCCATCAATCCCCGTGTGAGTCAGCCTTTTGTCCCGTTTATCTGTCGTCTGTTGGGGTTAATATAAGAGTGTGTCTAAGTGCCTGTCTTTCTATGATGTCCCTCTTGTAGTTGTAATCTAACCTTCCGCCTTAATATAATCTCCTCCGGAGGTCTTGAGAACCGTATCCCTGGTGTCGTGTCATTTTAATCCCAGCCGTGTGTCTTTTCCTTCATTGATCTAGCGTAGCGCGATTAGTCAACGTTCGGGTATAATCGGGTAACTTGTGCAGACGTGGTCATACCAAACCGCTCGGTAAACTAACATCCACCACCGCGTCTGTAACAATTGGTGTCGAGGAGTGGAATTCGGACCCGGGACTAAATTTATTAGGCCCAAATTTGTAGTAGAATCGATTCGGAGCGCGTTTCCCGCGTGAAATTATAACGGCGAAATTTGAATTTGTTATACGAAAATAAAAACCCGAATTTTGAAAGTCGCGCTATGGCAGACCAAGACAGCTGGGGTCCGGTAGGGGAGAGTGAGGCAGGGTCGGTCCAGGACCAAATTGAGGGACGTGAGGAGAGCGAAGCAGCGAGGGTAGCAGACGCGCAAAATGGCGCCTCGCTGGTCACCGCGCCCGCGACCGTGGCAGCGCCCCTGGTGGATCCGAACCTTTTTATGTTGCAAATGGGGGCCCTTATGGAGAGGCTAGAAGCAAAAATGGGGGTAATGGGAAACCAAATGGGGGTAATGGGGAACCGGATGGAGGCTCAGAATGAGCAATTGGGGGTAATGGGAAACGAAATGGGGGTAATGAGGGACGAAGCGAGGGGTACCGGTGAGGGGTTAGACAATAATTTTAAGGGTTTAGACAAGAAATTTGGGAAGTTAGACGACAAATTTGAGGGGTTAGACAACGGGATAAAAGAGGTGAAAAAGGGGTTAATGGGGGTAGAAAATAGAATGGCTGCCCAGGAGAATCAGATAGAGGGAGTGAAAAATGGGTTAGAGGGGTTAGAAAACAGTATGGAAGGCAAATTGAGGGACATGAGGGACCAAGCGGAAAGGGAAGTTAACCAAATGGGGCAGCAGATAGAGGGGGTCAGAATGGGGGTAGAAGCCAAACTGGATGCTCACAGGGAGGAAATGGAGCAGATGAGGGTGGCATCTGGGCAGGAGATGCAAGTGATGGGAGAGGAGATCAGGAGAGGAGTGAGTGAGGAGGTCGGAGGAGTGCGCGAGGAGGTGAGGCACTGTAAGGAGCGCATGGAGAAGGAGGTGAGAAAGGGGACTGTAAAATTGCAAGGTGGTATAGAGGAGTTGACGCTGGGAGTAGAACAACTGACAGTGGGACAAAAGGAGTTGGGGGACCAGGTAAAGAAGAACACAGCGGTAATAGAGGGTTTAAAATCGACACAGAAGGAGATGAAAAAGGACGTAGGGGTAATTAAAAAAGAGTGTCAGACGGTACATGAGGACCTGACGAGGAAAATGGACAAGGTGGTAGAGGTGATGGAGGTTAAAGAGCGGGAGGTGCGGGAGCACATAGAAAAAAATAAAGTGGAGTTAGAGGAAGAACTTAAAGGGGCGCACGAAGAGATGAAGGAGGTGAAGCAGAAATTAGAAGAAGTGGAAGAAGGGGTGAGCGAAATTAAGAAGCGACGGAGAGAGGATAAGAAAGAGATAAAGGAGGAAGTAAAAGAATTGGTCCAAAGTCTGTGTTCGGATCGTGATGATGTGCTCATTAACCGGATGAGGGATTCGCAGGTGATGGAGGAGAAGCGAAGAGAAAGAGGACCCGGTGTAAGTGGTGACCAATATGGTCGTGCGTATGATGCGCCAGGTGATTTAATAAGCTTGGGGGTCGAGATAGACCCGGATGTTCGTGAGAGGCCGTTGGTGAAGTGTGCGACAGGTCTGGTGTGCGAAAGAGGAGGTGTGCGAGAAAGTCCGACTCTGGGGTGTGTGAGTAAAAAGTGCGTGCCAAGGAGTAGTGAGGGTGCTGGCGAGAGTGAGTCGGTCGTAGCGCGTGTGCGAGGGAGCACATGGAAGCGCGGTGTGGTAAGTGTTGCAGAGGGTGTGACGGGAGAGTGTGCGCGAGAAAGGTGTGTGACGGACAGGTGCATGAGGAAAGAGTGCGCTGTCAGAAGTAAGGAAGAGTGTCCACCTGAGGTGAGTGTTACAGAGGGTGTAACGGGAGAGTGTGCGCGAGAAAGGTGTGTGACGGACAGGTGCACGAGGAAAGAGTGCGCTGTCAAGAGTAAGGGTGAGTGCGCTGTCAAGAATGGAGGTGAGAGTATTGAGAGTGACAAGGAGAGTGAGTTGGTTATGACAGGTGAGCGAGTATGTACACCTGGGATGGAAGGATGCACACCTGGAATGGTAGAGCGTGAGTGGGAATGCACGCTGGAGTTGGTGGTGAGGCACGTGGTTGGGTGTGCGAATGAGGACACACCTGTGATTGTCACAGAGGAGGTGACCGAGGAGGGGGCGCGAAGCGGTGTATTGGTGAGGTGTGCGAGCAACGAATGTGTGCCAAAGTGTTCGGTGGTCAGGTGTGTGACCAAGGCTGTGAGTGGAATGGGTGTACCTGGGTGTGTAAGGAAAGGTACGAGGAGCATGGGCACGGCCGGATGTGTGAGCAAGGAACGGGCTGCGGGGTGTAAGCGTCCAGGTGAAGCATCGACGTTAGACGGGGTAGAGTTTAGAACGACTTATAGCCGAATCGGGCCCTCGGTGCGTGCCGGGCTTCGCGTGCCGCGAGAACCAGCGGGGATCCGAGCCACGGCGGGTTCGAAAGGACCGCCGTGCGCGATCCACGCTGGGCCTCGCTTTGAACGGCCGCGTCTGTGCTCCAATAGGCGGAGCGGGCGGCTGGATAGAAAGGGTCGTCATGGCGACCACTTTTTGTTGAGGCAGTCCGGCAGGTCGAGATCGGGACATTGGGTGGCTCCACGCCGAGATGGTGCGTGGGATCTCGGCCCGGGTAAGCCCCCGTCCCTGCACCGAGTGCCGGACGTGTCCAGCCGCTGGCACCAAACAACCCGCATCCATGGCTTGGCTTTACGAAGCCGGGCTTTGGACAGGGATTGGCGCACCGAGAGGCATTAGTGAGTAGACTGGGTGATGAGGTTAGTGTTTTGGACCCAAAATTGGAGAAAAACAAAATTTGATGATTGGCAAGGGATAGGCAGTAGTGATTGGCAGATGATGGGCAGTGATTGGCCAAATTTTTAATTTGTTGAAATTTGATGTGCAAAATTGGTAGTGAGCGATGGGCCCGGTGGGTAAGGGGGGCATCCCTGCCACCCTTCCCAGAGTGGGGCAAAGGAGCACTAGATTATGGGGTGTATGGCAGTGAAAACTAGCCCGGGTGGGTTAGGTTATATGTGTGTAGGGATCTAGCGAAGATGACCTTAGGTGACGTTAAGGTTAGTTAGTGACTGATACCTGTAGTGGGGATGCAGGTAGATTAGTGTGGATGATAATGACGAGGGAGCGCAATAGTTTAAAGGGACGACTGGGAAGCGCAAGTTTCAGAGGGGAGAAGTTAGATGAGATGATGCCGTGTGGTTGAGAATTGAACAGGTGTGATTGCACAGGTGTGCAACTGGACGGGTGTGTGGAGCAGTGTGTGAGTAATGAGTGTTGTGGATCAGCGCGAATGCGCTTGGGGAGAGAAGGGTGCAGGTGGCACCAGGTGTGAGAGCACAGGTGTGCCGGTACAGGTGTGTGGAGAGAGTTGGAGTAAGTGGTACGGAGTGGTGTGCATGGTGCGAAGGTGTGGATGGGGGAAGAGTGGACCCCTTTCACGAGTACCCGGGGCGGGTAGTGTAAGTGTTAGGTAGAGGGTATAGGTAAATTGTGGTTGGATATTGGCATCTGTGGTGCGGTTGCAGAATGGTGTTGTGAATGGGTGCATTAGTGTTGTGGAAATGGCTGGGCGTGTAGCCTGTTAGTGTGTGTAGTTGGTTGGGCACTCCACCACTGTGAGGATGTCGGCCAGGTGAGGCCGCAGATGGGCTCTGGGAGCCGGTAGTTGTGAGTGGGTGCCTGAGGATCCCGGGTGTGGATCGGGCAGCCCAGTGCCAGAGAGGGCACCGAGTGGGGAGAGCGCCAGAGGGCCTTCCCCAGGTAGTTAGGTTAGGGTAAGGAGCAGGTAAGCTCGGAGGCAACTGCAGTGGTGGAGGTGTGCAGGTGGGTAGACCCGCTGGGAGAGGTACACGTCGCGGCCCAGAAATTGTGCGAGGGCACCGGGAGATGAATCGGGGGAGCGAGACCCCAAATTGAAAAGCACCACAGTTTGGCCAATGGGAATTGGTTTTTAGAACCCATAGTGTAAGAGGGCCAATGGTTTGGCCGGGGAAAGACCCCGGGTAGTGTAAAGTTGTTAAAGTCATTTAGGAAATAGTTAGGATTGATGAACCTGTCGCACCATACGCAGCCACTTACCTGTGGTGATGATGATGACTCCACACCTGTGTTTTCTTTGTTCTGTGTGCAGAAATGAGAATTGCTGTGAGGATTTGTGAGACGCATCACGACGTGGATGAGACATTGGGGTGATTCCATCTCTCCCTCCTTAGGAGGGACTGATGATGAATTGGTGATGGCAAATTATGATGTTGAGTTGGAGATGGCAAATTTTGAGGAAAGTTGGAAATAGCAAATTTGATTGGTTAGGAGGGAGAGAAGACGAATTTGGTTTATGGGAGGAACGGGGAAGACAGTAGGGATGTTTGTTGATTTGTAAAATAGATGTTTATGGGTAGTGTTGTGTTTTGTGGATACAGTAAGGGGTAAGGGAGGGGCCATGTAGGTTACCTGGTGGGGTGGGGGGGCGTACGATAGGAACGTACCTGTCTCACCTGGTTCCCATGTGCCCCCAGTGTGCATCATCTTACATTGCGTGCACTTTTGCGCCCTTACCACCTTACTCACTTGTCTGCTTCTTTTGTCTCCCACCTCCGAGGATCTGGCTTTGGGGTAGAGAGAGAGGAGAGAGAGGTGCTGGCTTCGCAGTTGTGGGCCTGCACTTTCGCTGTTTGCTGCCTGGATCGATACACCATATGGACCGCAATGTTTGTGGCCACCCACCATGGACCGCAGTTCTTATGCGGCCAAGCACCACCCATGGATGGACCTATGGGTCAACGTGGCACCTATGCCATACAAGGTGAACCACTAACAGTTGGCCCCCTGAAGGCCACAATAAAGAAATGGACGCGGTTGGCGCCTTTCTTGATTTTTTAAAGAAGTAAGAAGGCCAAGTGCACCACACGAAGGCAAGACCAGCGGCAGAACATCGGCCGGCTGCGACACCACACAATGATTTATAGACACTTTATTGGTGCACCGGATGGTGCTGACTGTGTGATGGGGTGGTGCTTTTGGTGCTGGGAAGGGGTGCTCTGCACATTATTAAAGGCCGTAGGCCACAGAGCACTCGTGGGTTGGTGTATCGATGCTGGCATGCGTGCTCTCTCCATGCATAACATCTGCATGTGTTCCTCCAAAAACAGGTCCTGGATCGTAGTGTAAATAGCAGCGTAGTCTTGTAAAAAATGCTCCCTACCGGCTGTATGTTTAGTTTGCGAATTCTTTCCGGATTCGGTTATCCTGTGGGTGTGTTTCTGAGAGGAGAAGGGTGCAACGTCGCAGGGGGACATATTTACTCATTTGTGAATATCTGTAAAACTGTCGCACTCAGGGTAGAGTTAATAGTAGTGGGAACTACATCTGAGTGCCACACTAAAATAGGTAAAAATTTATCGGGTCGGGACGCCCCGAGGGTAGAGAAGGGTGCAATGTTGCGAATATGGAATTTGGCCTCCATATCCGCTTGTAAATATTCCCCTATTTCCCCAATACTCCCCAACTATCCCCAATCCCCCATTCCCTAGTCCCATTGCCTGTAAATAACACTCTGTAGAACCGACCTTCCCCTTTTTCCCCCATTAAATGTCGTGCCCAGGTCCACCGCATCTCACGTAGACAACTTTCGGACATCTTGCTAGTTATTCTTAGTCTATGTCAGTTAAGGACTCGTTTCCATTAATTCTGACTCTTCGTTGCACCAGAATGTGATTATATGGCACCAGTAGTGAGTTTAGGACCTTTCCCATACCTCCTCCCATCTTCTTCCCCAAACAACAACAACAACAACAACTACAACTACAACTACAACTACAACAACAATTACAACAACAACTACAACAACGGCGCTGCGCGGAGGAGTGTGCGTCCTCACACCGGCTCGGTTAGCCGCCATTGACGATGCGCTCCGACGGGGTTACCACGAAGGGGCTCCTTGTCAGCCCCTCGTCAAGGGCGGAGCCGGTAACCCCCCCCCCCCCCCAGCACGCACCCAATGAGAAGCAACGTGCCGATTCCATCTGGGGCGGAGCTAACGAGCCGAGGGCGTGTCACTCCCCGCCGGATATACGCGGCCACGTGCCGGACGTGACGTGAGATGCGCCCCGAGCTTGAGAAGACAAGAGAGCCACCTCCGAGCGCTGAGAGACCTCCTGCATCTTTTGGGCTGCGCTATCCTGTCCCTGAGCACAAGGTGCACATTGTGCTGGCCATCGAATACCCGCTTTCCTTGCCATCAATCCCCGTGTGAGTCAGCCTTTTGTCCCGTTTATCTGTCGTCTGTTGGGGTTAATATAAGAGTGTGTCTAAGTGCCTGTCTTTCTATGATGTCCCTCTTGTAGTTGTAATCTAACCTTCCGCCTTAATATAATCTCCTCCGGAGGTCTTGAGAACCGTATCCCTGGTGTCGTGTCATTTTAATCCCAGCCGTGTGTCTTTTCCTTCATTGATCTAGCGTAGCGCGATTAGTCAACGTTCGGGTATAATCGGGTAACTTGTGCAGACGTGGTCATACCAAACCGCTCGGTAAACTAACATCCACCACCGCGTCTGTAACAATATTAACACTCTTATTCTTGCTTTTGTCACTTTTCTATCAATGCAGCTCTTTTATTTAAGGCCTGGCCTCAATGAGGACTATATAGTCCATGACTGGAGCCTTCATCATTAAAAAAAACTTAAATTGTTTATAAAAATGTAATATCACGTAAGATATATTACAAATGCATTAGTGCTAAAGAAATGTTTGTATTATGATTAGTGTAAGTCATGAAAAAACAGCAACTCTGGTAGTCATTATCCTCAGTTAAAACAAGCTTTTCCATCCGAAACGACGTGTGGTCAGGTGAGCGTAGCGAGCCGATCCACGCTGGTATATATATATATATATATATATTGTTACAGACGCGGCTTAGATGTTATTTACCGAGCGGTTTGGTATGACCACGTCTGCACAAGTTACCCGATTATACCCGAACGTTGACTAATCGCGCTACGCTAGATCAATGAAGGAAAAGACACACGGCTGGGATTAAAATGACACGACACCAGGGATACGGTTCTCAAGACCCCCGGAGGAGGTTATATTCGTTCGGAAGGTTAGATTACAACTACAAGAGGGACAGCAAAGGAAGATAGGCACTTAGACACAATCTTATATTAACCCCAACAGACGACAGATAAACGGGACAAAAGGCTGACTCACACGGGGATTGATGGCAAGGAAAGGCAGGCAGTCGATGGCTCAAGGTGCACTCTTGGCTCAAGGCAGAATCGACCCGGTTCGGTCCGGTCCAAAGATGCGGGGAGGTCGCAGCGCTCGGAGGTAGTGACTTGCTCTTCTTCAAGCTGGGGGCGCATCTGACCTCACATCCGGTAAGTCGCTGCGTATATCCGGCGGGGAGTGACACGCCCTCGGCTCGTTAGCTCCGCCCCAGATGGAATCGGCTCGTTGCTTCTCATTGGGTGCATGCGGGGGGGTTACCGGCTCCACCCTTGACGAGGGGCTGACAGGGAGCCCCTTCGTGGTAACCCCGTCGGAGCGCATCGTCAATGGCGGCTAACCGAGCCGGTGTGAGGACGCACACTCCTCCGCGCAGCGCCGTTGTTGTAGTTGTTGTTGTAATTGTTGTTGTAGTTGTAGTTGTAGTTGTAGTTGTTGTTGTTGTTGTTTGGGGAAGAAGACGGGAGGAGGCATGGGAAGGTCCTAAACTCACTACTGGTGCCATATAATCACATTCTGGTGCAACGAAGAGTCGGAATTAATGGAAACGAGTCCTTAACTGACATAGACTAAGAATAACTAGCAAGATGTCCGAAAGTTGTCTACGTGAGATGCGGTGGACCTGGGCACGACATTTAATGGGGGAAAAAGGGGAAGGTCGGTTCTACAGAGTGTTGTTTACAGACAATGGGACTAGGGAATGGGGGATTGGGGATAGTTGGGGAGTATTGGGGAAATAGGGGAATATTTACAAGCGGATATGGAGGCCAAATTCCATATTCGCAACATTGCACCCTTCTCTACCCTCGGGGCGTCCCGACCCGATAAATTTTTACCTAGTTTAGTGTGGCACTCAGATGTAGTTCCCACTACTATTAACACTACCCTGAGTGCGACAGTTTTACAGATATTCACAAATGAGTAAATATGTCCCCCTGCGACGTTGCACCCTTCTCCTCTCAGAAACACACCCACAGGATAACCGAATCCGGAAAGAATTCTCAAACTAAACATACAGCCGGTAGGGAGCATTATTTACAAGACTACGCTGATATTTACACTACGATCCAGGACCTGTTTTTGGAGGGACACATGCAGATGTTATGCATAGAGAGAGCACGCATGCCAGCATCGATACACCAACCCACGAGTGCTCTGTGGCCTACGGCCTTTAATAATGTGCAGAGCACCCCTTCCAAGCATCAAAAGCACCACCCCTTCACACAGTCAGCACCATCCGGTGCACCAATAAAGTGCTTATGAATCACCGGTGGTGTCACAGCCGGCCGATGCTCTGCCGCTGGTCTTGCCTTCGTGTGGTGCACTTGGTGTTCTTGCCTCTTTCAAAAAATAAAGAAAGGCGCCAACCGCGTCCATTTCTATATTGTGGCCTTCAGTGGTGTCAACTAAAAGTGGTTCACCTGTATGGCATAGGTGCCACGTTGACCCATAGGTCCATCCACGGGTGGTGCTTGGCCGCAAAAGAGCTGCGGTCCATTGTGGGTGGCCACAAACATTGCGGTCCATATGGTGTATCGATCCAAGCAGCAAGCAGCGAAAGTGCAAGCCCACAACTGCGAAGCCAGCACCTCTCTCTCCTCTCTCTCTCTGCCCCAAAGCCAGATCCTCGGAGGTGGGAGACAAAAGAAGCAGACAAGTGAGTAAGGTGGTAAGGGCGCAAAAGTGCACGCAATGCAAGGTAATGCACACTGGGGGCACATGGGAACCAGGTGAGACAGGTACGTTCCTACCGTACGCTCCCCCCCCCCCCCACCAGGTAACCTACATGGCCCCTCCCTTACCCCTTACTGTATCCACAAAACACAACACTACCCATAAACATCTACTTTACAAATCAACAAACATCCCTACTGTCTTCCCCGTTCCTCCCATATACCAAATTCGTCTTCTCTCCCTCCTAACCAATCAAATTTGCCATTTTCAACTCAACATCATAATTTGCCATCTCCGACTCAACATCATAATTTGCCATTACCAATTCATCATCAGTCCCTCCTAGGGAGGGAGAGATGGAATCACCCCAATGTCTCATCCACGTCGTGATGCGTCTCACAAATCCACAGCAATCCTCATTTCCTGCACAGAACGAAGAAAACACAGGTGTGGAGTCATCATCATCACCTCAGGTAAGTGGCTGCGTATGGTGCGACAGGTTCATCAATCCTAACTATTTCCTAAATGACTTTAACAACTTTACACTACCCGGGGTCTTTCTCCGGCCAAACCATTGGCCCTCTTACACTATGGGTTCTAAAAACCAATTCCCATTGGCCAAACTGTGGTGCTTTTCAATTTGGGGTCTCACTCCCCCGATTCCTCTCCCGGTGCCCTCGCACAATTTCTGGGCCGCGACGTGTACCTCTCCCAGCGGGTCTACCCACCTGCACACCTCCACCACTGCAGTTGCCTCCGAGCTTACCTGCTCCTTACCCTAACCTAACTACCTGGGGAAGGCCCTCTGGCGCTCTCCCCACTCGGTGCCCTCTCTGGCACTGGGCTGCCCGATCCACACCCGGGATCCTCAGGCACCCACTCACAACTACCGGCTCCCAGAGCCCACCTGCGGCCTCACCTGGCCGACATCCTCACAGTGGTGGAGTGCCCAACCAACTACACACACTAACAGGCTACACGCCCAGCCATTTCCACAACACTAATGCACCCATTCACAACACCATTCTGCAACCGCACCACAAATGCCAATTTCCAACCACAATTTACCTATACCCTCTACCTAACACTTACACTACCCGCCCCGGGTACTCGTGAAAGGGGTCCACTCTTCCCCCATCCACACCTTCGCACCATGCACACCACTCCGTACCACTTACTCCAACTCTCTCCACACACCTGTACTTGCACACCTGTGCTCTCACACCTGGTGCCACCTGCACCCTTCTCTCCCCAAGCGCATTCGCGCTGATCCACAACACTCATTACTCACACACTGCTCCACACACCTGTCCAGTTGCACACCTGTGCAATCACACCTGTTCCATTCTCACACACACGGCATCATCTCAGCTAACTACTCCCTTCTGAAACTTGCGCTTCCCAGTCGTCCCTTTAAACTATTGCGCTCCCTCGTCATTATCATCCACACTAATCTACCTGCATCCCCACTACAGGTATCAGTCACTAACTAACCTTAACGTCACCTAATGTCATCTTCTAGGGCCCTATCAATATAACCTAACCCACCCGGGCTAGTTTTCACTGCCATACACCCCATAAACTATTGCTCCTTTGCCCCCCCATGGGAAGGGTGGCAGGGATGCCACCCTTACCCACTGGGCCTATCGCTCCTCAATCAATTTTGCACATCAAATTTCAACAAATCAAAAATTTGCCAATCCTACTCATCATCTGCCAATCACTACTGCCAATCCTTTGCCAATCATCAAATTTTGTTTTTCTCTAATTTTGGGTCCAAAACACTAACCTCATCACCCAGTCTACTCACTAATGCCTCTCGGTGCGCCAATTCCTGTCCAAAGCCAGGCTTCGTAAAGCCAAGCCATGAATGCGGGTTGTTCTGTGCCAGCGGCTGGATGCGTCCGGCATTCGGTGCAGGGACGGGGGCTTACCCGTGCCGAGATCCCACGCACCATCTCGGCACGGAGCCATCCCATGGCTCGATCTCGACCTGCCGGAATGCCTCAACAAAAAGTGGTCGCCATGACGACCCTTTCTATCGGGCTGCCCGCTCCGCCTAGTGGAGCACGGACGCGGCCGTTCCACGCGAGGCCCAGCACGCACCGAGGGCCCGCTTCGGCTAAAAGTCGACCTAACCTCTAACCTGGTTACCGTCGATGCTTCACCTGGATTCTTACACCCCGCAGCCCGTTCCTTGCTCACACCTCCAGCCGTTTCCATGCTCCTCGTACCTTTCCTTACACACCCAGGTACTCTCAGTCCACTCACAGACTTGGTCACACACCTGACCACCGAACACTTTGGCACACATTCGTTGGTCGCACACCTCACCAACACACCTCTTCGCACCCCCTCCTCTGTCACCTCCTCTGTGACAATCACAGGTGTGCTCTCATTCGCACACCCAACCACGTGCCTCACCACCAACTCCAGCGTGCATTCCCACTCACGCTCTACCATTCCAGGTGTGCATCCTTCCATCCCAGGTGTACATCCTCGCTCACCTGTCACAACCACCTCACTCTCCTTGTCACTCTCACTACTCTCACCTCCATTCTTGACAGCGCACTCACCCTTACTCTTGACAGCGCACTCTTTCCTCATGCACCTGTCCGTCACACACCTTTCTCGCGCACACTCTCCCGTTACACCCTCTGTAACACTCACCACAGGTGTGCATTCTTCCTTGCCTTTGACAGCGCACTCTTTCCCCATGCACCTGTCCGTCACACACCTTTCTCGCGCACACTCTCCCGTCACACCCTCTGTAACACTCACCACACCGCGCTTCCATGTGCCCCCTCGCACACGCGCTACGACCGACTCACTCTCGCCAGCACCCTCACTCCTTGGCACGCACTTTTTCCTCACACACCCCAGAGTCGGACTTTCTCGCACACCTCCTTTTTCGCACACCAGACCTGTCGCACACTTCACCAACGGCCTCTCACGAACACCCGGGTCCATCTCGACCCCCAAGCTTCTTAAATCCCCTGGCGCATCATACGCACGACCATATTGGTCACCACTTACACCGGGTCCTCTTCCTCTTCGCTTCTCCTCCATCACCTGCGAATTCCTCATCCGTTTAATGAGCACATCATCACGATCCAAACACAGACTTTGGACCAATTCTTTTACTTCCTCTTTTATCTCTTTGTTATCCCCTCTCCGTCGCTTCTTAATTTCGCTCACCCCTTCTTCCACTTCTTCTAATTTCTGCTTCACCTCCTTTATTCCCCGGTACGTCTCCTCAAGCTCATCCTCTAAGGCTACCTTGACCGTTTCCATGTGCGTCCTCACCTGCCGGTCCTTCGTCTCCATTACCTCTATCACCTCGTCCAACCTCGTTGTCAGTCCCACACGTACCATCTGACATTCCCTCTTCGTCGCTACCAAGTCATTTTTTAGGTCATTTTGTGTCGCTTTTAACCCTCCTATTACCGCTGTGTTCTTCTTTACCTGGTCCCCTAACTCCGTCTGTCCCACCGTCAGCTGCTCCACCTCCTGCGTCAGGTCCTCTATGCCCCCTTGTAACTTTACAGTCCCCTTTCTCACCTCCTTCTCCATGTGCTCCTTACAGTGCCTCACCTCCTCGCGCACTCCTCCGACCTCCTCACTCACTCCTCTTCTGATCTCCTCTCCCATCACTTGCATCTCCTGCCCAGATGCCACCCTCATCTGCTCCATTTCCTCCCTGTGAGCATCCAGTTTAGTTTCTACCCCCATTCTGACCCCCTCTATCTGCTGCCCCATTTGGTTAACTTCCCTTTCCGCTTGGTCCCTCATGTCCCTCAATTTGCCTTCCATACTGTTTTCTAACCCTATTAACCCATTTCTCACCTCTTTTATCCCGTTGTCTAACCCCTCAAAATTATTGTCTAACTTCCCAAATTTCTTGTCTAACTCCTTAAAATTATTGTCTAACCCCTCAAAATTATTGTCTAACTTCCCAAATTTCTTGTCTAACTCCTTAAAATTATTGTCTAACCCCTCACCGGTACCCCTCGCTTCGTCCCTCATTATCCCCATTTGGTTTCCCATTACCCCCAATTGGCCCTCCAATCGCTCACTATCAGCCCTCATTTGCTCACTCTGAGCATCCATCCGGTTCCCCATTACCCCCATTTGGCCCTCCAATCGCTCACCCATTTGTTCCATAAGGGCCCTCATTTGCAACATAAAAAGGTTCGGATCCACCAGGGGCGCTGCCACGGTCGCGGGCGTGGACGCCGTGGCCACCTCGTGCGTGACAACGCTATTTTGCGACCCTGCCGCCCTCACTGCTTCGCTCTCCTCGCGTCCCTCAATTTGGTCCTGGAACGACCCTGCCTCACTCTCCCCTACCGGACCCCAGCTGTCTTGGTCTGCCATAGCGCGACTTTCAAAATTCGGGTTTTTATTTCCGTATAACAAAATCAAATTTCGCCGTTATAATTTCGCGCGGGAAACGCGCTCCGAATCGATTCTACTACAAATTTGGGCCTAATAAATTTAGTCCCGGGTCCGAATTCCACTCCTCGACACCAATTGTTACAGACGCGGCTTAGATGTTATTTACCGAGCGGTTTGGTATGACCACGTCTGCACAAGTTACCCGATTATACCCGAACGTTGACTAATCGCGCTACGCTAGATCAATGAAGGAAAAGACACACGGCTGGGATTAAAATGACACGACACCAGGGATACGGTTCTCAAGACCCCCGGAGGAGGTTATATTCGTTCGGAAGGTTAGATTACAACTACAAGAGGGACAGCAAAGGAAGATAGGCACTTAGACACAATCTTATATTAACCCCAACAGACGACAGATAAACGGGACAAAAGGCTGACTCACACGGGGATTGATGGCAAGGAAAGGCAGGCAGTCGATGGCTCAAGGTGCACTCTTGGCTCAAGGCAGAATCGACCCGGTTCGGTCCGGTCCAAAGATGCGGGGAGGTCGCAGCGCTCGGAGGTAGTGACTTGCTCTTCTTCAAGCTGGGGGCGCATCTGACCTCACATCCGGTAAGTCGCTGCGTATATCCGGCGGGGAGTGACACGCCCTCGGCTCGTTAGCTCCGCCCCAGATGGAATCGGCTCGTTGCTTCTCATTGGGTGCATGCGGGGGGGTTACCGGCTCCACCCTTGACGAGGGGCTGACAGGGAGTCCCTTCGTGGTAACCCCGTCGGAGCGCATCGTCAATGGCGGCTAACCGAGCCGGTGTGAGGACGCACACTCCTCCGCGCAGCGCCGTTGTTGTAGTTGTTGTTGTAATTGTTGTTGT
Source organism: Myxine glutinosa (assembly GCF_964187855.1). Taxonomy (NCBI): domain Eukaryota; kingdom Metazoa; phylum Chordata; class Myxini; order Myxiniformes; family Myxinidae; genus Myxine; species Myxine glutinosa. The sequence goes on along the minus strand of NC_136262.1, from coordinate 205,465,454 downwards.
AGTTGTAGTTGTAGTTGTAGTTGTTGTTGTTGTTGTTTGGGGAAGAAGACGGGAGGAGGCATGGGAAGGTCCTAAACTCACTACTGGTGCCATATAATCACATTCTGGTGCAACGAAGAGTCGGAATTAATGGAAACGAGTCCTTAACTGACATAGACTAAGAATAACTAGCAAGATGTCCGAAAGTTGTCTACGTGAGATGCGGTGGACCTGGGCACGACATTTAATGGGGGAAAAAGGGGAAGGTCGGTTCTACAGAGTGTTGTTTACAGACAATGGGACTAGGGAATGGGGGATTGGGGATAGTTGGGGAGTATTGGGGAAATAGGGGAATATTTACAAGCGGATATGGAGGCCAAATTCCATATTCGCAACAATATATATATATATATATATACATATATATGTATATATATATATATACATATATATGTATATATATATATATATATATATGTATATATATATATATACATATATATGTATATATATATATATATATATATATATATATATATATATATATATATATATTTATATATATATATTTATATATATATATTTATATATATATATTTATATATATGTATTTATATGTATGTATATATATATATTTATTTATATATATATATTTATTTATATATATATATATATATATATATATATTTATATATATATATTTATTTATATATATATATATATATATATATATTTATATATATATATTTATTTATATATATATATATATATATATATATATATATATATATATATATATATATATATATATATATATCAGCTTCCAAAGTGGGTCTCCAAAATCCACTTCGTGCTGTTGTTGCGAAGATGCAGGACGATGTCGCGATTGTTGTGCTGCTCTCCTACCATGAGAACTGCAACGTCATTGTTGACTGGCCCTCCCCTTCCTCCCCTCCCCTTCCCCCTCCCCCCTCCATCCTCCCCTTCCCCTCCCCCTCCCCCCTTCCCCTCCCCTCACCCATACCCTTCCCCCCTCCCCTTCCCCCTCCCCTTCCCCCACCTCCCCCGTCCCCTTCCCCACCTCCCCCTCCCTTTCCCCCTCCCCCTCCCATTCCCCTCCCTCTCGCCTCCCCCTCCCCCTCCCCTTCCCCTTCCCCCCCTCCACTTCCAACCCTCCCCCTCCCCCCTCTCCTCCCATCCCCCCCATTCCCCTACCCTTTCCCCTCCCCCCGTTCCCCTCCCCTCCCCCACCCGGCAATGCCGGGTACTTCTGCTCGTATATACATATACATATACAGTATATATATATACAGTATATAAAAATCCTTTTCGTGTCAGCCATTTGAAGTGGGGTGTAGAGGGTATATTGGCAATTCCTTTTCTGCATTTCTTGCTAGGCTGGGAGTGTGTGGGACAGAAAGAAGGAGGATGTGTGACAAGGTGGCCCAGGTTGCCTTGAAAGGCTGCATGAACAAATGGAAGCAATGTTTCTTCCAGAATGGCCCTGTGCTTGAACTGGTTCAGGTTTCCATTCAGAACAACCAGGTCAGTTTTGCCCCCTGCATGAAAAGCAGCCCAAACGGTCACCCCACCACCTCCAGCTTGGACTCTTGGCACTATACAATCTTCGTTGTAGGCTTCATGCACTTGTCCGCGCACTCGGACACGGCCATATTGACGATAGACCAGAAATCTAGACATCACTGAAGATCACGTGATTCCAGTGTCCTGGCTGCCATTGACGGTGCTCTCTGGCCCACTGCAATCGGCGCGGGCGGTGTTGTCTGGTCAGACGTGGCTTTCTCAGGGGACGCCTGGCACGATAGCCTGCTTGAACCAGTCGTTGGTTGACTAGCCTTCTGGATACAGGCACATTTGTCAGTTGCTGCCACTCAGCCCTAAGCCGATTAGCTGACTTGGTATGGCCATTGCGGACGAACCGGTGCAGCTGGCGATCATCCCTCCTTGTGGTTCTGCAGGGACGTCCTGACCTCGGTATTGGAGTAGGGACACCCCTCTGAGCATTTCGTTTCAGGATCTTTGACACCTGACCTTGAGTGATGCCATACTGCCGAGCAATAGCACGCTGTTTAATGCCGGAATTTCGTAAAGCCACCACTAAATGACAGACAGCATTGTCGAGTTGACGGGCCATCTCCAGCGGAAGCGGCAATAACTTTTGTAGACGTGCAGCAGTTGTTTTCCACGAATACAGAACGCAACAACCCTTATATACCCGATTGTGAAGCCAATCGTCAAATGTACCTGTCCGTACATTTTGTCATGCCACCTGTGATATAATCCTGTTATTGACTTCTTGCTGTGACAGACAATCAATGACATGGTTCTTTCAACAAAGAAATCACCGAAGCGTAAAATAAACTCACCAGATTGATATACCGAGTTCAGAAAGTAAACCCAAGTCAAGAAAAAAAAAAAAACTTCCATATTAAATGCCAAGTCTGTATATGTATATATATATATATATATATATATATATATATATATATATATATATATATATATATATATATATATATATATATATATATATATATATATATATATATGTAATTATATATATATATATATGTAATTATATATGTAATTATATATGTAACTTGCTGAAAGCACCCGGCGTTGCCCGGGTTATTTTTGAATGAATTTACTACTATAATTCAGCTTTTACTCGTGGCCGTAGAAGATTGACTACTATAATTCAGCTCAGCTTTTAATTGTGAAATGGGCCCAACCCGGCCGATGCGGCCTCAACCTGCCTCGCCACCTAGCCTATAACCTCCCGGGGCCCGTCCCGACATTTTTGGTTATTTTTGAATGAATTTACTACTATAATTCAGCTTTTACTCGCGCCGTAGAAGAATGACTACTATAATTCAGCTCAGCTTTTAATTGCGAAATGGGCCCAGCTCGGCCGACGCGGCCAAGA